>NC_056728.1:773753049-773815549 GCF_019279795.1 Protopterus annectens | reverse complement strand
ATTCCAACTCAGAGATTGCACTACAGTGAAGAAAGGGCAAATATTCTGATCTTCACTGTACTGCGATCTCACAAAAAGCACTTTGAGGTCTGTCATTTTCACTCCTTAGACCTTTTGCGCATTTTGATCTTTCCTTCTTCTAATATAGACCCACTTTTATGTACTGAGTAGGCATATATATATATATATATATATATATATATATATATATATATATATATACTGTGAGATATAGCCACCCTCTTATCACAGACACATGATCTTCTTAAAAAATGTTAAGTAAAGTGAGTATCAGTGTTTACTCCTTAGTCAGTAAATGTACATAAAACCTTCTCAGTAAGACATATCCTATGTAAGTGTACTTCTTGTTAACAACAGTGCTAAACAAGTAATTGAATGTGCTAAAGAGTCACATTTCCATGGCATTACCTAACAAAAGATCTCAGTACTTACTCTTGTACTGCTGAGGCATGTACAAGTCATCGTGTAAGTATTAACACCATGTTTACCTGCCCAGCACATTGAGCAGATTGAGTGATTCAGGAATGATAATGAGCTGAAAACTAATTAAGACATTCCACACGCCAAGAGGCTTTAATCTGTGCCATGTAAGCAGAACTGGGATGTATGGAACTACGATAGTGCTAGGGAAGACTAGTTTCCCATGAGCTGCCAAACAAAATCATTGCTGACTGTTACATATAGGTGCATTTCCAATACATTTTGGAGAACTGTCTGAAAATCTTTCAAGGCATGTAATGTTCTTTATAAGTATTGTTTACAGTTTTACATTAAGAATTATTTTAGTTGCAATGAGTGCTGTCTAACTTTGCAAAGTTGTGTTTTTGTAATGAACGTATGAACCATTGTTTTAGTTATCCTTTGTTTCTACTTCATGTATTTCTGGCAAATTACTGAAGAAGTTCAGACATGTCTGACTTGTAGCAACTTTTGTGGGTTATTGTTACATTATGAAAATGTTCTCAGCTTATGCAGTTCTATCGGCCTAGTATTTGTAGGTTCATAGGTTCATAGTTGGGTACTAGGATATCTGCCCGAAGGCAATTATAAGCCTAGCCAGAATGTGTTGGCTTTCGCCACCCCCTTAGATTAGGTCCCTGTGCCCCTGTCCAGCAGAGCCACTGAAGTGATCCCCGAGGTAAACTTTCTGTTTCCCATCCACTCGTCAAGGTTTCTTTTGAAGAGTATTAGCGAGGAGCTCTGCCTAATGTAGATTGGGATCTTGTTCCAAAGCATGGGAAGTCTCTGGGACAGGAATCTATCCCTCCAGCACGTCCTATTTATTGTTGTGGTGAGGTTTAGATCCCTTGACCGTGTGGCTTGAGGGGATAAGGTTTTCTTTAGGTGGAGCATGTCCATCAATTCTGGGTTGGACATGGCTTTTTATGTCAGGCAGAGATCACCTCTGAGTCGACGGTATGCAACCGAGTACAACTGGAGTTTCTTCAGTGGAGCTGCATAGGGCATCTGCTTGTATATTTGATTATTCTTCTACAGCCAGGTCACCAGTCTTTGTTCAGTTCTATAGTCATATGTTTTTTTTTTCCTTTGGCATGGCATATGAGGATTTTATAGGTCTTGCACTGATATACTTCAGTTAGGTTTATATGTTTTAAATGGTAATGCCTGTATAATGAGCTGTTTCTCTGTTATATTACATCAGCTTGCATGCTCCAACCCCCTCCCCCCGTTATGTTGTTTGAATCAGCTGTACTTCTTTTCTATATCACAAGAGGAAAATAAAAAAAACGCTGCACCAAAAGTCCCAGCCAAAAGTTTATTCACCACAGTTTTAGTGCTTTCATTCCAAAACACAGGAACTTTATCGCACTTTTAGCGCTTTCATTCCAAAACACAGGAACTTCATCCAAACCTGTAGCAGAGTAACTTCCTTTCTTTTAAAGACTCAGAAAAACGCTCCATGCCTGGACCAGCAATATTTAAAGAAACACACACTCTTACACATTTAGAAGTAGCTCTAGAAGTACACACTTAAAAACATTTTATAAAAAACACTTACATAAAATACATAAAATATGTTGCATTAAATAAATATGTTAATAAATTGTTCCTTCAAATAATTAATCTATAAAAATACACATATTTAAAAGCTTTCATAAGAATAAAATGAAAAAAAGTTTGTGGATATCATAAAAAAATGTGTCATAAAATATACATATAAAAGTAATGAAAATTACAAATGTCCTTGACCTTGCCACATTGAGACAGGCAATTTGATTTGATTTTTAAAATGGGCTTAATATATATTAAATCATTAATGCCTTGAGGGTGATGGCATTCAGTAAAATTTGCTAGTGGAGTTCTCTCTTTTCAACAAATGTTTCCCAGCCACCACCTCTTTCAAAGTGTTCTAATTTCTCCAAAATAGTGAAATAAAACTTTTTAAAGTAATCACAGTGCAACTAATGTTTTACAAAAGGTGTTAAATTGATGTGCCTTACTGATTGCATATACATGCTGGTAAATTCTTGACTGTAAAGGTCCAACAGTCTTCCCAGCATAAAATGCTGGGCAAGATGAACAGAAGGGAATATAACTACCCCTTTTGTGTTACAATGAAATCTCTGGTACAGTTTCTGATGAAGGTCTTGTGTTTTGGAATGAAAGCGCTAAAATGTGTTGAGTAAACATTTGGCTGTGACTTTTAGTGCAGCATTTTTTTATTTTCAATTTTACATAGTATGCTGTTTTGTGGTTTATCATATTACAACAGTGATATGCACCAAAATTAAAAAAGGAGTCAGTCCTATGGAAATATCCATGAGCCACAGATCCTAGATCCACATTAAGCTCTCAAGCCCTTCTGTGACTGTATGTCTAGCAGCAGGTAGTCAGTGATGAAGGCTATGGGTGGCCAGAGTCATGTCACATAGTCAGTGATATGATCAAGAGGGCTAATGACAAGGCTATGGCATGGGTGTGAAGAGCTCCTTGGAGTGGGCCTCCTACCAAAACAGCTTTCATTGAGAAAAAGCATATCATGTTAAATGTAAGGGATCCAGGTCACTCAGAAGATGGATATTGGGGCAGAGACAACCATAGGATTTCAATTACTGATGCTCCAGGTATGCCACTTAAATTTATCTCTCTGTCGATCTATATGATATTTCAAGTTTATGTTTTTTCTTAAGTTGTCTTTTGTTTTATGCTTACAATGGGCATATGTTTCTTGGCCTGCCATTTTATATATATATATATATATATATATATATATATACATACATATACATATGCATACATATACATACATATACATATACATATACATACATCTATAAATAGCTATAGATATGTATTAATTACTGTAATGTTATTTGGATCTGCATGTATTGTAGGTAGTATTGAGCAATAATTCATTTTTTTTTCTATATTTCTGTTTTCTTGGTGTCATCACAGGTGATGCTGGCACCAGCATGCTGGACTACCAACCACCTGATGTTGTAAGATCAGTAGCCTCTGACAATGATGGGAGTGTTGAATAGGCACAGTCTGGGGTTGCAGAGGGTATGTCTGACAGGGAAGGTTGGCTCCACACCTCCTCCCAAAGTCTGGACACTGTCATTATGCCTACATACACCCATGACACTGAACCATCTGAGAGTGGACACAGTTGATGAGGATAGGGTGGTTACCCCAGTTGGAGAACTGGGGGAATCTCCTTCTTGTCTTTGTGAGGGTGAAGTATCACAGTGGTGTCAGAAGAGGTTCCCATGGAAGGCATGCTCACTGCCACCACTCACCCCCCCCCGATGTTTGTGTGTCAGTATCTACCACTCAAAGAATTTTCAGGGCTATTGTGGAGGCACAGACAAGTTCCACTAGGATTACCTCTCAATCTCTCAGTGCAAAGAAGTTTGGACAAAGCCTAAAATAATGAGGAGCTAAGGCCCAAAAATAGAGTATTCCTCTTATAAACTTAGAAAGCTACTAGAATGAGTTTTTGTGTTAACATGCATTTACTGAAGGATATAATGTCTGAAACTCAAATGTGTTTCATTATTTAGTGACTTCAATCCTCAGTGATTTACCAGAAAACTAAAAGTTTTATGAAGAACAGGTCAAAAATATGAGGCACAAATCTGGGCATTCTAAGAAAATCTGGACAGTTGAGAGGTATGCCACCAGGGTCTCGGAAAAGGTAATCAGAGTACCACATGACATGCATTCTGATGCACAAGACTGCATGAACAGTGTGTGTGTGTGTGTGTGTGTGTGTGTGTGTGTGTGTGTGTGTGTGTGTGTGTGTGTGTGTGTGTGTGTGTGTGTGTCTCCTTGGACCAGATGATTGTTCAGTGTTTGTAATGGAATGCCTGTTGGAGGAGAGTCAGCATCCATGAAGCTGAACAGCCTGTACATTGTTAGATGTTAGCTGATGTGGCTATGGTAGTAATGGAGTCCAAACAGGAACGGTGCAACAACTGGATATAAGAAAACCCAATTTTATTACTTAACTAAGTTAAAAACTGTACTTATTTAGCGCTTTCATCCACATCAATGTGGAATTCATCATAATACAACAATCATTCAATTACTCACTTATATACTTCATTTTTGGCACCTTAAAACCCAGTTAAATAATTAAAATATTACATTAAAGGTCTGAGGAAGCCCAACAGGGTGAAAGCGCTAACCTAACTCTGCATAATAAATCTTTCTTCATTTCAAACTTTGTCCATTAGATTTATTGGAGTTTACTACTTGGAACTGTTTTCATCTGAGAACTTTATTTACATCCACAGCCTTGGAGTGTCTCTGAGCTTTCTGTTTGAGTTTATCTTTGTTTTTCAGCATCGGAGCACTTACTCCTTAGTCACTTGCTCTATTGAATTTGAATTAAGATATTATATTCAATTTAAAGTGAACTAGCACATTATTTACATAGACATCCCTACAGTTAGCTCAAAGCTAACACTTAAATGTTTCACTGACTTATTTCCTACTTTTATAAAACACACATTAACAGCATCTGACTACATGAAATACATTATTGCAGCATTTTTTAAAATATAATAAAATAAATTATGTAAAATATATTAAGTGCAAATGTGCAAATGTGCAAAGATAGAAGCGTTAAACAAAAATATATCAATATTTACAAGCAATCTAATTAGTCCATGTACATGCGTCTAACTTCATATTTAAACCCCCCCCCAACAATATATATACTAACACCAGGATCACACTACAGTGGGGAAAAGGACATATACCTTTGACTTGCCTTAGAGTACTAATTGTCAGTGAAATGAGTTTTAAGTGAAATGAGTTTTAGGTGAAATGAACTTTAGGTGATTTGTTCTCAGTGAAATGGGTGTCTGTGGAATGGTGTTTCAGTGAAGTGATACGAGTCCATATATATATATATATATATATATATATATATATATATATATATGGGTTCCATACACTAGATTGAATTTTCACTAATTCGAAATAGTGCATGGAATGCTCACTGCAGCGAAAGTGCACTTAATCGAAAGTGCACTTACGTGAAGTTCAGTACAACAAACGGGTGTTTTACCGAACTTCCGTGCAGTACTCACGGACCTTAGGGTTAGGGCATGGGTCATAGCCCTATGGGCTATCCCCTTACCATGACCCATGACCTAACCCTAAGGTCTGTGATGACTGCAGCACAGTGAAGGACATAGCAATGTCCTCCACTATGGTGCGATAGTCACGAACCTTATGGTTAGGGCATGGGTTAGGGTTAGCTTTACTAACTATCCCCTTACCCTAACCCATGGCCTAACCCTAAGGTCCTTAACGATCGCACCATAGTGGAGGACATAGCTTGTTTTTTATGTCCTCCACTGGGCTGCGGTGTTTTCAGTGAAGTGCACTTACTCAAATGTTCACTTTCATTAAAGTGAACTTTTGCAAAAGTGTGGCTTCCTATTACAATTTCGAAGTAGTGAACTTTTGTTCTTGTAATAGGAATCCATATATATATATATATATATATATATATATATATATATATATATAGGTTCAAAGGTGTGTACTAGGTTAATGGCCCTGGAGTCTTTACAAGCCTAGCCCACAGGATTACTCTGGCATTGTGCCACCCGACCTTAATTCCCAGTGCCTATGTCACGTAGAGCCACTGGAGTGATCCTCATGGTGAATTTTCTATTTCCCATCCACCCATCAAGATTTCCATTGAAGAGGGCAAGTGAGGCATTCCGCTTGACATGTATGGGAAGTCTATTCCATAGCATGGGCATTCTCTGGCTTATGAACCTGTCCCTCCAGCTTGTTCTGTTGATTGTAGTAATGAGGTTGAAGTCTCTGGGGTGTATAGTGCAGAGGGATTGGGATTTCTTTAGATGTAGCATTTCTAACAAAGCTGGGTCAGACATAGTTTTGTAAGTCAAGCAGAGATTACCTCTAAGTAGGCGATATGAGACAGAGAATAGTTGGAGTTTTTTGAGTCTGTTCATATAGGGCAAGTGTTTAAGGCCTAGAATCCTCTTTGTGAGATACTTTTGCTGCCTCTCCAGTTGTTGCAGGTGTCTAGTAAGGTACATGCCAAATGGGGTACTGTACTCGATGATTGGCCTCATGAGGGAAGAGTAGAGGGAGACAATGACCTCATTCTTCCTGGATGCAAAACCCTTAGTAATGAGATGTGCCACATAGAAGGACTTTCTGACTACAGTGGTAATGTGGTGGTCAAAAGAGAAGTTGCTGTCAATCTGTGTTCCCAGATCTCTTATGACGCCTGCTGTGTTTGGACAGCTATCGATGTGGTAATTCATGGGAACCGGGTTTTTTGCAAAGGGGATGATGACACTTTTTTTTACATTGAGTTTAAGGCCATGGTTCTAACACCAGTCGTTGGTCTCAGTGAGGCCTTTCTGAAGGATGCCAACATCACTTGGAGAGTTAATTATGGCTCCCAACTTGCAATCGTCTATGAACTTTATAGTACACACACACACATATATATATATATATATATATATATATATATATATATATATATATATATATATATATATCTATATCTATATATGGGTCTACTTCATATGATCGAAAGACCATTTGACCTAAACCCATTTGATCAAAGTTCAATTGATCGAAAACCAGTATTCAAGGCATAAAACTGGGATTTGTCCCCCTCCCCAGTGTTGTGCGACCCTGGAGTTGGTATATATAGTTAGGGGGGTGTGGGGGCGAAGCCTCCCACCCAGTTTCCTTTAAAAGAAGAAAATAAAACAAAAAGTACAGATTTTAAATGAAAATAGGTGGGGGGGCTTTGCCCCCACAACCCCCAATGTGGGGGACTGTGCCCCCTCCCTCAACTATATATACCAACTCCAGGGTCGCACGGCATTGGGGAGGGCGACAAATCCCTGTTATTTGCCTTGAATACTGGTTTTCAATCAAATGAACCTTCGATCAAATGGGTTTAGGTCAAATAGTCTTTCAGTCATATGAAGTAGACCCATATATATATATATATTATATATATGCTAGAATATATCTTTGCTCAGTTGGCATAACATTATATACAAATACAAACACACACGCACTCATGTACTAGGCATGCATGTGTACCCAGCTACACGCACGCACACACACACACACACACACACACACACACACACACACACACACACACACACACACACACACACACACATTTGCCCATTTGAAATATATATTTTTTTCACTTTTATATGCCAAAAAAGTATTATAAAGGTAGAGTTGACCAATATCAAAACAGATCTGTCTGTTTTTGTTCTTTACACCTGAAATCACAATCTTAAATACAAAGGTCTGCCCTATAGAGATATACCAGTGTGCAAGCTTCCATAATATGCATTTTAAAGGAAGGGTTGCATTACATTTCTTTAAAGTAGTAATGCAGTATATATCCAAACTTTCTGCACTGATCTGACATCAAGTTAAAAAACTGCACTTATCAATTGAGTGAAATTCTTCTATGAGCCTAAATATATCAGTACAAATGTAATAGAAATGATAAGGACAAGATTACCCTTACATCTTCATCAAAAACTGGTTACGGATTCAGTATGAGAAGCTAATGCACAGCCTACCAGCTGTACTCTCTATGATAACCAGTTGCATTGGTGTAGAGAGATAAAGTCCTGACTATGATTCAAGTGACCAGAGTTCATCTAGAGGCTCACAGGAGTTGACAATGGGAAAAGAGGAAAGATGTAACGTAGCCTAACTGCCTGTCTTCTGGGGGAACAGGGGAAAACATGCTAATGGTTAAACTAGGCAAATGGGTGGAGCAGGCTGGTGTTTCTGTCATGGACTGGAGAGAAAATGCATCTAGGGCTTCATAACATAATTATGGTAACCTTCAAAAGTGACATCAGTATACAAGGGCAGGACCTCTTGCTGCAAAAAGTCAAGCACTCATCTAGTGTCAGAAATAGTTCTAGGGCTAACTTTCCTCCTGCACCTCATCATCTCTAGTCTGACCAGTTGGTGTCCTCAGCCAGAAGGAGTTAAACATCAAAATAATTCTACCCACATAACATGATAGGGTAGAGGAGGGCTTGGGGGAGCTGCACTGCCACAAAAGCAACCTATAAATGCAAGTTCTGACCCCACTGAATAAAAAATAGTACATTGAGTGTGTCAGGGCTGGCAACTCGGCACGTAAAAATCTACTGCCAATCATTAGCAGACCGGAGTTCCGCTGTGGCGACCCCTAACTGGGAAAAAGCCAAAAGACACAACAACAACTCTTACTGAAGCAAACACATTGAAAAGTAACCATCCAAACCTAAAGGTAAAGCAGTCATCATTTTCTTTCAAGAGAAAACTCCTGATATGCTTTCATGGAGAAACTTTGTACTCGCACCTCCTTACTTAGATATACTGACCGCATGGTCAGCTGCAATAGTGAAAAGATAAATACCCTGTAAGGGTGAAAACAACATTCTTATGTACTATGATGGTACAGTACAGCATAAAATACAAAACACATCCCAGAACAAGCTATTTCGGGGAATATGGATAGGAGAAATTAAATTCAGCAAGATCATTTTTGCTAAATGCTTGATCACCTGTTGCTTATATGTTCTTATACCTGGAATCACAATGTAAATGTAATGTGTAATTCAGAGTTCAAAATCATGTGCCTTGAAATTTTACCAAAAAATTCATTTTTTCAGATATACTGCCTTATATATGTGCACACAAAATGCAGGCATGTTCAGGCATCACAGTTAGGTAGCCTAAAAAAACTCCACAATATACATTTTTATATAAAAGAAAGTACATGATTAATTCCCAGAGTGGGAAATGTAGTAGATATCCATAACATTCATGCAAATTCAATAAAGCCTACATGGTCTTCTAAGACCATGCACTGTTTTGGATTCAGTAAGTGGCTCTACACACAACAATGATAAACATTGTGGCATGCTAATTACAGCATAAGTAGTTTAATTGCATGTTAATCAACCATCCATGATGGAGGGGCTATTCAACAAGCTATAAAGCAACTGTATGACTCAGTGCTTGTTTTCCGTGTGAATTCCAAATCCTATTGCAATACAGCTATGGAAAGGCGTTGACAGAGAAAGAATACTAGGGGTTTCTGTTGCTTTAATCCATGTGTATATGCAACAGGCCAAAGTCTGTGTTGCTGCTGTTGCTAATAGACCAGTGCCAAGAAAGAGACGAGTTTTCAGAGCCCAGTTAACTTATCACAATCTACATGAGGTGGAAATTCCAACTTGAAAAACAAACCACAAACCACACTAAAATATCAGGAGAGAACTGCAGTCAACTTTAACCGTAATAGAACTTTATTATGTCCACTTTTCATCCATAAAAGACTTCATCAGAAAAAAAACACTTACAAATATTGCTCAATATTAAATAAACCATGTTCCAATCAAAAACCACATTCAATTGATCAATAAGACAATTAAGAATTTCTTAAAGTAAAATCAGGCAAATACATAATTTGAACTTTCATTAAAATGCAATGCTCAACAGTTAAATTGCTGTACATCCTTTGATATAAAATAAATATAACCAAGTTTTACTTTAATAAATTCTTAATTGTCTTATTGATCAATTGAATGTGGCTTTTGATTGGAATATGGTTGATTTAAACAGTGAGCACTATTATAAGTGTTTTTTCTCTTGAAGTCTTTTATGAATGACAAGCAGAGATAAGTTCTAGTATGCTTAAAGCAGTTCTCTCCTGATATTTTAGTGTGGTTTATGCTCTGTTTTTTTAAGTTGAACTTGTATAACACACATTGGATTCATCTTCCCTTTTTCTTGTTAATGAAGTTGAAATTATAGAGTGCTACAGGGCAGATAGAGACACACACTACAGGAACAGAGTAGATAGAGACACACTCTACAGGAGCTCTGCAACCCAGAGCAAACCGAGGGGAATCAATACCAGTGGAGACAAAGGCATGAGTAGTCCTTAGAATTTAGCTACAGAAACCTTTCAGAGACCAACAAGGGACATGTTGGGGTTTTCACAAGCATCAGCATTAGGGTTGCCATCCATCCAGAATTCTTCTGGACTGTCCAGAATTAAGGGACACTGTCCAGAAAATGAAGGCTGCACTGTATTGTCAGGAAAAAATAAAATATTTTCTTTTAATAAAATTAAATGAAAAAAAAAATTTTTAAGGGCATTCTTTTTTAAAAATGCCATTTGCATCTGTCGCAGAGATGCAGAAGCCGAGATTTGTTTACATCTTTGTGTTCCACGCGGTGCAGGTGGAATGGAATTTGAATTACAGAAGAAGATGTTTGGATTGAGCAGCGGCTGCAGGTCATCACAAACGACTGGACAAGTGAGAGGTATATGTGACCAGCAGCAGCAGCTTGAAATGGTGCAGCTTGACACGTGATGGTGAAATCCCCTCACCACTGCACTTATCTTTAATATGTACTATGATGGTGAAACTAGATTACTTTTAGAGAACCGCATCCGACACAAAAGTGTTACTGCTGACTTTTAAAGATAAGCTTAGCAGATAGATTAGCCTGGGAAATTTTGAGAGTTAATTCTGAAATGTTTTCTGTTGTCCCAAGTCCTATAATTTCCTGGAAGTAACCATACAGGGAACTCCAAAACATGTTAGGAATGAATTCAATGTTATCATTATCATTCGAGCAGCAAACTGCTTTAATTAAATCTCTTACAGTGAGCTACATTCGTATGGATACTGAATAATAAGGCTGAGGAAAATGCATATCAATAAATTGCCATTTCTCTTTCTTTATCTCATCAAGCAAACTACACAGTTGATGGACTGAAAAAAATTGTGTTCACCTGTCCTCTTACAGAAAGGTAAAGAGTTTACTCTGTTCTAAGCCCATCACTGTCACACCAGTTCCCATCCTCCTCCTCTGGATTAATTTAGAGTCACAACCAATCTGAAATTACAGTTTTGTTCAATCCTTGTCCTTTTGATACTTTTACATGTAATCTGTTTACTTCTCAACTATAAATGTCCAGATTTTTGCATTATATTTTAGGTTCATTCCTTGTAAAACTTATGGTTTTGTAGCAAATTACTGTGGAGTGAAGTCACTAAATAATGACAGACATGTGAGTTTCATTTTTGCAACTGTGTTAAGTTTTATGAGGAATATTTAAAAGCTGCTCCTATTTTTAGGTATTTGCCCCCCCCCCCCATTATTTTTGGCTCTCTCCAGATCTCTTGCATTGAGGTTGAGAGGTATTATCTGTTAATACAACTACATTTTCTTTTTACTCTAAACAATAAAACTTGGTAGGAATGGACTGATGGATTTATTCATAAATACCCACATCGGATTATAAGTGCATTGCTCAGACTAGAAGGTCCAAACAATAACTCACACCCCTATCAAGTGTAATTACTTTTATATTGCATTCCTATTTTTTGGAGTGATGGCTAAGTGAATTCTAGTTATCTGGTATCTAGAAATAGCAGGGATGTGTCCTGGCATACAGCAGTGGTAAGTACTGACTGTATCTAGACACATAGGGGTTATAATGAGCATCTTGTAGTCTGAAGAATGGAGATGGGTTATGTGGCTTGTTTCAGTACCTGTCTTTTTAGTTGTAGTTAAGCGCCAAGTGGAAGATCTACAAACATCTGCTAAGATGTTTCTCATTGTGGGGGCAGTACAGTGCACTTTCTTAATAACAAAGGTAAAGAAATGACCTCTTTCGTTTGGCAACTTCAGATGGAGCTTGTTTCATCTCTTTCCAGGGGGGGGGGCAGAGCATTATTATATAGCATTCATTTTACAAAACCGTTATCACACACACACACACACACACACACACACACACACACACACACACACACACACACACACACACACACGTTCTGTTTTTACTTTAGTTTATTCACAACTGATACTATACCTTCTAACTGCGCCTTTTGTGGCTCAAAATTGCGCTCTCTTCATCCTGAAAACTGATGATTGTGGGAGAAAAGGTGGTGGCTTATATTTAATAAATAATGACAATACTTGGCATTATAGACTTTGTTTTACTTCAGAAAATTCTTATTAATCCACATTCTGTGACTTCTCAGGTTAATAGTACTAACATTTTTATGGGTCCCCGATTATTTCAGGGTTTGCCCCTGATTCTGGAGGTAAGCAGTCGAGACCTATGACTGAAACACAAACCAAAAGCTTCTGGTATCTCCAATACCACACACACACAAGTGATCCTCCTCAGTGGGACAGTTACAGTCATTTTACTGTGAAATCTCAGGAACATAGCAGCAAACAAAATATGAACACATTAATAATGATGTCATACTTTCTAGAGTACTGTATTACATACAAAAGCTGCAAGAAACTCGCTCCTAGAAAATGGGGTTTATGCATGTGCCACTTAATGCAATAAAGGTACAGCAAAACAGAAATCACATCTTTCAAGATTTAGCATAGTCTTACTCTATGAAACACTGAAATATAAAGTTGTTTGCTAGCAGCAACCTTTTCATTAGTTACAAAACTCTTTAATGTGGAATTATTCAGATGACTTTTACTTCTGCAGAGATTGTGCATATTGACTGATATTAGTAGATTGTAGTGACAGAGTGGCCTTTTGTGGTTGAAATGTTCTGAATTGGGCAGTTTTGTCATTATTGGTCATTATGTTTTGTTTCATTGCGGAAAACTGTTCAAAACTATACATTTAAAACGTGCTCTAACAAATGGTGCTAACAATGTGTGCAAGAGGCCTATGATTTGAAAACAGCCCAAAGGTAAACTTAATCTGCCACTGGCCATATGCATTTTCTTTGAATATGGGTTTCAATGCTGTTTCAATGAATGTGAATTTCAAAGGCAGAGAAGTTTTAATGCTAAGTCCATTTTCATTGTGAGACTGTATTGCTTTGTTTAGCAAATGACTATCAGTGTTTGTGCTATAAAATTTGAAATACAAGTTTTAAATTAAATCCAAATATTTATAATCATTGTAAAAGTAAAGCAGAAGACAGTAGGTACACTGAGAGTTTTGAACAGTGTTTATGGCAACTGGGGAGAAATGGAGAAATAGCCAAGTAATAGGACACTGGAATGTCTGTGTGGGGGCTGGGAGGGGGGGGGTGTATCAAAATTATACGCATTTTGCTTTCATGTAGATGTCCAGAATTTTTGACATGGAAAGTTGGCAACCCTAATCAGCATCTAGGATCCAGCATCAGTTCCTGAATGCTATGCTCTAACATGCCAGTGAACACATATATTTTTCTTGCACTTCTGTGGACAGGTCCACAAATATACAATAATTCTACCCTGTAGCACATTACCCTGAAGTATCGGGTGCTATAGATTGTACACATATAGAAATCAAGGTACCACCAAGGGAATAGGGAAGGGTCTACATAAATAGAAAGGGCTACCACTCCATTAACTGTCAAGTCATGTGTAGTACTAAGGGAATCATCTTGGATGTGTGTGTTGGCAACCCAGGCAGTTACCATGACTCACATATCTGGCACACCTCTAGGTGTGATATCCCACAGGGTCATTTACTAGGGAATGGGGATGCAGTTGATGCACTGGAACCATGACTGATAACACCTATCAGAAATGCACACACACCTGCTAAAGAACACCATAATGAGGTACTCGCTCAAACCAGAAATATCACAGAGAGTGTGTTTGAGCTGCTGAAGTTGTGGTTCCGCAGCTTAGATGCATCTGGGAGAGTCCTGCAGTACAATCCACATACACATACTGAAATCTTCACTGTCTGTGCCATGCTTCACAACATCATCCTGAGAGAATAGCTTTAGCAGGAGGGGGAACACATCTCACCACCAATGGCGTGGTCACTACAGCCAGATGCAGATGAGGAGTCAGAGAGGGAACCAGCAGCTGCTGTGAGTGTAGGCAGATGTAGGTATGGCCAATATACACTTACTCACTACCTAAGGGGCTGAAACCTTCATCCTACCCATGTACCTATAGTAACATTGATGCCAGGCGATGCTCGCATCCTTTACCTACCCAAGTAATGGCTGTGTACTCCTAGCAACAGACAGACTCAGCCCTGAACTATAATAGCAGCAACTGCTGGATTTGCAAGGTAAGTGTTGAACCTGCAATGTTAAACCAGATTTGTGTAATAATACTAATGAATGGCATATCCTTGCATGTTCTTACTTGATAATGTAAGTAAGTAAAGGTGAGTGACTTGTACAGCAATGACTTTAGCATGTGACAGCTGAAACTTATGTAAATACATGTGTCCTCTATCAAGTACCTCAGGAATCAAATAATTACACATTCATACATCTCAAAAGTACTGATGGTCAATGAATGTCCTCAGTTTGCCCTCATACGTTTGTACTGGAAAGTCATTAAGAGAGATGTAATAACACACATTTCGGTTTCAGACTTCATAACCCTCAGAAGAGTTTTAAAAATACGCATGCAAAAAACTTTTGATTCTATCAACTTTCTAACTTTCTAAGACCAAAATATGTCAAAAGTACAATTAGTAAAACATCACAAACACAGATATACTAAGCACTAAGTCAGCTATGTAGCCTGAGCATCAGACACAAAAGCTTATGTACCCTTGAACCGAAAAGTGTGTGTGTGTGTGTGTGTGTGTGTGTGTGTGTGTGTGTGTGTGTGTGTGTGTGTGTGTGTGTGTGTACATGAACACAGCCAAGCTCTGTGCTAGCTCTGTGTCTTGGTATGTTGGACAGCTGTGAGCCATGCATGGTAGAGGTAGCAGTTCCTCTTTGTTGTACTCAACCGTGAGAATTGGCTTTTCCAAGAGTTGCACTAGCACATCCTTGCCCATGGTTAGATGCACTGCTGCTTGCTGAATGTGAATAATGTCTGTTGGATGAGGTCACCTCATAAGGAGGCCCAGGACCATGGCCCCATGGCCTGCCACGTCTAGGTGTGGAACCCTCAACCACTGGAGTAGCAGTAGAAGTAGACCCACTATGGGAACATGATCAGGCATGACCATGTCAGCTAACATCAGATGATGTAGGGTCTACGCCCAAGTGTATGCCATCTCTCACCCAATAGACATTCCATCACAGACACCCCCGTTCCAACATGTCATTCAAATAATCCATTGAATCGACAACAGAGTGGAAGCAGTCACATGTCAGCCTATGCCACACCTACAACCCTAAGCAGTTCTCTGGAGGATGTATTGGAATGTGCCTGCACCTCAGTGATGGCTCTAAACATATGTTGAGTGGTGTAGGAAGACACACCTGGATCAGGTGGCAGATTGACAGCAGGCTTCCTCCAAGCACCCTAACAAACCTCTTGCATGGTACCTATCCCACACTTTGGCTACAGCCAGAGTCAGCAGGCAATGAAGCTGCAATAAACACACTACCCTGATTGAGTGTCTCACCCTCCACTTGTCCAATATCTGAGGGCTCACTGGAATGGGTTGGCACAGGCCTACTGGCTGTGCCTGATGGAATTACAGGGGATGGCTGAATGTCAACCTCAGTGTCAGATTCAACCTCTGCCCCCTAACTGTGCCTCTGTTTGCCCACCATCATTATCAGAGTCTGCAGATACTCTGACATCAGGTGATATGAGTCTGACACTTCCATTGTCAGGGTCACCTGTGAAAATAAGCAACAAACATAGGCAAGAAATTAATTCCTACACTACTATAGTCCATTATATGTTAAACTAAGAGTGGTGCCACTATTATAGACAGTACAGCAATGTGAAGAACAGTCCTTCCTGACACCTACATCACAAAATAAATATTTATTTGAACTGCTCATCAGTACTGACATAAAAATGTTTGGTTTGCCATGTGCAGATGATTGTATACTCACTATGGTGGATGGCCCTGGAAGAAGTTAAGCAAGAGGTAAGGACACCATCATCACAATGAACAGTAACAGAGCAGGTTAAAAGCTTGCCCTTTGTAATTCCATTAATGATACTTTTAACAAGAACTTAGATGACACTTCCACCCCAAGCCCATGTGTAATCAACCAAAATGTGCTGTCAGCTGTATCAGTCTTTCAATTATTCCCCTCCTAAAACATATTTAATGGCTAACAGAACTTAAGTATTGCTGTCAAGATTGTACTATATAAGAAGTATTTAATAACTGAAATAGGTAAGCCTACCTGGAAGCTCCTCTTAGGATAAACTTGTCCTCCCTGAAACAGCAGCACCAACATAAATGACATGCTGCTGTGCACTTTCCAGTGAGCTATCTAGATCCCTGATAGTGGACAGGAACTCTTCATTTGGTGTCAGTAGTGGCACTGTAGCAGCCCCCCCCATCCCAATAGCTATTCGATCATGGGCCACTGCAGCTGCTCTCCTCCAGGCTGATGAAATCATGTCAGTGACCCTATGCCACACCTGATCATATATCCTGCTCTGACCACCTACTGAATTCACATCAGTCACTATCTGCTGCCAAATATGCATTCTGCCAGACATATCCCTATGTCCCCTCTCTAAAAAAAGGCACAATGTCACCTAAATGCTTCCACAATGACTTCATTCTCAGGGTCACTGAAGGGGGGGGGTTGCAGGGATTGGGAAGCCTGGATGTCATAGTCCTTGGTGACCTAAAACACAACAGAAGGATAATACACATAAGTATCACATAAATAAAAGTCCTATTTAGATATAACACATAAAAGGTTCACTGTCACCCACTACAGAAACATAAAACAGTCAAGATATTCAAATATCAGAAAAGGAATTATATGGTTGTAATGTATTACAATCACAGACAAAGCAAGGCTGGATCCAAAACAAGGAGAGTAACAATAGGAAATATTGTTTGTGCCAACACGGAACTGGAACTGGGCACCCCACCCCCAAAACAGGCAAATGACAGATTTTACTAACAAACCATCAGTGAACTGCTAAAAGTGCTATCAAATAAACTATCCCTGAAACATGTGTACAGAGTTAACACAGAACATTCAATTTTATGCAGTTGTCAGTCATGTCTACTTGTGGCTAGCACTCCCCTAGAGGTGTGTTTGGACCATCCAAGAAGGCTAACACCCCTGTGTCATTGACAATATAGGACATTTACATTGCATGGAAATAACAATAGAAGAGTGCAAAGAGAAAAACAGTTGTAACATTAGCACTTGTGATGACAGTTAATGAGGCTATTCATCTGAGAAAGTAAAATGCCCTGATAAACAATGCCTATGCCATCAGTACGGTTCTTGGAAATGCATACAGATAAAAGTAGCATTTACTAATGCATATATATATATATATATATATATATATATATATATATATATATATAGTTCTATGTCTATATATGCATACATATAGCTACACGGGTCTACTTTAAATGAGTGAAAGCTCATATAATCAAAACCCATATTGCTGAGATGCATTTGCCGAAATTGCATAAAACCAAAAACTGAAAAGAACAAAATGCAGAAAACCGAAAACAGCTCCCTGGATACCTCTGACTAGCTTATTAAGTGATCTGATAAAAAAATAAATAGAGACATTCCAATAAGCTACATTTTCAAATAATTGACCCTACACTGCAATCACAAAATCCTACTACTGACTCTTCCCATAATTCCACAAGACCTTAAAGAAACATTACTATAAAAAATACATAGTGTTTTGTTCCTGCACTTCATTTTTCTATGAAAAACATACATTGCAAACCAATCCGCACTAAAATACCCATACCCTAATTAATTCACAAAAAAATAAAAGTATTGTGGTAAATATGTCAATACAATTGCTTTTTAACATCATTTTTGCAGGGAGGCATGGCCTCCCCCTGCAACCCTCATGTGGGGGGCTCTGTCCCCAACACCCCACACAAATTAAATGTACCAACTCCAATATCAAACTACCTTGGGGAAAAGGCACACATTTTTGCTTCTGTTTTATTAATGCTGCCACTGACTATAAGTCAATAACTGCTGTTCAGTTTTCTGCTATTTGTTCTTTTCAGTTTTCAGTTTTATGGAATTTCAACAAACTCGTCTCAGCAATATGGGTTTCAATTATATGAGCTTTCACTCATTCAAACTAGACCCCTTAAGAACTGCTGAATCACAAATACTTGGCTCCTTGTTGCTGATGTAAACATAATGCAGGCCCTCCCTCTGTTTGTTGATAAGGGATTGCAACTGTGTATGATTACTGATAGGGAGAAGAAAAACAAAGCAGTAATTCAGACTCCCTTACCTCCAGTGGGTGTATCAGCCAGGTTAGATGTAAAAAGTGTAGAAGTAATTGTATCAAGGTTTGAAAAGTAAGTAAACAGCACACATTTCAGTTTCTGTTCAGTGACATCCAACCTCTCGTTCATTTTTTGACAACTGTTTATTATTGCCATTTAATATCCTCACGCATTTTAAGGGCCATGATACAAAATGCCTTAAAGACTGTGTATCTCAGATTACTGATCAGATAAAACAACAATGAGCAACAAACACAGAGAGATTAAGGGCCATGATACAGAATGCCTTACAGACTGCGTATCTCAGATTACTGATCAGATAAGACAAGAATGAGCAACAATCACAGAGAGATAAGACAAAGTTGTATTTATGTAAGCAATAGTCATAAATGGTTGTGTGATCACTCAGTGTACTGCAACTGAAATTAATACATGTACAAACAACTGTCATATGTTTTGGTAGTATTGTGGATGATGCTGCAGTTGGTTATATACACAATGATTTTCATTCTCTGCTGTGAAGCTGTTTCTGTGGCAAAGACTGATGTGACACCCTTACTGTGGTTTGAAGGTTCATTGAAGTGAGAGTTCAAATCCAGGCCTGTGTAAAATATCATGTGTACCAACATAATTTTTTGTAGGGTTGTTGATTAAATAGGTTTATTTTATTAATTTCACCTAATTTTCCTTTTTTTAGTGCTAGTGCTTGCCTGCTATGCAGCTTAGCACAAACAAGAGAAATGGAGAAACACAATGAATGTCAAGTTTAGCTCTGCTTATCTCATTTGCACAATGCTTAGTAATGCGCAAACCTGGACTAGTGTCCTATACAGGAAGCTGACGGAACACCTGCAGACAAGGCATAGACAGTGTAAAGGTCATAAAGGATACACTGTTGCATTTTTGCTATTCATTGTGCAACACCACTAAACAAAGTTGTGCAGCATTTAGCAAGCTTCCCCAACACCTGCAGCCATCAAACACTTGCAGACAGGATACAAACAGTCAACAATTTCAAAACAGATACATTCTATTAATTCTGTTGGGCCCTGCACAAACACACTAAGTGGTGTTGTGTGGTGGTTAACACACAGAAGTTAAAAATGAATGGGGAATTATGCAACTGTTAAATAACCATTTCTTTGGAGGCAAGCATAAGTGTGGGTCCATAATAATACAGATGATCCTGGGTTCTAATACAGGAAGTGCAACATATTTTTATTGTTGTGACAGTCCAGTGTATAGTAATAAACAAGAAAATATACAAGTGTTATTTAAATATTCTTGTGACAACAGGTGTAAGAGCAGGGCTGCTATGCACATGGTCCTGGGTTCTAATACAGGAAATTCCAGACATTTTACTGTTGTTCCATTTTACATTATATTACATATCACTTGTAATGCATTATACATAATTATAAATAGTGGATCTGACACATGAATTATATCTATGAGGGATAAGACACCCTTACTGTTTTGATGGTATGACTATGTTTCTGTAAGTATAATTCTGTTATCTGGACTTGGATGGCCTTCACACTTAAATAAGACACATACAGAAAATAATCTATATACAAGTACCTTGTCAGGTCACACACATACATAGTGGACACCTAACCTGTCATCTGTATTTATGAATGATTCATGGTTATGTCTGAGATGCACTTCTTCTGTGGCAAAGATGGAAAATCACCACTGTGGAAGAAAATGTTTTGTCCCTTATGCACAGGTTCGAATCTCTCACTTTAAAAATCAGTTTTAGCAGTGTATAAAGACAAACAAACATGTGTCAGGTCAGGTCATTTATGCCCCCAGTGTATGTCAGCAAAGTTATATCACCTAACAGTTACAGCAGGAAACACCTCTCAAACTAATGCCAATTGTCCGATTAACCTTCCAGTTTATAAAATTGATTTCCTCCTTGCTTGACATTGTTGCTCTCCACTTAACATCACAAATGCAGTTGGCATTGTTGCTCAGGTTTATTCACTACTAGTAAATGCGAAAACAGGAATTGGCAGGAAATCATTATTTGTTATTGCTCTACTTTTGGGATTAGACATGTCTGGCATTAGAGAGGAAGGTGCCCAATTTAGGGTGCAGAGGTGGGGTGTTCAGGAGTCCAGAATATTTACTGGACTCTTGGTGAAGCACCACAGCCAAAGGCTTCTCCAGGGGGATTATTCTGTCAACCAGTACACGTCTGAGGTTCTGAATAGTCTGGCCAGGGCTGTATCCAGTGTGATTGGCATCCCACACACTGGAGAACAGTGTAGGTACCACTTAAATGGGCAGTAGTGATACACTCAACCAGTGTTTGGATGCGTTTCAAATTAATGACATCCCACATTTAAGTGTGCTAATACTGTATATGGTAATAAAGAGAATTTATAATACATAGAAAGCTAAATATAGGCAAGACTGGTATGCATACTGCTTTTCTTTTCTTTTCTTTTCTTTTATTTTCACTGCTAGTCCCGAAATTGTGGCAAATAGGCAGACTCATGCTGATCATCTGGAGAGACAGAGGAAAGCAAGTGGTGAGTATACAGCACAGGAGAAGTATTATTGTAGCTTTAAAAGTTAAAGAATAATGTTTTTCTTTTGTATACAGCAATATTTTATTTATTTATTTATTTATTTACATTTGTTTTCCGAGATAGTCCAACTAGACCAGAACCCCCTTTTCAGTGGAGGCTCGGGGAAAGAAGTTCCTGTATGCAAATTAATAGTTACAGTAATACTAGAAATTGACATAAGGTAAAAAAGATAATATATTCAGATAATATATATTCAGCACAGCAATTGTTATAGACACAGAAATATGAACATTTGGATACAGTAATAGTAGCAATTAACATAAGGTAAAAAAGATAATATATCCAGATGATATATCCAGTGTAGCAATTACTATAGACACAGAAATATGACCATTTGGTTACAGTAATAGTCGCAATTAACATAAGGTAAAAAAAGATTATATATCCAGTGCAATTATTATATGCACATATATATGACTGTTTGTTTACAGTAATAGTTGCAATTAACAAACTAAAAAGCAGACATGTCCACTATAGCAGTTAATATATTGTAACAAAAAGCAGATAAAGGTCACATAGGTGGTAGATGGAGACAGACTTAGAGTACCAAGGCAATAAGCATACTAACCATATACAGTGTTGGTTAACTTCTGAATAAATACACAATCACATTTTTAGTATATAAGGCAGTATCTAACAAAAGCCAATAAAGGTCATATGGGTAGTAGGTGGATATGGGCTTAAAGCAGTGCAAGGTAATAGACGTAATGGAGAATGAGAGACTTTAATGGAGGATGAGTAGCAAAGCAGCATGCATATCCTAACTGTAAAGCAAATATGCATGCATAAGCCTGTAGCACAAACCAACTTTAGGAGTCAAATGTAAGACTGTAGTCAGTGGTTGTGGGCTAAAATGCCACAAGTAACAACTATACAATGCTGCAATTCATTAATAATATTACATAAATTAAAATCTATACAAGTGGTATAAATGCCCTTCTGTTAACTGTAGTCTGTATTATTAGACAAAGCATATGTGCAATATATGCGCATTGCAAGGATTACTTCGAGCAAATCATAATTATAGTTTGTAGTTGTTAGGACGTATACCTAAATGTAATACTTCAGATTAAATAGTTGTATAATTATGATAATGCATTGCATGTCACATATGATGGTAATACTTTTACCTCTTTTTTCTCTCACCTCAACCCTTATCTCATTTTTATTTTCTATTATGTGTCATCAGAATGTCTCCATGGTATCCATATCTAGCAAATCCCTAAATGCTTCACAGAACAGAAAGGTAGGCCAATCCCAGTGGGTCAGCCAGCCCCACTGGCTCCAGCACTGATGTCCAGCAGATTTGGGACCCAACCTGGCAGTACTGCTTCTGCTTCCCCTGCACTACTGTGCCCTCAGGTAGCATTACCCATGCAGCTGGTTCTGTGGTACCCTCCTGGAGTACTGTCAGAGGTGGAGATTTCATCACCTGCTAGGAGATGCCAGGGCTTGTACATAGCGTCATGCATAGTACCATTGCATATGCCTACCCCGGATGCACAGGCTGCTCTCCCTTGTGGTCCATAGGTCCATACAAGAAGAAGACATCAAGCACTCCAGGAGCCAGTGGAGTAAGGAGTCAGTGATATTCCAGTGGCAGAGGACTTGATTCTCACTGTCTCCATGTTTGATGGGCATGAGTTTACATTGTCCCCTCCCTCACCCCAATCATGGTGTCTCCCAACCTTTTGTGTCTCTCACCATCCCTGTGTGTTGTCTTGATTGTCCTGTTTGCATTTGCTTCCTCACCTACCCAATGTACTTGACCCAGAAAAAACAATGTCTCTTACCCAGCATTCCTCTCTTACTGAAGTAAACAAAAGGGCACCTGTCCCAAAAAAAATATCATCCCATACATAGCACACAATTTTGTACATGTCTTTTTGACACACTTGATGTGGTCCAATTAGTTATACAACATGATAGCGTTGTTGTCACCCCTCTTTGTGGAGATGACAGTCCAAATTGAGCTAATATTCTGTATATATTTTCATTTTACACTGTTGAGGAAATGGATAGCTATAGTTCTTTCCTACATCCCTCCTGCACATTTATATTGCTTTCCCTTTGTTCTTCCCCAGCATACCCCCATTTCACCCCTTTCCTACCTCTACTCCATTTTAACACCTATAATATGGTCAAAAAATAAAATTACACAGAATACACATAAGCATCAAAAACGAACAATGATGCCTGTCACTTTCTGACCTCTATGCTTGTGTGGAGTTTGGCATTGTGCACCAATGCCAACCAACGACTTTCTTGGTGCAGTTACCGCGACATAGTAACACATGGTGAATGCAGTGTAAAGTATAATTTCATTGCATTATCCCTACTTATTTAAAAGTATTACATACACCTGGATTTGAACCCTACATCATCTGGGCTCAAAAAAGAAATGTGTCAATGCATTTACACCTGCTACCACAGAGTCAGCTAACCAGCAGTTGTGTTTCATACACTCAGTACTACATCTCATAATTTTAACAATGAGCCTCACATTTGCACACTGCTTAACTATGCACAAGCAGGGAAAGTGGTAGAAATGTGTATCTCACACTTTGCCAATCATCACACAAACCTGCTGCTCAGCGGTGCACTATGCACAGTGGTCAATAGCATGTATTACTTTTGTTTACTGTCTATTTAGTGTTCATGACATGAAACTACATCTGGAAACAGATAAAAAATGAAAGCCGCATCATAGATGATGCCACATATTTACAATGCAACTATGTTACCTCCCATCATGCGCTGCAACCCTAGTCTCTCAATGCTTGTTCACAAATATATCAACTATACTACATAAATTAATAACAAATGCGTTATATATCATGCACATCTTTAGAATGATAATACACATTCAGATTTTCCAGTACTTGTAGTTATGTGGACACCTGTTTGCATATAATTTGTAAAGCTGTCTCTTAAAGTATATCTGCACATTGGAACACAACCACCAAATACTACACATTACACACTCATCAATCTGGTAACATGCAAAACTTGAAATATCTTGACAGTTGAGTATACTTACACATCCATTTCATGCAGGCCTCCCAACATCTTCTCTCCAACATCCAGTGCTGATGTCATCCACTATAAGTTGTCTTGCAGCCTTATAAAGTCAGACTTGTGCTACAGCACTTGTGCAAAGTACTGAGCTCTCTATGTTGTGCACTTAGATAGGTAGGGTTCTGTTCTAACTGCAGTCAACTGGAAGTGTGTGTGTGTGTGTGTGTGTGTGTGTGTGTGTGTGTGTGTATGTGTTTGTGTGTGCGTGTGTGTGCGCGTGTGTGTGCATGTGTGTACGTGTGTGTGCGTGTGTGTGCGTGTGTGTGTGTGTGTGTGTGTGTGTGTGTGTGTGTGTGTGTGTGTGTGTGTGTGTGTGTGTCTATCTAACCAGACGACCATACATGTATATCCCAAAGTTACCACTCCAGTACCATGGATTGCCAATATTTTGACAGTTGCACATGCTTACACATCCATTTCATGCAGGCCACCTAACATTTTCTCTCCAACATCCAGCACTGATGTCATCCACTATAAGTTGTCCTGCAGCCTTGTAAAAGTCAGACTTGTGCCCTGGAACTTGAGTAAACTACTGTGTTCTCTAGGCTGTGTACTTAGGTAGGGGTTCTGATCTCACTGCAGTCAACTGAGAGATTTTGTGTGTGTGTGTGTGTGTGTGTGTGTGTGTGTGTGTTTGTACATTTGCTTGACATTAGAGAAAGCATTTTACAAAAGCATGTGGGACACTGCTATTACCATTTTCTCCTCATCAGACACTGCTGATATCACCACATATAAACTGTTGTCTGACAGTCTCCACATCAGACTTGAGCTGTGGCACTTGCCTTAGATACAGACTTCTCTAGTCAGTGTACTTAGGTAGATGTTCTGTTCTCATTGCAGTCAGCTGATTGGAGTATGTGTATTTGTGCACTTGACATTACAGATAGCATTTTACAACAACCTCTGGGACATGGCTATTTCCATCTTCCTCTCACCAGACTCTGCTAACGTATTCAGTCATAGCTGATTTCCTGCTGTCTGGTATTCCCATCAGGGCAGAGTCAGAGTCTGGCCTGGAGGCCAAGCACAAGTCACCTCATCCTATATGACACAGATTACAGTGACAAGGCTTTCATTCTATCCACATACATCATGACATGGTTTAGAGGCCCTGTATGTATTTTCTTGGTGTGAAACCCCTGTGGTCTTTCCAGCTGCTGCAGGTGTCTGATGAGGTAAATGCAAAAAGGAGCATTATACTCTATTAGTGTTCTGATGAGGTTTGAGCACATTGCTGTTATATCATCCTGAAATCTGGATATGATGGCCTGACATATGAGGTGCACTACATAGCCTTTCCATACCACTGTGGACCCTTGGTGATTGAAGTTCGTATTGCTATCTACCTGTGTTCCCAAGTCTTGCACCACTGGGTTTCAGCATAAAGGGAGTGTTGTCAATGTTGTAATTAGTGGGGAATTCCACTTTGCAAAAAGGACAAAATAATGACACATTTTGCATTTATTTGTCCACCATGTGGATTTGGCACCAATCATTTGTCTCTGTTAGCCCCTCCTGTATACTCCTAGTATACATCCTTAACCCACCACCTGGTGGCTAACATGAGCACCTATGTCAATGCAAGGGTCTTTGATGCTCTCCCCTAATGCCTACATGCTTGTACAGACACATAGGTTCATACATTTATAGGCACTTAATAGTCTACTGATCTGCGAGGATCTTAAGAAGCCTAGCTTTACACTCTCATGGTAGTTTTTTAGCCTTTACATTTTGCCCATGAATAACCTAGAGCTGGGCAAACAAGATTATGTTTAGACATTTACATGTATTTCCCTATCCATTAGGAAAAGGGATGGGGTGAATTTAAGGTTATCCATCCATCTATCCAAATTACGTTTGAATAGAGTAGAAGTACTTTATGTAGAGTGGAAGACAGTTCTATAGAAGCAGTATTCTCTCTGATACACACCTGTCTCCAAAATGTTCTATTTGTTTTACAAAACAGATTGAGATTCCTTGAGAGGTTGTTTATGATGCCACTGGACTTGCGAATGAGTAACATATCTGAAAGAATAGGGTCTGTTGGAGCCACAAGGCAAAGATCACTCTTCAGTAGTCTGCATGACACTGGAAGTTTGACATAGCTTTGAGGTTGCCTGCATTGTTTTTACAATTTAGACCCTTGATTTTTTTGTATGAAACAGTTGAAGTTATTTCAGATCTAATAGATGTTTGGATGGGTACATACCAATAAGGGCATTATACTCAATGTATTGGCCTAATGAGTGCCAAGTACACTGTATTGGTTTTATCCTTGCATCTGGAAGTAATACCTTTTGATAGAAGCTGTGCAATGAAAAAATGGCTTCCTTGCAACAGTAGACATGTGGTGATAAAAGGAAAATTAACTACCATCTTAGGTTCCTAGAGCACTAACTACAAGATCATTATTTAGGGGAGTGTTGTCAATGTGATTGTTACAAGGCGAGTTATGTTTGCTGAAGAATACAATTATATACTTCTTTTCATTTAGTTTTAGTCCATGGTCTTGACACCAGCTATTTGTTTAAGCAGGCACTCTTGGAGGATCTTGATGTCCCCTGGAGAATTTAGAATGGCAACAGGTTTGCAACCCTTTGTAAGTTTCATCATCCACAAACCTTTAATATTAGCTTTAACTGCGAGGAAGTAAATACCAAAGAGGACTACACCCTGAGGTATACCAATAGTGGCAGGTCTTTTGGAGGAGGCAGAGTCTCTCACTTGAACATCATGGGTTCTATATACAAGATAGTTTGCTATACAATGAGTGACAGAAGGATTAACATTTAGTTCTTGGTTTAATTTCTTCAAGACCTTTGGGTTTCTAATACCATGATGGGAATGGACCCTATTCCTAAGTCAAAACATAATTAAAGTTCATGAAATTAGTATTAATCTTTGATATTAGCCAAAAGTGCTCTTTGCAGCACCTGCAATGTGCCCAGAACTGACTCCTTCTACAATTCATATGAAGTTACATGTATGGATACTATATCTAAATATGACTGCAAATTTTCTTTTTATGACACCCATTGCTCCTACTACTATTGGAACTGTCTGGGTATCCTTCTTCCACATTGCCCTCATTTCTGCCTGCAAATCCTGGTATTTTATGACTTTGTGTCTGTCTGTCTGTATGTAAGACACTGTAATGACTAGGTGTAGCAATTTCAATGATCAATGCTACTTTTGTCTTCTTTTTATGGACTACTACATCTGGTATTCTTCCATCTATTTTTTGAACTGTTGGTAATGGGTAATCCCATGTGATATAAACTTCATAATTTTCTATCATACTTTGTGGCTGTTTCCAATGCTTCTCAACTCCTTCAATATTACAATGTTTGCACAATCCCCAGTGCAACAGTCTTGCCACATTATTATGTCTTTCAGTATACAGGTTTTCTGCCATTAGGGTATCACACCCAGCAACAAGATCTGCAACTGTTTCTAATTCTGTTTTACAAAAGCTACATTTGTCTGTTTCACCGACATGTTAAATGGACTTTGCAAACCATATTAGCCTGGGTTGCCAATATTAACCTTTCATCTTTTGGTTCAAATTCACCTCTCCTTAACCATTCCTGCATTAGATCCTGATTGACATGAGGTTGTTCCAGGAGTTTTCTGTATTTGCAACTATATTTATATATTTTTCACATTTCTTGCCTTATCATTTGCCCTTTATCATGGATTAGCTGCAAAATGGTTTGCCACTGTTTTTTGTCTATCCATACCATACTTAGATTCTTCCCCTTTTTACAATTCTCCATTATTACTTTATTTAACAACAAATGGTCCTTTGTTCCATATGACTTTCTTTTGTACCCTTTTGTTCTGTTGCCATGCCTGAATTTTCTTCTAAATGACTATAAACTCTGTTGGCATCAAATCTAGTCTATAGTTTATATATTGTTGAAAGGCAAGTTATTTGTCTATAGTCTTTAAGATAGCTTGCAGATTCACTCTTAAGCAGGAATATCACTTTTTCTGTTGTTAACCAGGTGATAATTTTAGCCAGAAGTTAGGTACTACATTTGGGCCTGAGATTTTCCATTTAGGAATTTTTCTTAATATTTTTCTCAATATTGTTTCAATTTCTTTGGGCGTTACTTCAGCCCATTTCATATTCTGTGCATTTGAACTTCTCCTTTTGCTTCTTCTCTCCCTCCAGCATCTTTGTTAGGTTATACAGGATCTTCATAGACATTTCTCCAGAATGGGCTTATTTTGTCTTTTTATAGTGGTGTTTCTATTCATTTTGCCTTGTTTAGCAATTATCTATAAAACCTTTTGGGTCATCAATAAATTGCTTATTTTGTATGTTTCCTTTATATTTATCTGCATATCTTCTAAGTTTTTCCTGCCTGTGCTGATATTTTTAGTTTGTTATTTGTGATAGTGCATGATGGATCCTAATCTGTTCTGATACTACACATTGCTTTTATCACATCTATCTTTCTGAATATCTTTGTTGATCTGCTTCCTCTTCTGTTGTCTTCTAACAGTGACACTTCTTGTCTTAATTGCTTTATAGTTTTCTCTATTTGATACTTCCATGACAACATTTGATTTCTTCCCTTCCTATCCCTTAATGTCCTATGCTTTTATGGTAGTACTTTATCTTTTATTAATTTAGCTGCACAGTAACATATCCTATTTACTTCTGTTACATCGCATGAATTTATATGAACAGTCTTGATTACTATGTTCATTTGTTTTATCAGACTTCTAACATTTTGGGTCTTCTTGACTTTCTGTAGTATTTTTCTTTCATTGATCTTAATATGCCTATCCATCTCTATTAAATCAAGCAATTCTTCCCTTAGATTATTTTCTTCTAACTTAAGAGCACATTATTTGTTCTCTATTTACTATGGGCGTTCTACAGAAAGTTCCAGAACATTTTCCTGTGCCATATTCTCTTCAGCTTCATCTTATGTTATCCATTGCTCTTTCATATGGGAACTGACTGGCCTATCACTCTACAACATTGACTGCATTAGAGTTACCACAGGTTTCCTGTTCCTTCCCTTGCTGTGCAACTCCAATTGAACTTTTAAACTGGTTTCCTCCTGAAGGCTCCAAAGTATCTTCAAATGACAACTGATCAGATGCTTCTTACTCCACTGGATTCTCCATAATTTAGGAACTCATTATACTATCATGCTGTGATGTTACCAGATTTAGATTTTCTACACTAAATCCTTCACTTCACAGGTAATCCATAACTTAGGTTTCTATTTCTTTAACTTATCCATTAATAATGCTTTTTTTATTGTTCCTCTTTATTTTCTTATTTTTTTGTAATGTAAAATTTTCCATATCTGTATGCCTTTGCCTTCAAATATATTTATTGCTGTTTTTTGTATTAATTAGTTTTCCTTTCTCTTATCCATGACTATTGCATCATATTAAATCTCTTTTTCTTTCCCATGTCCATATTTTTTCTTCAGACGTCTCACACTCCTTCTATTTTTCCTTACTTGTGGGACTCTTTGCTCCATCTTCATGTGACATAAGCTATCCTTCACTTCGCAGGTATTCCATAACTTCAGCTTCTATAATTTTACTTTACTAGTCTGAGCAGATGGGTGATCCACTGTGGCGACCCCTAACCAGGAAAAACTGAAAGAAGAAGAAGAAGAGGAGTGTTTTGTTCTGTTCTCCCTCTTTGTGATTTTATTTTTTGTATTGTGAAATTTTCCATATCTGGGTGTCTTTGCCTGTATTTCTCCTTGAATATCTTTGGAGCTGCTTTTTTGTATTTGGCTTATCTCTCTTTTTTCCCATGTCCATATTTCTTTTTTATACCTTCAAAAATCTCTAAATTTTGTTCTTTATATTTTTGCACTTCCTTAGTTACTTCTTTTTCTAAATGGCCCAAGGCTTCTTGGTCTATAAAATGTTTTCCATTTATCTGTTGTAATAATGAACAGAAATTTAGATTTGAAGCTTTTGACAGTTTTTTTCTTGTACAAATATTTTTCTGTCCTCTATTTCTGTGTTAAACATTTTGTATATCTTCTGTCTGGAAATCCTGGGCTTCTTGCATAATAGTAACAATGCATAGTTTCTTTCTTCTCCTGAGTAGTTCACTCTATCATCCGCATGGCTTTTTTTTGGCCTGTCAGTTTTTGAATTTTTTATGGACTACTTCTTCCTTCTATAACAGGGAGGCCATCCTCCCATGAGCCTGACCTCACTCCATTGTAGGAATATTTTCATGTCTTGAGCTTTCTACACTGTAATTTTTTCTGGTCCTGGGACCAGCACACCGACTAGGATTGGGCAATTTTTTATTTTGCAACTCGTGCACCCAGCTGTATTTTTTTATCTTTTAACCTACTTCTGTCCATGATATATGGTATATAAAAATAGATCTACTGTATATATATATCTATGTGATCTTTGGTCGATTTTGTAAAAAAGGGTCCACCTTGTAAAGGCACTCATCAAGAATTGAGGATGAATTCAACTCTAGCAATGCTACTCTCCTTTGCTTGCTGAGTTCATCATCTCTCCATTTATTTGGGACAGTTTATCTATGATATCTATGTGTGTTGAGCACATTTACAAGGTCTAATTATGCAGTGTGCACTTTTGTGCCCTTGCCCATTGTTTCAGTAACATTTTTGAAGAAATTGACCATGTTAAATAGGCAGGACCTGCCCTTGATGAATACATACTGAGTTTAGTTGAAACTGTGTAGGTTACCTAAATCCTTATTTATTAAATCCATAATGATCCTTTTCACAACCTTACAAATGAGACTGGACAGACTCATAGGTCTATTATTACTCTGTCCATTGAAGCTCCACCTTTATGCAAGAAAATGACTGTTGCTGTCCTCCATTCATCCAGTATGAAACTTGTTTTGAGGTGAATATCGAATAGCTTCAGTGGGGGATTAGACAGGTTATGTTTCAGGCTGACCAGTGGCCAGCCTGGTAAGTTATCTGGCCTGATAGAAGTAGTGTTCTTGTCCTTAAATAGCATCTTGAGAACTTGTTCTTGGGAAATTTTAGGGGATGTACATAGGTTCATAGGTTCATAGGTTGATACTAGGCTATCTGCTCTAGGGCATTTATAAGCCTAACCAGAGTGTGTTTGGCTTTCACCACTCTTTTAGATTAGCTGACTGTGCCTCTGTATAGTAGGTCACAGAAGATTTATGTAGATAACTTGTTCTTGGGAGATTTGAGGAGGGCGTATGTGTGGGTATATGATTTAAGAATATTGGAAGGGTGAGAAAGGTAACACTTGAGCTAAATTTGTCTGCTAGTAGATTGGTTATGTCCTCTGGGTTTGAGTATGTCATATCAGTTACTATTTGTTCTGCACAGTGTTGGGCATTGTTTCTGAGATTCTTAACATAATTAATGAAATATTTGTGGTTACTCTTCACCTGAGTGTTATTTTACCTCATATCTGCCTTTGGTTTATTTGATCAGGGTCCAGAATTCCTTGTTTAGTTTATCAAGAGCATTTTTGGCATCTTGAGAGTTAGATTAATTTTTGCATATAACGATTTATTTTCTTTTATTATAGAGCCTGTTTATATTTGGGTTTCACCACGAGAGATTATTTTAAAATTTGGCATTTTATTTCCTTCTGAGAGGAATGGATTGGTCTACTATTTACATGTACACAAAACTTTGCAGTGGGTTTATCAAGATAGAAAGGGCTTTTAACTTTAGCCAGGTCATCACTCAAGTTTAGTAAATTAGCCTTCACATAATCTCTGAATACTGAGGAATTAGAAGATGCTTCAGGCTTCAGTCTTCTGATGAATGGGATTGACATGTGGTCTGATGTGACCAGGAAGGAAGTTAAAATTGGTGAGGAAAAAAACTGCCTCATATCTGTAAGGACTAAGTCCAGGATTTTATTGCCTCTAGCTGGGGTGTGGAATAACTGGTTCAGGGAGTTTGTATTGATGAAATCCTTATACTTCTGTCTGAAGATTTATAAATCTCCCAGTTTATGGAGGGACAAATAAAATACAAAGTAACCATGCTAGTAAAGCAAGTTCCAATATTCAAAAACAATCACTTTAATTAGTTTAAAATGAAAATAAAAGTCTGGTTAAGCACTTTTGTATCACAACACTTTCCATAACAATACTTCATCAGAACGTCTTGTTACAATCTACCACTTACTCTTTAAATGAATGAGTCACATAGCATAAAATCAGTTGCTCCTGAGCATGTCCTTCAAAGCTTTTTAAAGATACAAGCCTTAAATGTCAATAAATTTAATTAATTTAAATGCATTAAAATGCATTACTTATACATGAAATAAAAATAGTACAAATTAAAAGCTTGTTTGTTGCTAAAATGTTACAAAAACAGGATAATTCATGGGACTACATATGTTAAAAGTATATGAATTTAAAAGTGTTTAAAAGGTATATTTGTTAACTAGATATGTAACAAGTATTTTTTATACATAGGTTACAACTTTGCAGCTCTTAATCTTAGAGCACTAGTAACTGGAATGTGTTAATTTAACCCTGGTGGATTAGTTGCATTTAAGAGTAGTTGTCAATGTAGTTCTCTGTAGGTTAGAGTGTCCTCCCCCATAGCCATCAATTGGCGAGAAAAAAAAAAAAAAACAGATTTTTTTAAAAAAATTAATCAACAGGATGGAATGCTTGTAAAGGACATTTCTATCATCCTTGTTTTTATATCATAAGCGTGTTGATAAATTTTCTGTCACAGCTGCATCACTGGACAGTTTAAGGATGGGTAGGTGATGTCTCCTAGGAGAATGGTTTTTCACACTTAATACATAGAAGTCCATAAGTTAAGTAAGAGGTATGATCCAAGTAGGACATAGACAGTTACCTCTGATATGTTAAGGAGTTTTGTTAATGGTAAGTTGGAGGTGGAGGAGTTCCAGGTCATTATCTTGTCTAACAGGCCTGAAGCTGAAGTGCTTTTTAGGAATATGGAAGCACCACCACCTTTATTGTCTTCATCTAATGTAGTGGGCCTGAACATGTGATAGTCATTGAAACTCTGCACTAATGGAGTGTTTTCAATGGCATTGATCTTAATCTGTACGATGATGTATATATCAATGTTTTCCAAGGTAAGGAGGATTTTAGGGAATGGAGTTATTTTTGTTGTTATTGTTGTTAATACTCCCATCATTGAACAGCAATACTTTAATGTTATCTGGATCCTGTTTATTTATGTTGGAAGCTTTAGAAGACTGCTATTGCCTTAAACAAAGGCACTATGGGGTGGAAAAGTATTTAGCTAATATACAAAAGCCTTGGGGGTATTGGTGCAGGCCATCTATGGCAAAGCAGTTGGGAATGTCTGCCATCACTTTCCAGGCTAATATACATTACCTCCTTTGAATAATGCCAGAAGCTAAACCAATTGCTGCAATCAATAAACTTTTGTTTGTCTTGCTGCATCATTCATGGTTATGTATAATACTACTCAGGATTAGGTTCATACCAGCCTCAGACATATATTTCAAGAACTCCATCATGTCTCTTTTCATACAGTCCAGATAGGTATATCTCAGGTCATTTACACCCATTTTTACCATGACTGCATCATAGGTGTACTTGTGATGCAAGGAACTGAGTGCTTGTGAGTTATGGCAAATCTTAGCACCTCATACTCAGCTGACCATGAGCCACTTTTTATATAGCCTGGTGAGTGTTGCATTAATGTAGCTCACTATAGAGTCACCTCTGACTAGGATACTGGATTGTGTGGAGGTTTGCCTTATGAACCGAGTCAGTTCAACACTCAGATGTAAGTTTCATGATGGGTGCTGCCTGTTAATTTTATGTTAAGGATTATAATTGTTTGTTGGGAAGAAGCCTTTACTCCAATTCCATTCCTACTGGAGGCCAGACCAACCTCTACTTTCTTGGTGGCAATGGATGGTCCAGTACCATCAATCCCTTTCCCAGGATGGGCAGTTGTCATCTAATGCTCATTCTCACCCTCACACTGCCAATTATTTCATTGCCTGAGCTGCTAATAGAACTAGGGTTATCCATGGTGCATTTGGGACTTTACTTCTCTGTGTCACAAAAGGGCTAAAACTCAAGCACATTTCTTCATTTACATAGATGTTTTTACAGGGCTAGCAAATATCAAAGCAGACCAATATGCAAATTAACAAACATCAAAGTAAACCAATATACAGGCAAAAACATCAAAATGGTAGGAGCATTTCAGCATATAGACTAGTGGTGAGCTGTATCTACAAAACAAAACTGAAACCAAAATCAGACAAATTTTCTTCCTTACTAAGAATCTCTGAGCAATTTTCTGTTTAGCAGTACATTGCTTTGTGTTGATTTCCAGTCATCATTTTAAAATGCTGTATACTGACCGTAAAGTAAAAAGCAAGCAGTTTCAATGACACAAGTAAAATCCTTTTCCTTTCCTAGTCTGTATCGATTCTTCTAGAGTTCATAGAAAACATCATGTGTTGTGTTAATTCTGTCATGCACAACACAACCTAGCAGTTTCCTTTCCCAATCCATATTAATTCTATGTAAAGAATAACATCCAGAGGTTGCATTAATTCATACTCTGGCCACTTTACCAGTGGCTGTATTATGTTAGTCATGCACAGTAACAAACCCCAATGTGGTTTTGATTATTTGACAGTTAAATAACTATCATAACTATGTGGCTGCATGTTCAGTCTCCATTAAAGAGTGCATCCAATACAAAATACTTCAGCTTGGTTAGGATAAAATCAGTTTCCTGATATCATCTTTATTATTTTTAGCATGCACTGGATTGCATTAAAAGGCTGTTTGCATTCTATCATATACAGCATACCTTGTGGAAGCTGTATAAATTCAGTTGTACACAAAGTATCTTATGCAAGGCCATATTACCTCAAACATCACAGCAGTGTACAAACACATGGTCTTGACTGTTTGTCACTTGGTTGTTTTACAAATGACCACATTATTGTATGTGTTTTCTCACAAAAAAACAAACAGTGAATCAGATGGTATTTGCAAACATGAAAATAAAATGAAATATTTACTTCTTGGTTATATCTGGGTATTGTTTCTCAGTATTAGGCATTAAAGAACAGGAGATATCATTAATATATGCTGCTTTTTTATTTTTTTCAGAAATGCATTTGTGTGGTACAATTAATATAGTCTTATACAGTGTAACAAAAGATATCTGCAAATATTTAAAATACTGTGAAAAATTTATCTTGCTTATATTTAACTGTAACCTATAATACTGGAGATCACAAAACAGTTCTTGTCGAGCAGTCAAGAACATAGCAGTATACGTTGCTTCTCCACAATCAGATTTTCTTCATGACTAGATTTATGTAGCAGAATTAATAGAGCCTCAAGATACCATAGTTTAACACAATACTGTAAAATTTGTGTGCTAACAGTGCACCAAATATTTGTAATCATATAAAATAAGATGAGGCGCATGGCAAAGAGAGAGGTGGTGAAGGCTAAGGATAAGGCATATAGAGAGTTGTATGAGAGATTGGACACTAAAGAGGGAGAAAAGGACCTGTACCAATTGGCTAGACAGAGGGACAGAGCTGGGAAAGATGTGCAGCAAGTAAGGGTGATAAAGGACTCTGAGGGAAACGTACTCACAAGTGAAGAGAGTGGGTTGAGTAGATGGAAAGAGTACTTTGAAGGGCTGATGAATGAAGAGAATGAGAGAGAGAGAAGGTTGGATGATGTGGGGATAGTGAATCAGGAAGTGAAGCAGATTAGCAAGGAGGAAGTAAGGACAGCTATGAAGAGGATGAAGAATGGAAAGGCTGTTGGCCCAGATGACATACCAGTGGAAGCATGGAGGTGCTTAGGAGAAATGGCAGTGGAATTTTTAACCAGATTGTTTAATGAAATTTTGGAAAGTCAGAAGATGCCTGAGGAGTGGAGAAAAAGTGTTTTGTTACCTATCTTTAAGAATAAGGGTGATGTGCAGAGCTGCAGTAACTACAGAGGGATAAAATTGATCAGTCACAGCTTGAAGTTATAAAGAGTAGTGGGAGCTAGCTAGGTTAAGAAGGGAGGTGATGATTAGTGATCAGCAGTATAGTTTCATGCCAGGAAAGAGCACTACAGATGCAATATTTGCTCTGAGAGTGTTGTTGGAGAAATACAGAGAAGGTCAGAAGGAGTTGCATTGTGTCTTTGTGGACTTAGAGAAAGCATATGACAGGGTGCCTAGAGAGGAGTTGTGGTATTGTATGAGGAAGTTGGGAGTGGCAGAGAAGTATGTAAGAGTGGTACAGGATATGTACAAGGGTAGTGTGACACTAGTGAGGACTGCAGTGGGAGTGACAGATACGTTTAAGGTGGAAATGGGTTTACATCAAGGATCAGCTCTGAGCCCTTTCTTATTTGCAGTGGTGATGGACAGGTTGACAGATGAGATTAGACAGGAGGCCCCATGGACTGTGATGTTTGCAGATGACATTGTGATATGTAGTGAGAGTAGGGACCAGGTTGAGGAGACCCTGGAGAGGTGGAGATATGCTTTAGAGAAGAGAGGAATGAAGGTCGGCAGGGCTAAAACAGAATATATGTGTGTAAATGAGAGGGAGGGTAGAGGAATGGTGAGGATGCAGGGAGTAGAGTTGGTAAAGGTGGATGAGTTTAAGTTCTTGGGATCAACAGTTCAGAGTAATGGTGAGTGTGGAAGAGAGGTGAAGAAGAGAGTACAGGCAGGATGGAATGGGTGGAGAAGAGTGTCAGGAGTGATTTGTGACAGACGGGTACCAATAAGAGTGAAAGGGAAGGTCTACAAGAGGGTAGTGAGACCAGATATGTTATATGGGTTGAAGATGATAGCATTGTCGAAAAGGCAGGAGTCAGAGCTCGATGTGGCAGAGTTAAAGATGTTAAGATTTGCACTGGGTGTGACTAGGATGGACAGGATTAGGAATCAGTATTTTAGAGGGTCAGCTCAGGTTGGACAGTTTGGAGACAAAGCAAGAGAGATGAGATTGTGTTGATTTGGGCATGTGCTGAGGAGGGATGCTGGGTATATTGGGAAAAGGATGCTAAGGATGGAGCTGCCAGGTAAGAGGAAAAGAGGAAGGCCTAAGATGAGGTTTATGGATGTGGTGAGAGAGGACATGCAGGCGGTTGGTGTGAAAGAGCATGATGCAGAGGACAGGAAGAAATGGAAACAGATGATCCGCTGTGGCGACCCCTAACGGGAACAGCCAAAAGAAGATGATGATGATGATATAAAATAATATGAAGTATTTTTCATGAACATGTTGATGCATGTTGCATCCCCATAAACAGCACATTAAATTACTTTTGTACCAAAAAAGCATAGATAAGGCAAGTAAAAAAGAATTACATCTGCAGTACATGTCAGTTTATAATGTTCAAAAGCAGCACAAGAAACACATGCTGCAAAAAGAAGCATTAACAAAATGTATATATATTTGACTTTTTTTCATGTTACACATACCTGTTTGTATGTTTGTCTGTGTTGAAGGAGTGGAGAGTGTATACACTGAACATTATAAGCTAACACAGATAATGGTATATATAGAATATATATATATATATATGTATAGAATATATATATATATATATATATATATATATATATATATATATATATATATATATATATATATATATATAATTTTATAAAAAGATGTATGAACATTAAGGGCTGTAGATGTTAAAGAAGCCAATAATGGCTTAACAAAACATGCATTATAAAACGTAGTTTAAAAGCAAATAAGGTTAATTTTAGGCTTTTAGTAATAGATCAGGTTTTTAATTATAATGTAAGGTTTGATGCAGAAGATAAATTAAACTGGAAAGAATATTATTGACAGATAAAATTGATTGCATGTAATTTATCTAGTATGAATGAAAGAGAAAATTACAAAGTGGTCCTAAAAAGGAAAGGGTTAAATCATTAATTAATACTAAATCATGTGGTTGCAATTAAATGTATTTATTGAGGTTTTTATTTTGTACATCTTGGTCTGAAGAAGTTCCATGAGAAGAACAAAAGTGCTTACCAGTTGTGTTTTATTTGTTTGTTATATAATAAAAGCACATTTTTTTTTTAAAGTTATCTTTTGGTCTGCTTGTGGTGAGGAAGCTTCCCCAGACCCTTTTCAGTGTCCACACCTGCAACACACTTGGTCTACCTGCATCATCGCAGCTTGGGTCCCCCCCCCCCCAGCAACTGTAACATTGCCAGATAAAACCACTGCTACAGTCCGGTTTCTCCCTACAGTTATTGCAAGCCAAGAATAACACTTTTTAATAAGGATACCTACCAGACAAGTATGCATAGCACACTTGGTCTACCTGCATCATCGCAGCTCGGGTCCCCCCCCCCCCCAGCAACTGCAACATTGCCAGATAAAACTACTGCTACGGTCCGGTTTCTCTCTACAGTTATTGCAAGCCAAGACTAGCACTTTTTAATAAGGATACCTACCAGACAAGTCTGCATAGCACACTTGGTCTACCTGCATCATCACAGTTTGGATTCCTCCCATTCCCCAGAAACTGCAACATTGCCAGATAAAACCACTGCTATGGTCCGGTTTCTCCCTGCAGTTATTGCAAGCCAAGAATAACACTTTTTAATAAGGATACCTACCAGACAAGTCTGCATAGGTGACTGGATATTTACAGTTCTTGTTATTAGCAGATGTAGTCCTTAACAGTTATGTTTTAAACATTGTGACTGGTTATTTACATTTCCTTTTACAGCACATTTGTTACTTTTACTAGTTATTTTTTAAACATTGTTTTGGCTGGCATGCACACCTGCAAGGGCTCCCCTCCCCCCAGGCAACTCTAGCTTTTTCTATTGCCACTGGGTGGCATAACTTAACAATATACTTGCTGTATCTTGTCCCAAATAGATCTGCCTCCACACTGAATACTTGTAAAGTAAGGCAAGTACCATTTACTTGGTGTATTTTATCCCCCAGATAGATTTACCTTCCTTTGTATTACTTGCACACCAAGGCCATAAAGTAGTGTTTCTGCAACTAACTGCTTACACTCCTAATTTCCTGCTTCTGCCTCTTCCTTGCTTACACTACATTACAGCTCCAAGGCTTCCACTTCTTATACTGATTGCTTTTCTTTGCAGTCTTCTGTGAGGGGGCGGGGCCAGATCTCTACCTGCTTTTTCTGGTTATACCTTCCCCCATTTTGTATCTCCCTCCTCTAACTCCATCCTCCCCCATGCACATTAACTAGTCTGTATTAGTGGGTATCCTTGAGCGGTGCCATTTTGAAAGTTATCTTTTGGCCTGCTTGTGGTGAGGAAGCTTCCTCAGACCCTTTTCAGTGTGACTGCATAAGTATAAGTAAATTAAACTAGTACAATACAGCCAAACAGACAGATTCGGTGTAAACAGAAACAAGTGAAAAGATACATTTGGTGTACAAAGAAAAGAAACAAGTAAGCCCAGGGATATAATTGGTGTTAGTGTTAACCCCAGACCTTGATAAAATTGAACTCACTCTAACAAAACTAAAACTTATTGATAGTAAACACATCAACATCATAGGATGCTACATCCCTCCAGGCAACAATATCCCCATTACAGAAAAACTCCTAGAATGGATATCTAACTCCCTCCCCCAGGAAAGCATAGTATTAGGAGACCTTAATACTGACTGGCAAAACTGTTCCAGTCATAACCCACTCTCCCATATTAACCTACATGGCCTAACCCAACTCATCACTTCCCCCACAAGAACAGACAAGAGAACCAAACACCAATCTACTCTAGATTGGATACTCGTATCCCACCCATCACTGATATCCCTAGCAGGGTGTCTACCAGACACCCTGAGTGACCACCAAGCCACATTCTTACTCAGATCAAAATCACCACAACTGACCCCAATATCTACATGCCTAATTAGAAACAAAAAACACTTTAACTGCTCCAACTTCATAAATGACCTAAAAATGAGCAACTGAACCCCCCCTAAAAAACCTACCTCTTGATGAAGCTGTGCTATATTTTAATACTACCTTCTTAAACACCCTTAACAATCATGCCCTCTCTAGAACAACAAGAATTAAAACTAAATATGCTCACTGGTTAAGCCCAGACATAAAATCCCTCCTCAAAAAAAGAAACAAGGCCTAGACCAACTACCGCAACAGTAAATCCCAATTGAACAAACAAATGTACGTTGAACTATGTAACAAAGCCAAAAAACTCACCAAAACAGACAAAACATCTTACTACCAAAAGTTACAGGATAAGCACAGGAACAACCCACAAAAATTTTGGGCAGCAATTAACTCTATTCTACAACCAGGTAAAACAACTACCCCAACCCCAAAAATAGATAACAACCAAGAAGACATCCCCACTCAATTTGATAAATACTTTACAGAAACCATCCAGACCCTTGCAAACAACCAACCCTATGACAACATCCCCACCCCTGCAAATCCACCCCCTACTCCAACTAACAATTGCCCCAAGTCCAGCTTCCACCAAGAACCAACCAAATCCATTGAAAAACTACTCGAAAGCTCAAACCAATGTCTCTAGCAGCAGATAAATTACCCGCTGAATATCTCCACCTGGCTGCAGAAGCCAATATCATATCCTGTCTCCATCCTAATTAACAGATCCATCTCCAAGTGTATAGTACCCAAGCTATGGAAAATATCACATATCATCCCTCTACATAAAGGGGGAACCTCCCTGGAACTCAATAACTACCACCCTATAGCCATACTACCCCCTTTATCTAAAATTTTAGAGAGGGTAATACACAAGCAACTAATGAAATATCTCCTAGAAAATAATCTAATAGCCGTACAACAACATGGCTTTAGAACCTTCCATAGCACCTCCACCGCACTAACAGAATTCACCAACATTGTCAATACTCACAGAAACAACGGACTCCTTGTATCTGCCACCTTCCTTGACTTGTCCAAAGCATTCAATATGGTGGGTCTATATTGAAACATCAAACGCTGAAAACAGTGAATGATGTTTCATCGACACATTTTCAGCGAAAGCTGAAAATGTCGAAACCACAGAACAGCGATTTCTTTCCTAGGGAAAGAAAGCGCTGTTCCAACCAAAATAAAAAAAAAAACATTAAACACTTCCAAACACATACACATGTACCCTAACCCTAATTGTACCCCCCCAAAAAACAGTAAACAACTGAATACAGAAATGCACGTAACCCAACCATACATCTAATGGAAAAAAAAAGTAAACAGTTTAAAACATATGCACTTACCTTAACCCGTACCCTAACCCTAAGGTCAGTAACTTTTGCACATTTACGTTCCAAACACATACATACTTACCTTAACCCTAATTCTACCCCCCAAAACAAAAGTAAACAGCTGAAAACACATACACACGTAACTCAACCATACATCTAACACAAAAAAAACAGTAAACACTTTCATACATATGCACTTACCTTAACCTGCACCCTAACACTAAGGTCAGTAACTGTTGCACATTCATGTTCGGGAACTATACTGGACAAGGGACCATACTATAGTGCAGAACACGGCAAAGCAATGGAGCAGTCAAGTGACTTCTTTCCCAGGGAAAGAATTCACTGAACAGCCGCTTCGCTGTTTTGCCTGTTCGCTCTTTATGTGTTGACGAAAATGCATTTGACAAAATGCGTTTTCAGCATTCTAATAGGAACCTGATATGGTTAACCACAATAAACTCCTTCTTTCACTAGCAACTCTAAACTTTACCCCCCCTGCTATCTCCTGGTTCAAAAACTACCTAGAGGGGAGGAAACCAGCTGTTATGTGGCAAAACCAACTCTCCCCCTCCCTACCAGTCTCTCTAGGCATACCCCGAGGCTCCATCCTGGGGCCAATTCTTTTTACCCTCTTCACCAATCAGCTCCCAAACAGTATTCCTAAAGCCTCAATAGTGCAATATGCAGATGATACTACCATAATACGTGCAGCCAAATCAATTGACATCCTTCACTCCCTAACACAAGAATGCTTTTCCCTAGCAGAAACTTGGATTACAAATCAAAGGCTCATTCTGAACCCAAGTAAAACAAAGCTAGTACTCTTTAGCTCCCACTGAGCCACACCTCCCACTGATTCTTTCTTCATCTCCTCATTTAACAAGACCACAATCACCCCCACAAATCATACCAAACTCTTAGGGGTTGAAATAGATAATCACCTTAGATTTGACCTACATATTTATATAACCATAAAAAAGTACATAAAAAACTTGGCCTACTGTATCACAATAAAAGATTCCTCACTGACCACTCCAAAACTACAATAGCGAGGACTCACCTACAATCCACCCTAGTTTATGCCTCCCCCGTGCTTACAAATCTCTGCAAATCTGACCTAAACAAACTTGATAGTTGTTATAATAAGATAGCCAAATTTGCTGCAACCTCTCCCATCAGAACACATCACTGTGAATGCTTAAAAAAACTCAATTAGCTAGAACTACCACTACTACTTCAACTCAATCAACTATCACTAGCCCACAAAATAATACATAACTCTGAAAACACCCCAGCCCTACAAAATCTTTTGCAACTCTATACAACCCCCAGGCCCTTGAGGTCTAGCACACAAAACCTCCTCAAAGTAACCAAATATAACACTGAAGATGGTAAGTCTGTCTACAGCTAATGTATAGCAAATGCCTGGAACTCACTCCCTGCCCACATAACTGACAACAAATCCCCATCACAGTTCAAGAAACTTGTTAAAGCTCACTTTTTGAATAATCAACTGTGCTCCTGTATCCCCCCTGGCTAATGTCTCATTAGAATACTTCACCTAACAAGTAACTCTGCTAAGCCAACCAATCATAGTACTGTACCCACTTAGGACTGTTAATCTACTATTCATCCCATCTCTCCAGGAGTTAGGGAAAACTACCCCAGCAATGTTGAGCTCTCCATAAGCAACTAAAACTAGGATAAGACATATTGTAAATCAATTTATCCTTCTGAACTAAAACCAGGCAAAGACATATAGTGAATCAATTTGTATCCTTCTCAACTATAACGAGCATCATCTGCTCTCTCGAAGCCTTATTCTACATCTCTCTGCTTTTACTCTGATAGTAAATCTATCACAGGAATCCTAAACTTAGGAATATCTTCTAAAATTTAATGTTATATTGTAGAGAACGAATGTATCCTATCTGTTAGTTAATATGTATGTCAAAGTCTCTTCTATGGAAATTGTATGTCAAAAGTCTATCCTTAAAACTATGTTTTTTAAAAAATTGTTCTCTTGGAGCTTTTCTCCTCGGGCCTCTGCTGAACATAGGTTAGGTTAGTATTAAGCTAACTGCCCTTGTGAGCCATTTCAAGCCTAGCCAATTATCCCTTGTGAGACTCAAACGCTGCACCTTGTGTTTGTAAGGCAAACACTTTAACCATTAGGCCACCCTCCCAACCCAAAGAATGACAAGGTTTGAACCCAGGACCCTTTGCATCATAATCAAAGTACAGAACCACTAAGCCATGACAACATAGAAAATAGACTTCTAATCCAGTTGGACTCTTCCCGGTCAACAAATGTAAAATAAATAAATAAATAAAATAAATTTGTTTTAATTGAAGACCTTTGATATGTTTTTGATGTTTTCTGATATGTTAAACTAAGTGAAACATTTACGTTGCTTATATTTGGTTATAATGTCTCATTGTTTGTCATCACAGACTAACACTTGTGAAATAAGTAAAACCACATTACTGCATGTTGTTTCTGAACAAGACCATATTGCTACATGTTGCTTCCCTATTAGTACAACAAATGAGATTTATAAAAAATATGAACTCTTTCTTTTGTTTACATTTGGCTTAAGTTTACTCTCTGGTATCACAAAATTGTGTTTGGTAAATGTCAATACCATATTTTCATGTGTTGCTTTCCCATTAAACAATACAACAGATGACATTTGCAATAATATGAATAGAAATATTTATTTTGCTAATAGTTCTCTTTTCTGCCACAATCAGTTGTCAAAAAAAATCACTTGCTTTAATTTAATTGATTCAGTTAGTAACCAGGTAGCTGGACTCTTACATCAACCATTTCAGCCATGCCATCAGTCAAAGGCACCATAAAATTGCAGCCAATGAAAAGTACTTACATAAGTAAAGTTGAAGGCATATCATTTATACAGAGAAAGTTTTTGGATGATATTAATACAGTATAGAAAGATACACACATTCATTTTTGTTCACCATTTTTATTTGATCACTTTTTAGCAAGCCAGACAATCTGTTTTTTCATGGTCCCTTTTCAGCCATGATCCAGGTTATGTCAGCTGCTTAGTTATAAGATAAAAATGTGTGGTATAATGTGATACCAGGAAGTTGCCATTAACTTCTTAATTTACAAACAGTGCCAGATGAATCATTTTTGAAAGATATGTAATCATTAATATTCCTAAATGCAGTACCTTAAGGAATAAAGCAGGTAGAGCTTTATGACAAGAGGAAAAGGAAATCTGGGGATCTTATTAAGAGTTTTATTGCTGTTATATGATCTTAGAATGCACTGGCTTATACATATACTATACTTGTTTGTTAGTTGAAGGCAGTTGTCCTTGTTAAAGCAGATTGTGTGCTTGAGGGTCTAAAGATGTTGTGTCATTATTAGGTTTGTAGCCCATTAGTGGGGGGTAAGTGAAGTTCAGAACTTCTTTCTAGTGAGTGTTGATGTGACATTAATTCATCTGTAGTTTTATTTTTGGATGTAGTGGGAGCATATAAGCCTTCTTATATAAATATGGATCACTCGCATTGCAAGGATGCATTTGTGATAATTGCTAATGTTTATCTATGAAAGAGGAGAAGATTTTAAAAATAGTGGATATATCTCATGAAGAAGCCCAATTATGAAACAGTTTTTAACTGGTTGAACTTAATTCTTGGGATACTCTACCAGTTGTTTTAGTTATTGCTGTTAACATTTCTGTACTTATAATCTTCAATTTCCTAGTCTCTAACATTTCCACAATGCAGCACATTATTAGTGGTCTTGTCTCAATACCCTGCAGTTTTCTAAAAGACACCTATGTGGGACTGGGTCAAACAACATACTGATGTTCAGTTAGAGTGCATCTTCTGGATCTCTTAAATCAAGTTACACATTAAACCAGTCATAAAAGTAGTGCTTTATTCACTGAACAGCTCTTAGGCTGACAGAGCTGCCATGTACATGGCTACTGCACTTGTATGCTTCTATTCATACTTAGTCTGGCCATGACTTTTCACCCCTTACTTCTACTATAGTCTGGTAGTTAATGCTAAGGATTAAGACTATGAACTATAGTTCCTGTGGTACAAAGTTTGATTCCCCCCAGCCCTCATTTGCCTACTGTATGACCTTGAGCAAGTCAATAAAGCAAACAGCGCTTAGAGATATCTGGGGATTTGGGATAAGCCCCTCAGTGGTTCCCTGATATTAAAATAAAAACACCTCTATTGATTTATTACTTGCGATATAGGCAAACTTACATTTATACAAATGTAATCCGATCATATTAACAAGTTCACAATTACAAATATTATACATTACATATGTTGTTCTATACAATAGTCAAACCAAAATTACATATATTGTTCAATTCCTGCCTTTTCTTAAACCTAATTCTGCCTACAAAATATTTTCTTCATGTATTGTTCCACAATTTCCATGTTTTTCTATGTCATTTACTCTTACCTTTTTTCTAAAGATCTCACTTCCTGTTCTTTATCTCTGTTTCAATATTCACAACTTCAAGTATGGTTAATTTAGACTTTTATTTCCATTTTTTAGTAATTGCTTTTTTTAGCAGTACACTGAAGAAGAGTTTTTTACCTGAAAGCTTTGTCTTATTAAACAGCTTTTTTGTTGAAGTTACATTGCTGAGTTTATATTCCTATTACTGCCTTTTTAGCAGCCACCAGAATTAAACTTAAAAGGGCCTTATTATGTCTATGCAATTCAGATCCTGTATCTCAGCTCAAAAATTGTTTCCTTACTTACACTCATTTGCTTGCTCAGTATTCCTGACAGAATACTATGTATAAAATTTTTAAAGTCTGCCAACTCATAATACTCTGATAACATATGCTCCCAGGTTCCTCTTTCTTCCCCATTATACCTCCAACATTTGCCATCTACTCAAGGAAAAAATCTTTGGAGCCTCTTTGGGCTATAAAAGTACCTACACAAATACTTCCAGGCAAAAATCCTAAATCTTCTAGATTTGTTTGAATATTTGGGAGCCATACATATGCCCTCTCATTGCTTCTTTGTGAATTGATTATCTAGTCTCTTTTTCCAGTCTTTCCTGACCTTCTCTGATTGATTCCTATGTTGTTGTTTTTCGGCTTTTCCCGGTTAGGGGTCACCACAGCGAAACTCCAGTCCGCTAATGATTGGCAGTAGATTTTCATGGTGCCAAGTTGATAGCTCGATGCCCAACCTTCAACGAAGACATGCCCATTCACGCATGTCTTTTGGAATGCCACTCGACCGGCGGGGAGGACATGCAGACTCCACACAGAAGGCACTCCCCGCACACAAGCTGAGAATCGAACGGGATAACCTCTTGCGGTGAGGCAACAACGCTACCACTGCACCACCGTGGATCATTTCCTATAGCTGTGCAATATTTTATATGCCCAACTAATTATCCCTTTTTAGCAGCAATTAACATTCTGGATTCAACTAAAAACTCAACAAGATCAGATCTTTCATTTAGGACTTCCATGTCACTTTCTCTTTGCCTTTAGTCTGATATCAGTCCTTGATATGGAAGGCAATCTCTTGCTGCAGTCCAAATGTCTTATTGGCTTCTTCCCATTTTATTAGCTTTCCCTCTATAATTATCTGTTCTCAATATCTTGGTTTCTTTGCCAGCTTCCTCCAATGGATTCCAGCCCCATCTTCTCTATTCTCTGTACCCCTAGTTACAGTCATCCTTAATAGCAGCGTCTCCTTGCTCAGTTCCTTTTTTGACTTAATTCTTAGTATACTTTCTGTTACTTTAGAAATATAATATTCTTTATGACTGCTGTTATCCCCTTAAGGATTTTCCTTATTTCTTGACTTAACCCTCTGCTTCATCATCATCCATTTCCACTTTTAAATTTTAGCTTTTGGTTATGTTGTATATCCTTAATAGTGTAGCTCTAAAATATCCCTTCAAATCAGGTAATCCTAAACCTTTTTGTTCTATTGGAAAGATCAGCTCATCCCCCTTGACTCTTGCCCTGCTATTCTCCCAGATAAAATCATTCTACTCTTTATTAATTACTATCCAAGACTTCTCATCTGGTTGATACAAATATGGCTGATCTGTATAAAAAATTAAAGGCACTAAAAACATTTTACTGCTCGTATCTTGCTATCCATATACTTAGGCAACGGCTTCCAGTTTATCAGTGTTTGTATTACCTTTTGTTTAGTTTCTTTCCACATGTCCTTAGCTGCCATAACAAGATTTTTTTAACCCATATTCCTAAACACTTCATTTTACCATATACCCATAAATATGAATATTGCTAAATCAATTCATGTGTTGGTACATAGTTTACAGCTATAGACTTTGCTTTATCTTCATTAATTTTATATCCTGAAAAAAAAAACAGAACTGTATCAGAATGGTCCACAACATTGAGATGTCTTTTTCTGGTTCAGTCAGGTACAAAATAATATCATCTGAAAATAAAGTCAACTTTTCTGGAATACCATATCAGTCCCTCATTTTCTTTGCCAATGTTTCTAAATATAATGCAAATAACAAAGGAAAAAGAGGACATCCCTGCCTGATTCCTCATTCAGACACAAGTTATCAGAAAGTAACCCTCATAATTTGATTTTTGCCTGCAATCCCTCATATATCCTCATATCTAACCTTATTATTGTATCAAGAAATGCAAATGCTTCCATTATGCTACTCATAAAATCCCGGCTTACTCTGTTGAATGCTTTCTCTGCATCATGACCCACCAACAGTAGTATTTTCTTATACTCGGCTTCCCCTCTAGATTATCATTATTCTATAAATGTTGTTAAATCTTTGCCTCCCTTCCATAAAATCACATTGATCCATATCTATCAATTTTGGGTAGCACATTCTTTTAGCCATTTTAGACATAAACACTTTATAATTATGGTTTAAAATTAAAATGGGTCTCTATGAATCTGGACCTCATGGGTCTTTACCATATTTAGGTATTACAGCCACCACAGCTTTTTTTCCAGGATTGTGGTGCTTTCCTTCCTTTTAAAATGCTGTTAAACAAAACCTTCCAGATATTTAGCACTTTCTTTCTTCATAGTTTCCAAACCTCCACTGAATTACCATCTATTCCTGGAGACTTTTCTGCAGATTGGTTATACATCACCATTTTTATCTCATCTCCTCATTGCTTAACTGTTTATTGTTGAGCCTCATCTACCTCTAACCTTAGCATATTTAAGTCTTCCATTAATTTTTCCATTTGTGCTTTTTCTTGATTTTCCCACTTCTCTGCTTTATACAAATGTCCATAAAGTTTCCAAACTGTCTAATACCTTTGCAGGCTCTCTGGTCACTTTTCTTGTTATAGGTTCCCTAAGTTTGTCAACAACCCTTTCTACTTCCTGTTGACTGAGGAGTCATTGTGACAAAGGTTTTTCTGGTCTGGAGTTATTATAAAAAAAAAACAGTAGCTTAACAGCAATCTTTCTAATCCCATGTATATTATCTAGGTACTCCCTTATTTTCTCTTTAGCACTCTGCAATTATGCCCATTCTTGCTCCATAAGATTCTCTTTGTTCTGTAATACTTCAACCTTTGTCAGCACCTCTAAATAATTCTTGATACTTATTAATCGTATCTCTTTTTCTACCCTATTTTTAAACTCCACTTTCATTTTATTCCTTTCACTAACTATAACTTCTGGATGGAGTATGTTTTTATCTTCCCTAATAACTCCCAAATAATTTCCACTTCCCATTCCTTAAATTCTTCACTTTTTAACAGGTAAGTAGGGGAAACACTAGTGTCTCATCTTTACTTCATTGTCCTGCATTTTGTCTTAGTAATTACTGGTCCATGATCTGAAACAGTTACTGGACATGTGTCAATGTTCTCAATTAAATGCACATGTTCCTGTGAAATATAATTTCTGTCTAGTTTAGCCCAGTTATTGTACCTTGGAAAATAATATGAAAATTCTCTCTGAGCTCCTACTACTGAATCCATGTATTCCATACTAAAATTTTCATAAATTTCTTCAAAAATCTACTCTCTTTTGTTATATTTTCCCTTCTAGCCTCCCAGATACATCCTTATTGTTGCAAATCAAATTCCAGCCCACACCTATAAATAATATTTGCTACATAAAGCTGATTATTTCTCCATTTTGTAAACATCATAATAGCATTTGTAGGTGGAATATAAATACATGACAGCATAATCCTCATCCCTTGCTAGTAGCTCCTGAATACCACAGATCTGTCATTATATTTTTTTCATCTATCAATTAATATAAATACTTCTGTTTCCTTTATCCATGATATTCTGCTGAATATCAATCCTAAAATCTTTTCTTAATCAATCATATGCTCAGTTCTTTACAAATGTATCTCCTGTAGCATTGCTATTTGCACTCTATATTTCTTAATAAAATTAAATATTCTTTCCTTTTTGTCTATATAGCTGTAACACCATTCACATTCTAAGATAATATAGAAGTTGTTGCCATTGTAGTACGAAGTCATTACACCCACATTGCACAAGACTTTCTATTTTAATGAAATCTGCAAAACAAGCACACCCTCGAACACTCCTATAACCTGTTAACTTACCATAAGCACAGAAAACTATGTACATTTTTCATACAATGAAGTTTAACCTTCTTAATAGAAACAATTGTCCAAAACAGACAGTTATCAATACAGGCTTTAATTAACCTAAAATTGAGGTTATTCATGCTAAGGCACTTATTATTGCATTTGCTTCTACTGACACTAATTGGTTTCTGTTATTTTTATCTTTATTCCCCTCCCAGATGCAAAAAAAAAAAAAAAAAAAAAAAAAAAAGCTAGCACACTTTCAGAAAACATAAACTTTTAGCCTTGAAGAAGCCTATGCTTTAATTGCCCCATTATCAGTTTGCCTTCATGGAAATGTAAGAGATAAAAAGTGTAGTCCTGAGCTGCAGGCTTTTAAAGACAAGCTGAAACATTTACTGCTGAAGGAAAAAAAATCACTCTATTCAACTTTCTTTTATTTACTTGTTTCCACTTAAAACTTGTTATTAGATTAAGCCAAGGGTCTTAATTCAGACAATCACATATCCAAAAATAAGATAAGCATATTGGGTCTACATGTATCACTTTTACACCTTATTCCCCTCCTCAACAACCCAAAATAACAGCCTATGAAATTAAACATGTTTTTTTGTCTAGCGTTTTTCTCTTCTTGCATAGTAATGCCTGCATTTGATAATACTAAAAAACGAAGAAAGAAGGGGAGAAAAAAGACATATGTTTTCCTTAGTATCGTTATTACACAAAATGACAACTAAAATGTTTTACTATAAAGAATGCAATTATGCAATTTATGTCATGAAAAGTTTCTTAGAAATACCATTAAGAATAGAAATTGTTTTACTTAGTTACCTTTTTCCTTCCTCTCTCCCTCTCCTCAGTGTCCTACCAAATACTAATGACATGAAGTGAAACAAATGCCTTTCAATTCCCCACAAATTTATCAAAGTCAACAAAAGTCCACTCTTTCCACTTTTTCGTATACAGCCATATTTCAGAAATGTGATTGATGCTTTATAATCTCACATTTACTCACTAATTTCCATGTTGCTGGTCTTCATTCGTTCATCTCCATCCCCCAACTCCAGATTCCAATTCCACTGTGAGGTACTCCAAATTCTTCTAGTCAACTCCTGTGTTTTTCTCTGTCTCTCAAGCATTTTCCTTTGGAACAGTAGAATAGGATTCACTGAGAAAGTCTATCCCCAGGATTCATGAAGCTCGGCGCAAGGCCGGCGTAAGGCCTGCGCCGGCGGTGCATGGAATATCCGGCGCAGTAGCGCCATATACATATTAATGAGAGTGCACCGGAATCACAGACACGTGCGTAGTGTACGTGAGCGAGCCCAGGTAGGATGCGTCTGGAGGCGTGTCTAAGCCGGCATGAGGTGAGCAACCTAATGTGCTGACAGCCACGGTCCGCCCACAATAGTAATGGCAGCAGCCAGGTCCCGTGCAGAATGAAATGCACGTACAGTACGCAACATAGTCCCCGTTCCAAATTAACAGAGAAGCAAATAGAAGCCACCAAGGCATAAGTGTACCCGTTCAAGGAGCAAAGGATACGCATAAGACCGCCTCCGTCCCGCAATGCACTGTCAGTGTTTACACTCAGAGAAGGTGTACAGCCGCATGTCAGCGCCGCACCGACATAGGAGCAGCGACTAAGGTCACCACCTGTCCCACTTTGTTTGGGGCAGTCTCTCCATGGACAGTTGTGTCCCAAAAAAACGTATTAGAAATGGCTGATGTGCTACGAATGTAGGACACAATGATATCCCGTATGTAATGTAATGGTAGCATGAATCGGTTATTTCTGTAACAGAAATACCGAAATGACACAATAAACAGAATAAGCAAGGAAATTGCCACAATAATAAGCAAATTATTTAGGCAAACAAGTGAATTTCTATGCTATATAGTGACCGTTTGTATGTGTCGGCCTGTAAAGGCAGATGTGAGTCCCGGAAATATCCCAGATCGGAAAATGGAAAAGGTGGAAACCCCAGCAGCGACATGGGCATGATCACCAGGGTTACCTGCTGTCCCAAAGTGCCATGGACAGTCCCTGATTGGACAATCGTGTCCCTGCAACAATCGTAAAAATGGAAAATGACCTGCGATCCCCTGCCATAAATTCCCGCAATATACATGTAAATAGTAGCATAAAACATATACATTACGGTATGGAACACAGACATGGCATAAGAAAATAAATAAGGAACCCAAACGCTAACAGAATAGGCTCATAGTATGGCAAACAAGTGAAGTTCTGTCTACTGCACTAGCCCTGGGTATGTGTAGTCCTGCAAATTTCAAGTGTCCACATAACATGCCCCACTATGGGCATTGGAAAAGGTGCCAACCATAATGGTCACAAGCAGTAGTGACAGTACATAGCCGGGTAGCTGTGCCGACATAACAACAGTAAGGAAGCAAGATACCCCAAACACAGGCAAACATGTGCATAGCAACATATCCCAGACCCAGCAACATCTTTGTTGCATACACTGGATGGTGTATGATGAAGTGTAATATCCAGAAGCAGAACACATGCATTCGGATGTACTACACAATAGCCTCATTGTACATGTCAGTCACACCCATGTATACCCCTGCACCCAAACCTGCTAGCATCCGTGTGCAGCTATACAACCACACACAATGTGCATACCTGAACTGTGGTAAGATGTTTGTGTTAGGCAATGCCACGCAGGCAAATACGTACCCCACATGTCAGCAACCCACCGCAGGTACAGATATGTAAATGGCTGCATGTGAATGTGTCAGCAGAATGTGTACATCTGGCATGTAGTATGTACCGTCCAAACCATCTAGGTTTGCATACGACACGGTGCACATAAGTGTACACATGTGGACAAGTCGGTCGTTGGACCACCGCATCGACGATCATCTTTGCAGTGAAGTCGATCACATATAGCGGAACAGGTGCCTAACACACAGGACATCCTAACAGGGTGCTACAGGCAAAGAAGGGAAACTGGGACATCACATGTGGAGATTAGCGTGGCTGGACGGACAAATACACACGGTCAAGGTAAAGGATGGAACAACATGCATATGGCTGAATGGATGTTGTTCGAATATATAGAAACACATATGAAGTTCCAGTTTACACTCGAAATACTATATAATGTATTGAATTGTACCGTACAATATGGCAGCAGAACTAAGCCTGCATGTAATTGGTGAAGCTAAGCTGTACTGTGATGGAATTCTGAACCTGGCAGTAAGCAGGACAGCAGGCTCATGTCTGTCATCATTAATTATTTGCTGGGTTACAGAACAATAAATGTATGTACATGCATAACAGCACTCCTTCCCCAGAGGAGGATGGCCTTGTGAGCTCAATGGAAGATAGCAGTACAACTCCCTACCAGACAGACAAAGCAACGTATCAAGAAATTAACTGTCCACTGTATCGTAACAGTCTAGGGTCCTTGAAACAGCTACAATCACAAAGGATACTGTAATGTACAAGGTGCCTTGCAAGGCTGTGTTATTCCCATGAGAAAACAATTTAAAAGCACGAGCCCAGCACCCACGTATGTATAGACTATTGCGGACCATAGTGATGGAAATGCCCTGTGACCGACCACGTCCAGTAAGTTGGGCAAATGCTGATTGTAAACACTATATAAAGAAACTGCTTACTGTATAGAGTCAGACAAAACTCTCATACTTGGACTGTACATTATTTAGCCTGCCTGTGTACACTACTAAAACTGTCCGAACCCGAGCCTCCTGTGTTATCGGCTGTCACTTAGAAAAGTCTACTGATAACTACAGTCTGGTTGTAACAACTTATTTCACATCGTGATCCTTGTAATCCGAATTCCCTTGGTAAGCTACAGGTCAGAGTGCATGGCTGGTTAGACATGTACGCGGAGAATATGCATAAATGGTTCTTCTTGAATGAAAAGACCTCCGACTGAATTGTTGTGTGTAAAGAGGCTGTTTACTGTCTGATCTGTGGCTGAAAAGCGGAAAACTGGATCCCAAGAAGAAAACGTGCAGCCTTAAACAGGAGGCCCAGGTAAGGAGTGTCTGCCTTTTTGTGTCTATTGTAGATCAGGGACCAGACTACATTGTGTTTCTGTTAACAGTAGTGATATCGGGCAGAAGACCTACCCACATACTGTTAAATCTGAACATAGGTCAGCGGAACACACAGCAGAGTAAATAGTGAATGTAGACACTACAGTGGATACAGGGAAGGAGACACACGTGTTATGACAGAAGGGGACGTAGCAGTCGTGTAGAGGATATGGGAGATTATTGAAGCAACAGATCATGTGATCCGCATTTGACGGGTGACGTGAAGAATATGCAATCGCAGAGAGCACATAATGTGAGTTACGCAGCAAAATGGGGTAATAAATATGACATTGATGGTATATTAGGCAACATACCGTTACTGAAACATTGTAATCGCTGAAAATTGATGCATATGTTCCAAGGTAAACACCTGTTCCACCCTGAGAGGGATATGCCCTCTCTGGCCAGCCGTGTCCTGTAAATAAACCGAACACATGTCAAATGTCCTGATATCTCAGGACAAACATTTCCCAGATATATATCAAAATGGTAGCATAAAAGAGTACCCACTGCTCACAAGGACACAGTCCGACAAGCTCTACACTTTACATATGCACAGTGGTGTCCATTGTAGGACCCAAAAATTGTGGAAAGAATCGAATAATGTGTTATTTCAACGTACCTGAACTCATTGTCGTCACAGGTACACATATGCACCAAGCGTGTTTAATGTTGCTGATAGCTGTCCATGTAATGCAGCACAGATGCACAGAAATACCCAGGGTACCGGGTCCATAGAACTGCATCCACATCACACTTCCGCACACCTGACGGATGTGTAATGGGTACTCTCAATTGTTGCGGTCAAGGGATTCTGGGTATGTAGACTCTGTGCTCGGTGTTGTTTCGCAGGCAATCCTTCCTCCCGCCCTGTGGGAGGGATGTGTCCGTAGCACCTGCCTTACTCTCCGCTAATAATGCAAACCATACTCCGGAGAATGCTAAATGTAGGTGTGGAATGTGTACAGCCCTATACTACTGTCCAGTAGGCAATTGTCATGGATGGACACCCGTATGGCCAGGATGGCACCCACAACTGCAAACCCGGGTAAATGACATAGCCGCGGTAAGGCATAACACAGGAAATACACATAGGGACTACAGTTGACATTCCACATACAAAGCCGGACTGTCGTGCCAACACCGGCGTACACAGCACTCAGTCTGCCAGCAACAGACTGAGGAGCACCCGCTACCGTACAGCGGAACAGATGTGCGACCTGTGGAACACATACTAATGGCACACACACAACGTCAAGTAGGATATGTAAGCTATGGCATTCCCACCTATGAAGACAACATGGTTAAATGAATGCATAGGTAAGCAACATGTTCCGGTGGTGTTATATTGGAAATACAGTGACGGATATGTCCCATTGGGATGTCTGCGGTTTATATGAAGCAGTTGGTAACCAGCATCTTTGGATGTATGTCATTTGTTCACAGTACTAAATCAGCTGGTTATGTAGCACCATGTGGAATGGGTAGTCAAACAGACATCCGCGATTCCTGAACACACAGTATCAGTGAAATCCACTGCTCACAAGGACACAGTCCGACAAGCTCTACACTTTACATATGCACAGTGGTGTCCATTGTAGGACCCAAAAATTTGTCTAAAGACAGCTCTTCCGCCTTATTTAATCACCTAACGGAACTCATTGTAGTCACAGGTACACATATGCACCGCAAGCGTGTTTAATGTTGCTGATAGCTGTCCATGTAATGCAGCACAGATGCACAGAAATACCCAGGGTACCGGGTCCATAGAACTGCATCCACATCACACTTCCGCACACATGACGGATGTGTAATGGGTACTATCAATTGTTGCGGTCAAGGGATTCTGGGTATGTAGACTCTGTGCTCGGTGTTGTTTCGCAGGCAATCCTTCCTCCCGCCCTGTGGGAAGGATGTGTCCGTAACACCTGCCTTACTCTCCGCTAATAATGCAAACCATACTCCGGAGAATGCTAAATGTAGGTGTGGAATGTGTACAGCCCTATACTAGTGTCCAGTAGGCAATTGTCATGGATGGACACCCGTATGGCCAGGATGGCACCCACAACTGCAAACCCGGTAAATGACATAGCCGCGGTAAGGCATGACACAGGAAATACACATAGGGACCACAGTTGACATTCCACATACAAAGCCGGACTGTCGTGCCAACACCGGCGTGCACAGCACTCAGTCTGCCAGCAACAGACTGAGGAGCACCCGCTACCGTACAGCGGAACAGATGCGCGACCTGTGCACCACATACTAATGGCACACACACAACGCCACGTAGGATGTGTAAACTATGGCATTCCCACCTACGAAGACAACATGGTTAAATGAATGCATAGGTAAGCAACATGTTCCGGTGGTGTTATATTGGAAATATAGTGACGGATATGTCCCATTGGGATGTCTGAGGTTTATATGAAGCAGTTGGTAACCAGCATCTTTGGATGTATGTCATTTGTTCACAGTACTAACTCAGCTGGTTATGTAGCACCATGTGGAATGGGTAGTCAAACAGACATCCGCGATTGGGAACATACACCAGCAGTGAAAAGCACTGGGCAGGTGGACACAGTCCAGCAACATCTAACTTGACATATGCACATCGGTGTCCATTGTAGGACCCAAAATTCTGTTCAGAGAATGCCTGCTAGCTTCCTGCATTACTCATGTGACCTAATTGTCGTCACCACGTCACAGGTACACATAGGCGCGGAAGCGTGTTCAATGTTGATGATAGCTGTCCATGAACTGCAGCACACATGCACAGAAATACCCAGGGTATCGGGTCCATTCAGCTGCGTCCACATCACACTGCAGCACACATGAAGGATGTGTAATGGGTACTGTCCACTGTTGCAGTCAAGGGAGTCTGGGTATGTAGAATCTGGCCTCGGTGTTGTTTCGCAGGCAATCCTTTGTCCCGCCCGTGGGAGGGACGTGTGCGTAACACATGCGTCACTCTCCGCTAATAATGCACACCATACTCCGAGGAATGCAAAATGCAGGTGTGAAATGTGTACAGCCCTATACCAGTGTATAGTAGGCAATTCACATGGATGGACAAGCGTATGACTAAGATGGCACACATAAATGCAAAGCCGGTGGAATTACACTGCCGTAGTAAGGCATTACACAAGTCATACACATAGGGACTACAGTTGACATTCCCCATACAAGAAACACAGACAACCAGCCGATGAAGTCCAAAGCAAAGACAGTACTGTAGTGACCGTCAGTGACCAACCAGAGCACACCAAGAATTAAAGGCAGTCACCATAGTCTATTGAGCCCACTAGACTTATTCAGACTACATACAATGCAGTCCAACCTACTACATTTACATTAATTGGTTTGGTACATTAGATGTGCTAGGTACTAATTACATGCCTTAAAGGCAGACAAGCGAACAAACCTTACTTGGGTTACACATCCCACACAGTGAGGACATCAGACATTGCTTCGAAAGGTACAGTCTTCATCGGAAAATGCAAATATATGTACATATCTGCAACATGAGCCAACATAAAATGTCTTCCACATGTCTCACTCTGTAAGCTACATATATATGTCCTACGGATTGTGCCAATATATTAACAGAACTGCAGACACCTAGTAATATGAATGAACCATAATATATACACATAAACCCTATGGTTATGGCTACTGTACAACAGACCAACGAACTGTAACGATTCACAATGTGCTAATGTAACCTTCATTTAGAAGGTTACTTAAATAAATCAATTCAGACTTCCATGTGTAAATACTAACAGAAGGCCAGCGAGGTGCTTGCCCTCACATGTACTGGGATGTCGTTCCACAGCATAGTGAGTGTCTGGGTAATGAATCCGTCCCAACAACACGTTCGATTAATGACAGTGTCAAGGTGTACGTCAGCTGCCCTTGTGGTTCTGAGGGACCTACCTTATTTACGTGAAGCATAGTCATCAGATCTGGGTTCGACTTAGCCGTGCATGCCAGGCACGGGGTCACCTCTGGGCAAGTGGTATGCAACTGTATACAGCTGGAATTCTTTCAGTCGGTCAGTATAACACATATACCTGAGACCCTGCATCCGTTTGTTGAAGAACTGTTGGTGCCTTTCCAGCTGCTGCAGGTGTTGGGTCAGATACATTCTGAACGGGCCATTGTAGCCAATCCTAGGTCTATTCAGTGATGAGTACAGGGGACAATGACCTCCCTGATCTAGATGTGAATCCCTTCATGATGATGTGGGCAATGTGGAAGGTCTACCTAACTATGTTAGCAACATGTGTGTCTAACGAACGGTTAACAACAACACGTGTCCCCAGATCACTGGTAACCCCCTCCGTGCTCAGTGGATTGCCACCTATATGGTAGCTCGGGGTAACCTTGTTCATCCCGAAGGGTATGCCTATGCATTTCCTGGCATTTAGCTGTAGGACATGTCTCTGGTACCACTTATCCCATCTGTGAGGCACTCCTGAAGAATATCTGTGTCAGATGTGTGTCTGACTTTGGCATCCGGTTTGCAGTCGTATGCAAACATTGTCACCCATAACCCCCTGTGTATGCGTGTACATTGGAAACGTAGATGCTGGAAATAGTGGACCCAGGACTGAGCCCCATGGGACACCACCTGTGACTGGCTGTGAGTATGACATGGCGCCAGCAACTATGGCCATGTGTGTTCTGTGACTTAGCCCGTATGCAACCCATATGGCGATGTATTTACATTCAAGATGACGGGTTTATCAAGTATACCCGAGGGGGTATTGTGTGGCCTCTGGCGGGTTGAGGTAGGCTGTATGGACTGCTTTACCCTCAGCAATGGCCTTGGTGACTGATTCTACAAAGTGAAACACGTGTAAAGGGCATGATCTGACTATGACCAAGCTAAACTGGGTTGTATCCAAAGTATCCGGGTCCCCTATGTCTTTATCTATGTGTCCCATTATGATCCATCTCCATGGCTTTGCAGATAAGGCTTGTCAAACTAATGGTATGGTAATAACCAGGGTCAGTGGAGGCACCATCTATGTGGAGTGTGACTACAGTCGCCCTGTGCTACTACTCAGGTAATGTATCCTGAGGTGAGGCTAGGATTACACAGCTGTCCTAAGTGTGGGTTAAATTCCCCATAGAGTTCCTGGAGTGCACAGCTGGGACACCATGTGGACCCATGGATGCTGTGTTGACTGCCTTGGGGCTGGATGTGGGTAATGCTGGACATACCCACGGCAGCCGTGCCACGTTCCCGAGTCCGATGCCCAAGGGACCACACACATAGCCGGCCTTAGGCATAGGCCAAGTAGGTAGCCGTCTAGGGTGTTGCACTACTCGGGGCACCTTTCCAGACTCTATTTGGTGTAGGTAGACCAGGAGGGGGGTAGCGGGTGATGTATCGGTGGCAACTTCTGCCTAGGTCACCACTTACCCTAAGGCCACTCTTCCCGTGGGTAATACAGCAGTACCCACACCCAGACGCCTTGGTCATCGCTGGGGTCATTGCTAGTATGGCACATCATCTCGTAAGGAAGGAAAACCATATATCCCCAGACATAATGGCACAGCATAATGCCTGTTCGCCGGCCAAAGGCAGACATCGTCACCAGGCGTCGGTGCGGGCGTACTGCGCGAGATGTCCGTTAACAATGCCGACAATGTGTCGCTTTGTGAAACAAACTCCACAGAGACATTCAATAATAGACAACGACGGACAACCCGATGTCCTCGTGTCTGAGCTGTTCAACCTGTTACGCCATGTTAAATGTGTGCAGCCGGAACCGGGCCAAACAAAGCAACGGACATGTCTGTGGCTCAGTGAAAGTCGTCACGCAATGTTAAACCCTTGTAATATTGCGACACAGGCCATACATACGGAGGGTTAGTAATGGAAGTAGGTTAGTTCGATCAGACCGTGTGCAATTAGTATAACGGGGTCTACAACGGATACACCGCCAATCGGCACACGGTTAAGACTAATTGGGGGCGCGTGACATGGTACCATGGACGCGGACAAAAGCGTGCCCATGTGACTCATCTAACATTCGTACAGGGTCAGGGCGGTCCCATACGGGCGGCCAAGACCAAACCCAAAGCACCACAGCAACACCCTGACAATCGAAGGCCTGTATGCATATGGGATATAAGCAGCTGTCATCTGAACAGCCCTGTGGTGACGACATATGCATCCTGGGCCATGAGGCGGAGCCAATTACGAATGTTCAACATGCAGTACCGCACCTTTCCCAGCAGGAGAATGGATGCCTGTGGCGTGCGTGTGTGCTGCGGGGATATGTAAATGTACATAGGTACCACGGGTATGCATATTAATGACAACGAACAGCTAACGTGCTCTGATCACAGTAAGAGTCAAGCGTGACTGCAGTCACGTTGGAATTATGACTATAGAACATATAGATGTGCACGCAATGCGTAAGCGTCCATGCTGCAAAGACTGTTACATATATAAAGCTGTAAGTGCTTTCTGCACCGCCCGTCAACGGATCAGACATATGTTACGGAATAGTCACAAGTAACGCAAAACACGTAACCACACAGACACTGTAAACATATATAAGCGGACTACGGATATGCATGTGCGTGGCGTAACCCACAATCCGGACATGCGGTATGCGTAGCGTGTGTGATCCAGTGGAACCAGGGAAGGTTACGGATGTCTCCTCCACACGTTTACATTCATAATTGTCAAATATATGCTTAAATAGTACATATTGATTCCATGCTTTGTTATCGTAATGCTACTATTATACACATCGATATACAATAACCTGATCAACACACTACATTCTTAGGTGCACTCTCACCAATTATCAACTATGTGTCCGGATACTGATTGTATTTACCAATATTGTATATATATTAACACATTGTTGCCGTATTATTGTTTCCATGAAGTAAGGCATGCAACACTGATATGTATATGTCACGTTATAATCAAGACTTGGAGCACTGTCCACCTAACTATGAGCAGGTTTATTGATTATTTCGCTTTAAACCGACTCTGAAGGAAGTGTATTAGGGACGGCTATGTCATGAAATCTGTACTCCGACGGTGCCCCATGTTAGTAGTTGAGAGAGCTCAGTATCCTTTCACTGTGGAGTCTATCGTATTTGACAGTGTCTGTTTCTGCGATATATATGTTCCATAATGTCGTGTATGGAGACGGGCAGGGCAAGGTTTGCTGTATTTACGCATACTGGCACGTGGATATAGATAGGCCATGTCATACAAACGATGGGTAGTCAAGCAGACATCCATGACTGGGGAACATACAGCGGCAGTCAATACCACTGGCCAGATGGGGACAGTCAAACACGTTCTACACTTTACAAATGCACATCGGTGTCCATTGTAGGACTCCAAAAATTCTGACTGTTTTGCCAGTATGCATCAAGATCAGCCAATCAGAGTACAAACCGTGACTATGGCACAGCTAGACATATGCACCACCAGCGTGTTTAAGGTTGATGATACCTGCCCATGACATGCAGGACATATGAACAGAGGTCCCCAGACTGCCGTGTCCATACATGTCGTCCATATCCCAGTTCCGCACACATGAAGGATGTGTCATGCGTGCCGTGGGGGTTTTGCAGCCCTGGTATCCTGGGTATGCAAAATGGGGCTCGGTGTTGTTTGGCTGATAATCCGTTGTCCCGCCCGTGAGGGCTGCGGTACAGGACGTGCCTTAGTCCCCAGTAAGGATGCAAAGCATCCATAGGGTAATGCTAAAGGCATGTGTGAAATGTGTTCAGCCCTACATCAGTGTCCAGTAGGCATTTCCCAAGGATGGACAAGCGTGCGGACAAGATGGCACCCATAATAGCAAGCCTGGTGGAATCACACAGCCATAGTAGGGCATGACACAGGACATAAAGATGGAAACAGCAGTAGATACACCCCGTAGACATCCATCCTGCCATGCGAATCCCAGCGTACACAGCAGCGAAGGTGCTATCAAGTATGTGGGGATCACCCGCCTCCACTCTCGCGTGGAACATACCTGCGACCTGTGGAACACATATTAATGGCACACCAACAACGTCAACTAGGAAGGTCATACTATCGCTAAAATATGGAGTTCACACACATAACCGACATACTGTCATGAATAAATAGGTTCTACATGTACCGGGCTGTGTTATACTG
>NC_056728.1:773480947-773730964 GCF_019279795.1 Protopterus annectens | reverse complement strand
TCTGTACACTCTCCTTCTCCTGTGAGGCCTACGGTAGTTGTCGGCACCACCCTCCGCAACTCCGTCTGTCTCTGCCACATACCTATGCATCACGGCCACGGCGGCACCCAGCATATACATGTTAAAAGTTCCCCGTCTGTTTACACCCTACGGTGCGGCGTTTGGGAAATCACGCTGTGTGTTGTGCGCATTCACATTTATTACTGTTGTGCTGTATACCCGGTGAAGTCATTGGGTGTGTCTGTGCGGCCCTATCCATGGATTATTTACGTGGTTTTACGCTTGCAGCTGCAACGGTACTGCCTGTAGTGTTACATTACAGTTGCCTGCATTGCCTTCGCCTGGCATCTTACATTACTGCATCCTGCAGGCACATGGCATATGATGCATTTTATCTGCAGCCGCAGTTATGCTACCTCTGTACTTGGCTGTGCTATTTCGTTCTTTGCTCTTTGCATTTCTACTACATCCCCTATTATCTTTGCTCTCATATGCCTCCCTTTCCCGTTCTGCAGGAGTCTGCATGCAGACTTATCAGCTGCCGGCGTTTGCCCTTCCTGCATTGATTGGTGTTAATTGCTCGTTACGGATACATTTACACTGCTTCCGCATTTCCTCGTATTCTCCGTGATTACCTTCCTATATCCCTGGTTGTTGCCGGTGAGGCCGTCACATGACTGGTTTCGGGAACGTAGTCATCCTCGTGCACATGCATTTGTACGCGCATTCTGTACTGTCAGCGCATCTATTTCCTAACACGCCAGTCCTGATGCTGTGATGTGCATTGTACAGCCCAGATTTGCTGTCCTCCAATATCCTTCCTCCTACAGTGGCACACCCCTGTGTGGTTGACATGTATCTCGTGTAGGCCACTCCTCGGTGTCGTACCGCTACGCCGTTTGCTCCATCCTTACGCTGGCGCCATTTTTGCGATTCACTATTATCTGCCTCATTTGCATGGAATTGACTAAAATACCTGGTTACGGCGCCGGACACCGCCACCACTCCTTGACAACCATTGCGCTGGGGTTGCAGCTTTACATACATACTATGGTGTGTGGTGGCTGTGCAGCTGATTTGTGTTCTAATGCTCTTTTCGGACATTGTCATATTATTTCATTGCTTTACAACTTCTGTGCACATATCCCGGGGGTCTGCTGTTCTTTCTACGTACGTGCCATTTATGTCATTTTTTACATTTTGTGCATATTTTCTTTGGACATTCTCGGTGCCTTTCCACATTGGCATATTGCACCTATATGATACCTGACTTTGACAGCCTTCCGTTACTCCTCCGGTATGTTTGGGTAAATGTAAACCGTTTTTTTTTGGTTTACATTGCCGTTCTTACGCTTACGCCTGCGCCACTGTGGATCGCTATTTGCCCTCATTTGCATGGTGCAATACCGCACACAGTGTGTTTTGCATACCTACGCCGGGGGACGGTCCGCGCCGTAGTGCACGTGGAATTCATTCATACCTGAATCGCTAAGCAGCCATATTTGGCGTTATAACGCCGACGCTATGCTGGCGCCTGGCGCAAGGTTCATGAATCCCGGGGTATCTGTGTGCTTTATTATCAGAAGAATGAGAATCAGAGTCCCGTTCTGCTTGATGGCTTACTTTTTGTTGGACAAACTTTTACATTTTTCCGGTACAGTGAATAATCATTTTTCTCCATACACTCTACTGTTTCCAACTTTTAGTAGTTTTCCCTTTTGCCACAGTTTTGTCAGGATCAACACTTTCTGCTGGTAGTTTTGCATCTTTTCTAATACAGGTCTTGGCTGATTTTTCATGGTCAAATTTGGAGCATGCACACAGTTCTTTCACTTAACAGTTCCAGCTGTGGAATACCTGTTCAGTTAATTATTTGTGCCTTCATAAAATGAATACAGTTAGTTCCTTCTAGTTTTTCTGGTGCAGCATAAAATCTCAGATTTTCCCTATGTGCTCTGTCCCCTAATTCTACCATTTCTGAAATATTCTTTCTTGAACAGTCTCATACTCAGCCAGCCTTTTCTTAATTTCTACCTCTGCTTTTTGCAGTATTATTAGCTTATTTGAATATCTGTTTAAGGCATCTTACATTTTTTCCATCCTTTTGTTATTTGAATTGATTTACGTCTTTATTGTTTCATTTATTTTAATAATTTCTGAGCACATTTGACATATTTTTCCTCTAGATTACTGAAAGCCAGGTCTTGCACCAAAGCTGGAGCTTGAACTGCTTTTTGCTGAACAGCTGCAGGATTCCTCCCAGTCAATGTTTTATTTTCACCTCTTATAGATGATTTTCTTTCAGGCTCTCTTGGTTTCTTCTTTGCTGGTATCCAGGTGATGGAGAAACTAGCTAGTAACTGTACATACTAAAATTGACAAGAGTTCCTGCCACTTGGCTTTCAGTTTCATTTTTTGCACTGGAAGAGCTGACATTAACCTGTTTATCAGTGGGCAGCCACCATGGAAATTTCAATGGTTACCTGGCATTTGTGAATCTCACAAAGACAGTCAACTTTGTATCATACTGCAGATTTTTAGGAGAATTTTAGGAGAACTTGAACTCTGTTGCCTAAATCAGACTGCACTAAACCAATGTGTCAATTACTTTATGAGAAAAGGCATTTAATGTACATGTTGGAAATTCCATATCCTATTCACTGCTGGCATTTAACAGGATACCACAGGAGTCTCTCTTGAGGTGTATGTTCTATGCTCTCTATAATAATGTAATCTAATTTTGTTTGCCTAACAAACATCCTCTGGTTTATGCATATGGATTGGTTGCATGTTATTCTGATTCTCTCATACATTGATCAGTGAGGCTTTAACCACTAACCTTTCACAGAATGAAAATCGGTTTGACATGTTATGGTTAGGCATGAGCATCACAGAAACAAAAGTCATTCTCTTTGGTACCATCCAACTATTTACTGTAGTTCTGTCAGACTGTTCAATAATATCCTGTATGAAAAAGCTCTAGAAATTGTTGAGATAAAATATCTGGGCATATGGTTAGACCTAAACTAGATGTAGCCTTAACTATTTCCTTGCATTTGTACGAAGCTCTAAGTGAAGTCAAATACCTTCTCTGAATGTGTTACAAAATACCCATTCTCTTCACTCCACATTTAAAAATATAGTACAGTAAAACCCTATATTTGTATCTATACAAAACGTTAAAAATACAGAACATATAAACAAATATAAATATTTTTTGCTTTTCTGTATGGTTTTTCACAAAATACCATGCTAAAAATTAAGGAATATGTTCAACTAGAAAAAAAAATTCTAAAATATATGCTGTATGTTACCACATAAGAAACTGCAATGGTTTAATATTTAGAACTGGCTTTTAGTTTTAACACACTCTGAATGGAACATTGGTCATTCAGTCCAGGAGGGGTAACTGGATTTAGTTTAAGCTGCCATTGCAGTTCCTTGAACTCCAAAAATTCATTATATGACCCCCCCCCCGTCCCAAATCTACATGGTCAATCACCACAAATTTGAAATTATGTTGTGGAAAAATAATCATATGTTTTGCCAGACCATTGTTCCTGTCCATCTTTCTAATACTATAAACATGTTGATAAATCCTAGTATGGAACTGTTTGAGAGTTCTTCCCACATAATATGCAGGACATTGTTGGCAAGATGCTAAATATACCACACCCTGTGATTTGCAACTATATTTCTTTTTAAGTTTGATGGATCCATAATTATGGACATTAACTGAGTTACATTCTAAAATGTGTTGACATTGAGTACAGGACCAACACTTAATCATCTTACCCTCTGAATTAAATGTCCCTTCCCTTTCCACCATGTTTTTTTATACACACATCCTTCTGGTACACTGTTTGTGGTCTCTCCCCCACAACTTTAATATGTTATGGGTCCACCGAGAAAATTACCCAGTTTTTCCCAATTATATGTCTTGTATCGTAGAAATCACTGTTAAAAGTTAAAACTAGTGCTCTACTGAAGTGGCTTATAGATTCCTTATTCATAACTTGGGACTGGTTGTTCAACCCTATACCCATTAATGGGGGTGAAAACTCCCCTAAGTCTTTTTTGTACCACTTCATTGAAAATATCACTTAAAAAGTTCTCCAGGTACCCTTTTTTTATGAACATTTCCTTCAAAACCCCATATTGTGTCAGAAATTCATCTGTTTCTGAAACCATCCTTGCCAACTGGACGCATTGTCCTTTAGCCAACGATTTTTTCTGATGGATAGGGTGGTGACTAGAGTAATACAACAAGGTGTTTGAATATGTGGGCTTCCTGTAAATATTAGAGGGAAATTCACCTCTTAGTCTGTTTTTAGATAACTTAATGTCCAAAATACACCACAATGAGTGAGCTGGCTGTTACAGATGCCTGTCTGAAATTAATTAACATTAAAGACTTCACTTTAGATGAGAAGTTAAGAATCAAGAGGGTCAGAAAATCTACACCTGATGTCAAGATGGAGTAACAAGGTAGAAGCAGGTCAAGAGCATACACTCACAGCTTAAGCAGCTTATTCTATGACAAGTACATTTGGATATGTGGGTGTGAAGAAACAAATACATTTAACTGCTTCCATTGTTTATACTTTGGTGGAGAGTATGCTTGGACATCAAAGGGTGTGAATGACCTGCAGGGAATGACAGAAATATTAGAAAATATGAACAGTCTGTTAAACATTTTGGCACCAGTTGAGTCTTGTAATGTTGGGAACTGTGGATATTAGGTCTCAGTTAACTACTTGACACCAATTGTCTTTTGAAAGACACAACAAGAAATTAGGCAAAAAATGGATGATCTATCACTTATAATTGTTTCAAGGTGAGTTGTGAAAAAAAGAAGTAAATTTGAGATGCCACAATGAATCTGAGGACTCACTGAGTGCTGGAATGTTTCACAGACTGGTAGATTTCACCCACAGGTTTGATCAGAAGTTGGCAGAACACATAAACACTTTAATTGTTCAGAATGATTGCCTGGATTATATGCAAACAATATGCTGATAAGAAATAAAAAAGTGATTACTACTGCAAAATTTGTAGCAGTAATTGCAGACAAACCCACTGATGTTGTAGGGCTGTTAATTGCCATTGTTTTCTATTATGCTGTCAATGGCCAGGTGCAGGAAAGCTTTTGGGGATATTCTATACCACCTAGGCAGAATGCAGAGCATACCGCTGATGCTGTAAGATGAAGGAAGTATTGGAAGACCAGTGTGAAAAGTGGTTGCTCAGAGTTATGATGGTACATCTGTTATGAGTGAAGTTCAGCATGGGCTCCAGGCCATCATAAGGCAGATATTTAACTGTACTTATTATCTACACTGCCATGCCTGCCAACTTAATCTGGTAATGCAAAGCAGAAGCATAACTGGCACTGTGCTGTTTCCATGAACTAGCACCCCACCCCTTCAGCTCTTTGGGCGAGCAAAAAAAAAACACACACACATTACTGTATCTATATCTGTATTATGTTGATATAGTGATTGGCTTATTACAGATTGACAGAGCCACACTCCCCCAAGCTCTTCCACTGAAGATAAAAAATAAAAAAAACAAAACAATGCATGTTCCTTCTATTGCCACACCAACCAACCAAGCAGGTTGCCAGATGCACAACACCTCCCATCCTGCCAAGCCATCGTGTCTCATTTCTGTACCCTGACCCTCTTCCCTTTTATTAAAATAAATAAATAAGATTTTTTTCTTCTAGACTGTAGCAAAGTGCCTGCTGCAGTTTAGACCACACATGCAGTGCTACAGTGCTCAGGATTGACCACAAATGCAATACCAGCTTTTAAAAAACTGTATTGCATTAAATATCAGGATAGGCTGGCTATGCCCCCCCCCAACACTTTCTGCCCAGGACATTTGCCCCTGTCACCCTGCCCTAGCTACACTACTGATGCAAAAAAGCCACACTACATAATACTGAAGCAAGGACATTTTTAGACTCTCTGTAGAATTTCAGCCTTCTGTTTGGGTTCAGTTCAATAATAAGCTGCTCTGGTCAATCAAGTAGCATGATGTATGTCATGAGTGTTTGGAATGCAGTGCAATATTAATATCAGTACTGTAAGTGCAGTGTATGACAGCTTGGACCTGTTGTCACAGAGTTTTTGTTATTTGTACAAGTGTCCTACACCTGCTTCAGCAACTGTACAGGAAGCAAATGAGCTAAAGTGAACACTTGAAGATGATGAATTTAAGGCTTGGCTGACTGTTTTCCATTGTATAATGACCCATGTTGACATTTTGCACAGGAAATTTCAGTGTTGTACCACAGATGCAACCACAGTTGAAAAGGGTATACACATATTCCGTGAATGCAGTGGACAGTGCCAGATCAGATATAGGCTGCATTGCAGAACAGTAACTTTAGACAGAGGACATCCTGGTAAGATGTAAATGAGGACCATCAGGATCCCAACCACTGCACCAGATACTGTCTGTTCCTGCAAAGGAAGGCTGTGATGTGATAAAGTTTCAGGTTATGTCACAATTTGAACAAACTGAGCATCTCCAGGTTTCTCAGCTGTCACTGCCTGGAAACGTTTTATCAAATGAGAATCAGCTTCACAGCAGCCATAGAAAACTATCCATTACTGTTGAGAGAACAACTTAGAACAGAACTTGGAGTTGCTGTGAAGACTTTGCAGCAACTGGCAATGTAGTAAGGATATTAAATTCTTGGTAGACAACTCATTAACCAATGTACTTTCAGAGACTTTCAATGTGATCTTGATTATAGTCAGCACATCAACATCAAATGTTGAGGCAGAAAGGTGTTTCTCAGTGCTGAAAAGAATTAAAACATTTATTTGTAGTGCTATGGGGCTGGAAAAATAAATGCATTGGCTATAATTTTCATAGGAAAAGAGTTAACACAGAGGATAACAAACTTCAACCAAAAAGTTATTGATTTGTTTGCACAAAATAAGGAGAGAGGAATTGAGTTTATCTACAAGTAAGAAACCTAAGAAATCCCCAGATGAACAGAAGTACTTATTTGGCACTATACTGGAAGCACTTATTTGGTACCAGGGTACAGAAAATAGTGTATTTGCCTGGAAAACTTGAAACTGTCCCTTTGTGTGTTCATGAAAAAGGAAAGTTGATCAAATCCAGTATGATCTGATGTGTTCCAGACAAGACCAGAGCTTCTCTTCAAGTACAGAAACAGATTAAGAATAATTGTTTGCAGCATACTGAATAGGTAAGCCTTTAAAGTAGCCTATACATAAGTGTAGCAATGTGCTCCGCTTCCCAGCTGTGGTAATCACAATAGCATGTTGTACTGACTTTGAGATCTCACAGAGGTTGGAGTGATCTTGAATTGTGAATAATAAATTAAGACAGTGCAGTGGGATTTCCCAATGTCTTTGCTCTTCATTTGTGATTTTACAAAATGCAGTTTACCTCATACAGTACAGCACAGTTTATGTTTACTACATTGTGTACTCATAAATAGTTTCACCCAGTCAAGACCAACCAGTTCTTTACTGTTTAGAGGTGTTTAGGTTTTGTGGTATTATAGCAGAACCTATTCAACCTTCTCATTAGCTGTAAAATGTGTTTTTTTCTCAGAGAAGCTCTGGAGTGTGAGGATGTCTGGTATTGGTAGACTATTTAGCATGTGCAATAGTGAATGAGCAGTTATTTTAAATAAAATGGTAAACATGGTCAGTGTTAATACAGCTGTAATATGGTCATGCCTCTTTGGATTTGGTCCCACCCATTCAGCTGCCTCCTTCAGCCCCCACCCCCGGTCTGAAATCACCAGCTGTCACTGGATCTGAGCATCATTTAGTCATTTATTACTGCATTTTTCCATAAGCAATGTTAGTGGTAAAGCTCAGGTGCCTTAGACTGAAGTTTAGATTGCAGTCATGACAGTAGTGTAATTTTGCCACATGATTTTTGTTTCTGTGCTTCTACAGCTGTTTACAATCTAGTTTTGCTTCTGAAGTCTTATTTTTTGCTTATCACTTGCCTGCTTAAAGTTGTATTCCAATTTCCAGTGCCTTTCTGTTTGTTACATTACTACTGTCTTTCCCCTATTCTTGTGTCTGACCTGCCCCCACTGATACATGAAGTAGTGCTCTCCCTGCTGCTTCCTACTGTTTGTACATTAATTACAAATTTTCCCTGCTCCCAGTCTAAATCGGTTACCTATTAAAATTGTGAAGGTCCACTTACCCAAATATGAAAACGTTGACACTTATACGTCGAAACGCGAAATCACCGATCATTCTGAAGCGCGAAATCCGAAATGTCGAATTGTCATGGTTGGCCCTTCTGCGGTATAGTTCCATAAGGTAAGTGTACAATAGCTATGGACCTTAGGGTTAGGGTGCGGGTTAAGGTAAGTGCATAGATAGTAATAGTGTGAGATAGTTACGGACCTTAGGGATAGGGTGCGGGTTAAGGTAAGTGTATGTAAGGTTTAGTGTAGGGTTAGAAGTAGGGTTTTGTTAAGTGTATGTGTGTGGGTTATTTATTTTGTTTGGGTATAGCTCCGTAAGGTAAGTGTGTGATAGTTACGGACCTTAGGGTTAGGGTGTGAGTTAAGGTAAGTGGTGCATAGACAGTAATGTATGTAAGGTTTAGTGTAAGGTTAGAAGTAGGGTTTTGGTTAGCTTATGTATGTGGTTTATTTATTTTGTTTGGGTAGGTAGTATGTAGCGTGTGGTGGGGTTGGACAACTATGACGGTTCGAGATGTTGAATATCGTGGTTTAGGGTGTTCGGCGTATTTGTGGTTTGGGTAATATGTATCGATGATTCCGTATTCGCTGTTTAGGACTTTCACGGTTGTAATATAGACCCCTGTAAATCATAGGATCATGGGAAGTTACTAGGATATTGGCCCTGAGACCCTTACAAGCCTAACCAAGAAATTAGCCCATGTTCCAACAAGCCAGCACCCTATGCTATTCAAGCTGCTGTCAAGCAGGGACACAAGTAGAATCCCAGGGGTGCATTTTCTATTCCCCATCCAGTTATCTAGGTTGCACTTAAAAAGGTTTAATGAGGTACTCTGCTTTACATGGAGAGGGAAAAAGGGGAGTCTCTGGCACACAAATCTGTCCCACCAAGTCCTATTGATGTCACAGACCAGGAGAGATTGCTTCCAATTAGACACCTGCTTCTTCTTGGTCCTGGACAGCAATTTTTTCCTTTTATTATAGAGTTTATTTACTGTAGATGTCCACCAGATAGGTTTACTCTTCCTTGAGGAGGAGGATTTCATCCTGTCTGGTATTCCTGATTCCATGCAGCTATATAAATGCTCATATAGTACTTTGGTGTAGGTTTGGACATATGTGCCAGTCCCTGTGGAGGGGGAGAGGGCTTTGAAGCTGTTTATACCTTTCTTCAGGAGGTTATAATCAGTTGTAATCAGCTTTGGAGAAGGTTTTTTTGTTTGACCCTAGCTGGGTTCGGTGGGGGGTTCGGGGATATGGTGCCTTTGAAAGTGACTTCTTTGTGGTCAGATCTTACCAGGATGATGACACTGTAGGGATGCTGCAGTACTTATTCATGTTGGTCAATACCAAGTCCAAGATATGTTCACCTCTTGTGGGGGTGTCAACCAACTGGTCCAAGGCATTTGCATTGATGAAATCAAGGAATCTCTGTGCATTTGTGTTTTGGCATGAGTATTTCTTCCAATCTATGGTTGGATAATTAAAGTCGCCTAGGATCAGGGTAAAGGGTTGAATCTTGATAGATTCGAAGAGGTTCAGATAGGTGGAGTGGGCATCTTGATTCAGAGTTGGAAGCCTGTAGGCCTATGATTTGAATAGTGGTCTTGTCAATTTCTAACTGCACCTGGAGTGTTTCCTGTGCATCATACTGTTTGCCCAGCCTAGTGGTGTGTATGTCTTTTATAGGTATTGCAACTCCACCTCCTTTTCTTCTGCTGACCACAGTTTGGGGTCTGAATGAATGATAGGATGAGTAACCTGGTATGGGGGGGGGGGGTGCTCTCCGCAGCTTTGAACCAGGTTTCTGTGACTGCACAAATGTCAGCTTCTTCCAGGGTTAAGAATGCTTGCAATGAGTGCAGTTTCATGTTTAGACTCCTAGGGTTTAGAAGCGTGACCTTTAATTTATGTTTGGATGAAATTTTCATGTTGGTAGTTTTGACCTCATGGCTTTGCCTAAAAAGGGCACTGTGGGGGAGGCAAAAGCCTTCACTAGGACCCTGAAGCCCGAGGGAGATAGATGCAGGCCATCTCTGGCAAAGCATCGAGGCTTTTCAATCATGTCATCTCAGACTGTCAGGTACTGGATCCTCTTGGAATGACACCAGAAACTAAGCCAATTGTTAAAGTCAGTCATCTTCTGTTTGTATTGCTAAAGTTTCTTCAGTTCTAACCTTCCTGGGGCCATTGACCTGTAGTTCAGAGTTAGAGGACTAAGATAATTGTGACTTGCTACAGGTTCTGAAGTCATAGAGCTCCACTACAGATTTTATTTGATTCAATCCCTCTGTAGCTAGACTGCTATAACAAGCATAGAGCTGGGCCCACCAAGGGTCAAGATGTGGAGAAGTGTGAACTCGGAGAAACACTCTTTTTATCAAAAAAGAAAGTAAAAAAGATACACTGACTGCACTTTTACCATTAAACTTGCTCTGTAGCTGGCTGTCCATGAACAAACTTTTTTCCTAATAAGAGACCTGCAAAATGTATACAATATTAGAAATCGAGGTCTGCAGTTGAAATAACCCACATCAAGTGCAAATAAACATACTTTCAGCTGCAGTACACCCCTGACCAAATAACTAGGTATTTCTATGGGTCTACTTGAGTGGATTGAAAAGCCATTAAATCAAAACTTACTTGACTGAGAAGAGTATGCCAAATATTCACTCTAATGAACTTTCACATCACTGGAAATTTAATTCAAGAAAGAAACCAGTTCACCAACAGTACAAAACAAAGACAATGAGGCATGTAAAACCCACCCAAGTGGGGGGCTTTGCCCCCACACCTCTCAATCTGCACACCCCCCCCAACTAAATATACCAACTCTGAGATTGCACTATAGTGGGGAAAAGGGCAAATTTCCCAATGTTGGCCAACTGGTTTTTTTCCCGGATTAAATTTTCAGTGATGTGAAAGCTCATTAAAGTGAGGATCAGCATACTAATCTCAATCAACTAAGTTCCAATTTAATGGCTTTTCTGTCTACTCAAGTAGACACATTTACACGTTGTATTTGCAAGTCCATCCAAACAGTATCCTAAACAAACCAAACTCTCAAGAGTTATCTTCACCCCTGCCACCCGAGTCATTCCTGTTGAAAACATCGACCAGCACTTCCGCACAACTTCTGTAGCCATCCTGGTTGAGATGGATACCTTGACACAGTGTACGAATTGGCTCATGCTGTCTAATGATCATCTACAACTCAAACAACATAACACATTGTGTGAGAAATGTACATACATAATGTCCTTGAAGGCAAAACTCTCACAAACAGTAAACTCAGGCCCAAAATCATCAGCAGTACACCACACAGAACACCTCACCAAAGTCATCACAATACACATAAGTCATCATTTGTAGAGATTCTAAACCTCAAAAACATCCACAATGCAACACAGACACAAAGCCAACTCAGCAAGTTAAGCCTACCATCCCACATACCCATAAGGCAAGCATCTACCCAACCAAACATTCTAGTCATAGGCGACTCCATTGTAAGAAATACAGATGTACCTCTTACCAGGCTGAGCAAGAAATGACTGATAGTTAGTTGCTTGTCTAGTGCCAGGATCCCTTAACTTACATGCTCACTCATGTCTTGAACAACAAGTACCAGTAAGACTCTGACATTGTACATGTGAGTGTCAATGACATGAGATATATCTCCCTAGACTATATGAAGAGAGACATTATGGAACTCTCAAACTATGTGTTCATAGCAAGTGTGAGCCCAGCATTCAGCAGCATTCTACTTTGTCTAAGGATGATGACACAGTTTGAGCAAAAAATAATTGATTTCAATAATTGACTAAGTTTTTGTTGTCATTTGAAGGGATGCCAATATTTATCAGTCTGGCAAGATATAGACAGACCACATTGCTTCACCAGGCAGGGATGGTCTGCATCTGTCACATCTATGGCTTGAATTAGTATAGACATTTCCACCCTATAGTGCCTGTTTAGGTAATGCCAAGTTGACAAACCTACCAACATAATGAAGCATATTATTTAAAAATGGTACCTTGCCTGGCAGTAGATGTCAAAGCCATGTGTAGTTATTCCTGAATCATGAGTAACTGGAAATAGAAATGAACCATTAATAAGGATCCATATTTTGTAGAGTGTTAGTATCTCTTTTTCATTTTTTCAGCAGTGAGGCGACAGAGCTGGATCGATTAGATGGCAAGACCACATGGCTGGGACACAGCACTCTTATGTGTAGGTTTAAGATCATTAAACTCATCAATTGGACACTCTGCATCTTGTAGTAAAATCCTAATGCAATTTTACACTGTGGAAACTTTAATATGTCCCCCTCATATCCCTAATAGTAACACACCAGTCTTTTGGCCTAATCCATTGAACAATCCTTTAAGGACAAAATAACAACAGATAACTTACAACTCCTCATATTTATTTATTTGTCACTGAATAGTAATTTTTGGTGGTAAAACTGCATTAAACAGGCCTTTTTTCTGTTCCTTGGTTTACCACCCAGGAACATTAATAGTTGAGTCAGCAGATCTGAAAAGTTCCCACGGAAGCACTGCAAAACTGAGACAATCAAGACTATGCACTATTACTTTTGGTCCCAGATTTGATGTTCCAAGTATAGTTCTGTTACGCCATATTAGAGTATGATATTTTTATTTAAAGAGAAACATATATAAAAAAGATTTAATATATTATAAGGTTAAATATTGGCTATATCACTGTAAGTATTTACACTAATTTTCTAAATTAATTAATTAATTTTCTGATTAATGCAAACACACCCCCATTCACAAAGGGCCTCAAACTTCATGATATAAAAGGTGGATTACAAAACTCTGTGCCCAACCCACTCATGCTCATATTGGTTATGTCATAGGAGGAAGCAACCCCAGGTACAGCCTAGCAAATTGTAAATAACAAGCCCTGGCTCAACACTGTTTACTCAGTCAGCTAAGCATTGCTTCACTTCCAGTAAAGATTTTAAAAGCTAAAAGAACTGAGTATGAGTCTTTCTTCAATTAGAGCACAAGGATACTATTGAGACAAAAATATTCTTATCCAGGAGACAGAAGCAGCTCAATCCAGGTGACAGAAGACCATTTAGGAAGAACTACACATGGCTTTGACATCTACTTCCAGGCAAGGTACCATTTTTAAATAATATTTTCCTCAGCAATACTTTGGTTAAGCTGAGTTATTACTTGCCACATTTATTTTATTTTACATTTGTTAACCGGGGGTGTCTGACTGAGCTGAAAAGGCTCTTTTTCAGCAGAGGCCTGGGGAGAAAAGCTCCACATAGAAAAAATTACAGATACATTTAGACATGATCAGTATACAAACAAATTAAAATAGACTTGTTTTTACAGTGGTATGCAGCACATTAACAGTTACAGTGGAGAGAACAAACAAGAAAATATTAATTTAAAAATTAAGGTAATTAATAGATTTGTGGTGTACAGCTGAAATTTGGAACATAGGTAGAATACATACATAGTACACAGGTACAGTACATACATTGTACATTAGTCAGTGTTTGTGAGTAAGAGTGAAAACTATTATCAAGTACTCTAGGTATAGTATGTGTACCTTATTCACTTTCACTAGCCTGGGGAGCAGTCATGGCACTGCCAGCTTTGCTTGAGATGTTGCCTAATGAGGTTTTTAAAGGAGGCTTTGGACAATGTGTTTTGTATGCTAGTGGGGAGAGAGTTCCATTTTTTAGCCACTGAACTACTATATAGTGTGTCTCCAAAGCTATTGTAGTTGTTGGTGACTTCTAGTGGTAGTTTGCTTGATGATCTAAGAGGCCTGAGTGATATTATACTAGGTTTTTGAGGGCAGGGCACTTATTGGGAAGGTAATAGATAGAATGACAGAGGCAGAGCTGATTGTAGGTTAGGAGGTTGGGCAGTTCAAGCAAGTGGAGCTGGCTCAAAGTAGTACAGTGATGAGTTCTATATGAGCAATTTGCAACAAAGCAGGCAATTCTGTTATAGCAAGCTTCCATTTTGCGTAGTTCAGTTTTGTTGAGATTAGTCAGAATAGGAGATGCATAGAGTAGTATGGATAGAAGCTGGAAGTGAGCAATGGCTGATCTTGTGTTGTTGGTAAGAAATAGTTTGATACGGTAGAGTGATCCTAGTTTGGCATGTACTTTTTTAATAGTTAAGTTGAGATGACTATCAAATTTTAGGTGGGAGTCTATGGTTATTCCCAATAGCTTAGCCTGTGCCACTGGAGCGATTGGAGTAGCATTTGTGGAGTAGATAGTGAATTGACTGTTATCAGTGTTTTTGTTAGAACTGGTTATAATCATAAGCTGAGTTTTCTTTGGATTGAGGATAAGTTGGGCTTTGGTAAGGTAGTTTTCAACGTCAGAGAATGCTAGTTGAGTTGTTTGCAGGAGGTTGGGAATGTTTTGTGCAGCACAGGTTAAGGTAATACCATCTGCATACTGAATGATAGATGCATGCTGTGTGGAGGTATGGAGGTCATTTGTGAAGATTGTGAATAGTAGTGGTCCTAAGATAGAACATCAGGACAGGACAGCACCTCTCGTTTTTTAACATAATGAAGCAAGTAAAGGAAAAGACAAAGGTGTTACTGATCAATGCTAGGAGCTTAAACAAGAAACTACACACTCTACATGTCTCCCTCACCTTGGAGGACGTAGACATCTGTATAGAAAGTGAAACATGGTTTAAAATGGTAGAGTGAATTCCTGCTGTGCAGGACTATAACACCTTCCATATGTTTAGACCAGCTACTGCTCATTAGGGAAAAGAGGAGGTGTCTCAGTCTTCATAAAGAAGAGTCTGACACCAAGGCTGTTAAAGCAGCATGATGCATTAGAGCGTCTTCATATTCAAAGCACCACTAGAAAGGTCTCATGCCATGTGTTAGGTAGCTACAGAACTCCTTCTGTGACTGCAGAAAGCCACGGTGACTATCTACAGGAACTGGAATCACTCAGTACTAAATCCAATGTGATTTTAATAGGTGATTTAAACTATCCAGCTATGGAGTGGGAACCTATACCACCCCTAGTGCACAAGCACAAGGATTCCTGGACTTTGTTAATACAAATGCTCTACAACAATTAGTCAGGGTACCCACCAGGGGGAAAACATTTTGGATCTTGCCCTTACTAATATGGGAGCATCTCACACCATCCCTTGCATATCTTCATCACTTGATAGGTGTGACTATAAAGCCATCTCATTTGAAATAAAATTGAAGCCAGAGACTTCTTTTATCTAAGGTGCCTTTAGAAGTTTCTCTAAAACAAACCACCTATTCCTAAGTGATACATTAGTAAGCGTCAAATCCCCAGCAAACCCAGTTAACTCCAGTGAATATGCAGAAATGTACACCACCACACTATACCAGCTTGTAAACAGCTGTAGAGATGCATCTGTACCTTGTAAAAACAATCACAGGGCAAACCTCAGAAACAATTCCCCTTGGTGGAATCATAATATGAACAAGTTTCACAATAAAATGAAGAGGATTTTGACTAAAAGTAAGAAGACTATCTGCCAGAATGATTAAGCCCTCATCACTGAAATAAACAAACAACTCAGAAGTTTAATAAAATCCACCAAAACCAAGTCTGAGGTTAAAATAGCCACCCCTGTAAAAGACAATCACAAAGCCATTTTTTTTTAGTTAAGTTGGTTATCTCAGAAGCATAATGCAGCAATGTAGTGAGCTGATTGTGAACAATGTTACCTACACTTAGACTGAAGATATAGCTAACCTACTGGCTGATAAATTCAGATCAAACATTTTCCTTCTCTCCTCTCTAGCTGTCCTACCTGAAACTGACTTATCTGCAGCTATCAAACAAGACCTAGTTCTGAAAGTGCTATCAAGTGCTAAAAACACTGCACTGATGGGCCTATCAACATCCCTGGATGCATATTAAATAGCACAAATCACAGTTTAGCCTCCCCCAACACTTTTCAACCTGAGCCTCCATACAGGCCTTGTACTGAGGGAATGGAGAACTGCTACAATCATTTTCCCTGCATAAGGGAGGACCTTCTGCAGATTACAGGCCCATATGTCTGAACACCATCATATGCAAAGCCTTGGAAAGACTTACTATAGAGCTAATCAATCAGGACATACGGACCCTCCAAACACTACACCCATCTGATCTGGGATTCACAAAGGACAGGTCATGCTTATTTAACCTGGTAGACTTCTTTGAAATATCACCAAAGTACTGGATAAAGGTAAAACAGTACACACCACATACCTGGCCAATGCGTTTGACATAATATCTCACTTGGTCATAGAAGAAAAGTTAAAAATAAATGAGAATAAACCCCTATATCACCCATTGGGTTGCCACCTGGCTCACAGATAGGATACATGAGATCAAAATAGGGGAGGCTACCTCCAGAAAGAGACCAGTCACCAGCGGAATCCCCCAGGGTTTGGTGCTGGAATGTCTCCTGTTTACATCTACTTCTCTGAAGTAAAATCCAATACCAAAGGGCTCTGGCTGACTGCAAACGAGGAACAGTTATTGAATCCCCAAATGACTAAGCCATCCTACAGGAATGTTTGTCCCAAATAAATACCCAGTGCAAATATCATGAGCTGAAACTAAATGACAAAAAATGTATTACATTATTCCCTTAGAAGTTGTTTACTGTGGAGAACTACCATGTTGACAATATGTTTCTGAGAGTTGACCCTGTTGTTTGGGATTTGGGAACTTTTTATTTATTTGGTTTCCAGGGTAGAGCACTTATCTCCATGGATCTTTTTCAGACTCAGTCCAAGAGCAGTGTCTGGTTAAGTGACTTGCTCAGAGTTACACTGTTAGACAATGGAGGCTGAACTTATGTGAAGAGTGACCTAACTGTCAACCAATATGTGTCTATTGTAGTAAGAAAGTTCTATATTGTGCAGCTTATAAACAAAGGAATTGTGACTAGATCTGGAGATGTCATTCTGCCCCTACATTAGGACAGTCATTGAGTTTAATCCCCCTTTGTTATGTATCTGTCAAGTCCCATGCAACACCGGAATGCCCATAGAGATACCTTGCTAAAAGGATATAAGGGGAGGTCTTTGCTTGCTAACAGCAAAAGAATTAGAATACCTGCTCACAAAAGTTTTCATTCCTGCAGTCAGGTTCTGGCATATGAGCAGCAAGAATATATAATACTACAAGGACTCAGCCAGACCATAATGCACTGCAGTAAAAGCAAAAAAAGGAGGTGAGGTCTTTGGAGCTTAAGTCCACAAAATAAATTTATTAAGAGCTTTCATCCTCAGTACAACAGGACTTCATCAGAACAACGCATAACAACTCCACTTTATATAATATATCATTAAATCTAATATAGTTGCCCCAATCAATCACCATGGAGACTGTTAAACTAGTAACACCTGCCATTTAATTACTAAAAGCAGATATTATAGCAAATTGTAAAGTAATCATTCAGCAACACTGCATACATAAATATTTTACACAAAAATACATTACTAACCACATAAACCATGATAAATAATATATAAAATGCCACTTTCAATACAGATTCTAACACTTTTTTTTATTTTAGATAAAAAACTGCTCTCTGTTTTAAAATACTAGACAAAGACATGGTTTCACTCAAACCAGGATAAACAGTGGCATTAGTTTTTAACTGCCTTCTAAGCTTCTGATATTCCTAAAAGTCATCCATCGGTCTACCTCTCTGCCCCAAATCAAACTGATCTATAATTAGGAATTTAAATCTGCAAGACAGATTTTTTCCAAATGCTTATATAGTGCATTCCTTCCATCCTTTTTCTGTAATTCATAAAGGTGTTGGTAGACCCTTTTCCTCAGACTAAGCTTAGTCTTACCTATATAGAATGCACTGCAATAGTCACAGAGGGCCAAGTATACCACCCTTTTTCTCCCAGAATAAAATTTCTTTGGAATATTAATCCCACCATAAGCTTCCACCACAGATGTCCCTTCCCTAATGTATGGGCACTGGGAACAATGGCCACATTTATCCATCCTTCCATGTCCCCTATCCTTCACTGGTCTTTCCAATGGAATCTTGAGACCTAGATCTTTCTTATAAACAATAGTAGTCCTTTCACCCACAACCACAAAATATTCATGTTCTAACCCAAATACCCCCCAATTTCTTTGGATAATAGATTTCAACCCAAAGGAATAGTTATTATATGTCAAAATGAGGGCTCTACTATATTCATGCACACCATCACCAACATGTGCATTACCAACCCCCCCCCCTATCTCTTGACCCTAATAATGGTGTAAAATGGTCTGTTATTTTTTTCTCTTTAACTTCAAATAAAAATATTCAACAAGAAGGGTTTAGGGTATCATTTTTCCCATTCCAGTTGAAATTCAGTGTAATTGGTGACCATCCTTGACAGTCTTACATACTGCCCCTTCACACAAGCCTTCTTTTGGTGTATAGGGTGCATGATGTCAAAGTGTTAAAAGGAATTAGAGTATGTAGGTTTATGATAGATTGTTGATTCAAAACACTTTTTCAATTTATTTTTCCTAATAGTAATATCAAGAAAATTTACTGACTCAGTCTGGACATCCATTGTAAACCTCAAAAAATCAGTGGTGATGTGCGAGTAATCATAAAATTCCTGTAACCTGCCTTCTCCTTCAGTCCATAAAACTCATGTCACCCAGAAAATGCCCATAAAACACCCAACTGTCCTTAAACTCAGAATTCACTACAAATTGTGTCTTCCAGTAAGCAAGAACTGCATTAGCAAACATGGGGGCACAAACTGTCCTCATGGCTACACCAGTTTTCTGTCTAAATAACTGGTTTTTGAATACCAAAATGTTGTTTTCTAAAACTGTATTCATAAAAACTCTCAACTTACTAACTAACCCTTTATCAATGAGGTTAGTAAAAAACAGAGGTATTCATATCAATGGGAATGACTGAATATAAGTCTTGAATGTCTATCGTAATGAACATCAGGCCCTCAATAAACATCTCGTTAAAAATTCCATGAATCCTTCAAGAGGTAACCATGATTCTCAAATGCATTTTTTGTATGAAAATCAATGTACTTGGCCAAACAGAAAGTTTTAGATGTTTTCACATCCACAATAGGATGCATCAGTGGGTCAGTTAAACTTTTATGAATTTTGGAGATCCAAAAAATAATGGGGTTCCTGGAGCAATGGACCACCAAAAAATTAAACTCATCAACATTAATCGAACTTTCAAGTAACATTTCTTCTAAAATCAAAAATATATTTCTATAAGTTATATTCAATTTGTTAACTGAAACCTCCTCATACATATTTGAGTATAATATACAAAACATTCTGTTTATATAATCATTGGCGTCCATAACCACCAGGGCCCCACCTTTATCAGGTTTCATTATCCTAAACTGTTTATTCTGTGTAATATTTTTTCAATAAGCCCTTTTCATCATGAGTCAGGTTATGATGGACTACAAACCTAAAGCCACTTGTAAAGTAATTCCTAAAATCAGACTCACACAACCTTTCAAATAAAACCATAGGGTGGGGTGGAGGGTTGCACACACTTGGCCTCTTGATAGTAAAATTCTTAACTTCTTTCACAGTGTTAACATATCTAAAATAAAATACACAATTCAATTTCCTTATAAATAATTTAAACTGCAATAAAACATCTTCAATTTTTGCATTTCTATCTGGAATGAATGCCAAACCACGTTCAAATAAATTTGCCCATGCAACATTAACATCAATTGCACTGTAATTGTACAATTTAAAGTCTCCATGGTCATTCTGAACAACTGAATATGTATCAAAATGTAATTCACCCATGGTGTCATTCTCCTTCTCCCCCTCCCTCTCTGGGGAGGGGGAGTGTTGATATGGATGAGGGTTTACTTCCAACTGTTGGTGCCGAAACCTCTCCCTCTGGTCAATCAACCTGCAAGGCCGCCTCAAGGGGGGGGGGGCTTCTAAAGTTATTTTGTGGACTTAAGCTCCAAAGTATTCACCTCCTTTTTTATTTTTCTATAGTTTGTGGCATTTTATTTAATCTGGTTGCATTGCAATAAACGTATCATGGTGATTGACAGTGCAGTACTTCAGATTTTCTCTTGAAAACCTTTCCTGTCATTGTCCTTCTATGATTATTGTTTAAAAAGGGAACATGATCCTACATACATACTGCACAGAAAATGTGCATATATAGTGAATACTCTGCAAGCTGTGCAGTCAGAGAATGGGTATGTGTTTCATCTGCAACCTTGTCATGTATAACGATATGAATGCAAATCCCTGTATTACTGCTCGCTTGATTATATCTGTATTTATCATATCTAAACAAGTTATAAAATACCTTTGTTAAAGTAATGGAATTAATCTACAGAACTTTCACATCTGGCAAAAACTGATATGTGACTTGTACGACTTATGCAGTGAAATTCAACATTTTCAGTAAGTAAATTTATAAACTTGATGGAGTATGTGTCCAAGCAAGAAAATATTTTGATGAGTGTCAAAATTACATTTGTTTGGTTTCTCAATGGTCCGTCTAAAAATGTCTTGTCATGCTGGTTTTTAAGCTTGTGGCTCTTTTGTGAATAAAATTGTTTCATGAATCAGTCTGGTAATTAAGACACAGCAACAAGGAAAGTCATACTTTTGTTCCCTTATGGTATTCTCCACTTTTGGCAGTTTTCCAGATGACAGCAGGGAATCCTGACTGATTAGTTTTAATAATAATTCCATTCCTTATTATTCACCATCAGACCAAAAATAATTAGCAATCATCTACATTTCACAAAATGGTTGCAGATCTCTATTCTCCTCACTGTCAGCGTTCCACTTACCAGCACACTGTGAATTTCTGTAGGATTTCAATTTAACTAACAAGATCATGCAAGCTGGTAGATAAATTTGCTCCAGAGTTTTTCTTTTTTTCTTCTTTTTGTGCAAACATATTAGGTCTTAATGCAGCATGGATTGTTATCACTGCAACATAAGGGGGTGCTGCACTTCTGAGTGTGCCATTCTTCATATGAGATTTTCAACTGAAGCTCCATCTGCTTGAGCTGGTGGTTGCTCAAATGTGTGTAAAAGATTTCAAGGCACCTATCAAAAAGAATAAAGGAAGTTCCACAGTGCCCTGGCCACATTTTCCCTAGCAATATAAATACCAACTTGGGTCTCCCCTGAAAAGAGGCCACTAGCCTAGTGGGACTAATCTGGTCAAGAAAGGATAGATAAATAAATGAATCAATCAATCACTGAATCAGTCAAATGTAACTGGTCTACAGCTGTTGCAATGAAGTGCAAACTTGTTTGTGTTTTCAGTGATGTCTTATTAAATGTAACAAGCATACACAAAAGTATGCTTTGTAGTTTTTATCATACGCAAAAAATAATTTTTGCTTTTAATATATGTTACATTTTTATATTACTGTTATCACTTTAACACACAGACTCAATGAATTTTTTTTTGCTGAACGTTCATTAGTTTTTCATAAAAGCAGGGAGTCTTTGCATGTTAATTTTAAGAAATACTGTATTAGTTGCTTATTTAAGTTTTCAGCCCTATCTGGGGGTACCAGCATGCCAACAGCAGACACATATAAAATTAGTGGCATATAAACTACAGAGAGTCCAAGGACCTTAGGGGGTGATGCTTGACTTGAAATTGGGTGCAGTTAGTGTCTACAGGGTATTGGCTGTTGTACTGCATCTCTTATGTCCCGAATGAGCACGTTTTGTCTGCAATCTTGTCTTTTTGGAGCACATTTCTAATAACTCTTTAAGATGTTGCCCTAACTTTCTATATAGGGACTGTATTGCTCCATATAAAGTCCATGAAAAGTAAGCACTTAGAAATGGATACAAATGTCAGCTTTCATTTTTCACAACTGCTTTTTTACAAAATATGTAAGCATCTCAAAATATAAAAAACAAACCTAATAAGGCATGAACAAAAAAGGATGAAACACCAACACGACATCTCTGGAATAAGAAAAGCATCTTAAAAAAACTTGTTGCAAATGTTAAGGTCAAAAATAACTTCATGCAACATGGTTCAGTAGAGTTGAATATTTTTAATTTTATTTATTTATTTTATTTTACATTTGTTTACTGGGATAGTCCGACTGGATCCATGTCCATTTTCATCCGAGGCCCAGTGAGAAAAGCTCCAAAAAGACATTCAACAAACTGTTACATTGGTACAGTTTAAAACACAAAATAAAACACAAATTAAAGGATTTTTACACAGATGTAAACAAACACAAAAACAGATACACAAACAAATTATTACATTTTTAGTCAGATGGAAAATTCAATATAGTGTTTTTAAGAATGATAGGGTACTGAATGCCTAGTAGGCTAACCTGGTAGTAGAGCCAAGAAGATCATAGGATTTATAAGTTAAGAAACAATAAAGTGTAGGCAGAAGTCCTCCATGTGCACACGCATGATGGTTAGTTAGTCTGGATTAGGACAAGCACATAGCCATTGTGTTTAAAGTACTGAATCAGACTTTTCTTGAATTAAGGTATAGAGAGTTCAGATGTAAGATTAACAGGAAGATAATTCCAAATTTTGCCAACAGAGTTAGCAAATAGAGATTTACCGGTTGTGTTGTTGGATTTGAGAGTTTGAACTAGTAGTCTTTCAGATGAATGAAGTGCGACACACGTACCTGGGAGACTGAGCAATCAAGGACTTATCTCCTCAAACACAAGAAACTTCATTCTTTTATATTATTATTGCTTCTAAGCAGAATATTTTGTATCTATTAATCTATAGCTACTGACTAAATAAAACTGAGCACCTTTGTATTATTTATTTACTATTATACAACGACCCCCCATTAATATTCAAAAACGTGCATGCTGATTGGTCAGCATGCACGTTGTAAATCAGAGTTATAGTAATGGAAAAAGGTCCGGTCACCCGGACTTTCTTCCATTACTATAACTCTTTTTTTACAGCAACGGAGAAAGCAAGATCTCCATTGCTTCACACTGTCTCGCTATGTTAAACGAGTTTAACATAGCGAGACAGCTTTAAAAAAAGCAACGAAGATTGTCTGTTGCTTTTTTTAAAGCTGTCTCACTATGTTAAACTCCTTTAACACAGTGAGACAATTTTTAAAAAGCAACGGAGATCTTGCGTTTTCCTTTGCTTTTTCAAAACTGTCTCGCTATGTTAAATGGGTTTAACATAGCAAGACAGCTTTAAAAAAGCAACGGAGATCTCCATTTCTTTTTTTAAAGCTGTCTCACTATGTTAAACCCATTTAACATAGCGAAACAGTTTGTAAAAAGCAACGGCAATCTTGCTTTCTCCGTTGCTTTTGCCCACAGCTCTGATGTACTGTGTAGGCATACACATGCGCAGTACATCAGAACTGCCGCAGAATACCAGACAGCTGCGGAAGGGCAGCAAAGAGGCATTATACAATGCCATTATTTAAGAAAAGTAATTATTTTTTTCTTAAATAATGTCATTGCATAATAGCAATAACCCACTTCTGGGTGTGGGTAATGCTGGATTTACCCACAGTTGGCTTTGTTTGGCCACTCGGGCTTCGCCCTCATGAACAAACCACACCAGCCATGGGTAAATCCAGCATTACCCACACCCAGGCATGGGTTATTGCTATATGAGTCTGCAGAATCCTTATCTGTGCTATTTTATATTAAGCACAAGTTCCATCTTCCATATGGGAACTGTCTACTCTGGCAATATGATTGACTGGAAAAATAGATCATCAAAAATAGACTTAATATTATCAGAATCCATCTTGAAACAAGATGGAATCCAAACAGAGAAAGTATGTAAACACAGAGCATTTTCCCATCTTTACACTTCTATATTCATATAAAAAAATCAAGAAGTGCCTAAAAATAAAACAAAAATGAATAATAAATTTGAGAAAATTGAATAAAATAAAACTAATAATTGAGAAAATATAAAAAAACTAAAAATAAAAAGCATACTACCCATTAAAAATAATGCAAAAAAACCCTAAATCTGCAGTGTAACTACATTTGATTAAAAGGCTAAATAACCACTTGCTTAGAAATAAAAGCTGAATATTATAAAACCTCTATAGTAGGTCTTGAGTAAAAGGTGAATCAAGTTCAAGAAGTGCAAGGTACAAGCAGGCCTGATAATAAAACAATAACACTCCCTCAGTGGTTATTAAGAAAGAGCTTTAAAAGTAACAGGGCAGCATATCCAACAATCCCATAAGGTCAAGTGACTGCAGACCAGAAAATGATGCTGCAACAAATAAAAATAATGAACTCCACAATGCAAGCGTATTGGTCTAATTAAAGGAAAAGGAAGCTGCAGTCTGTTATTTGCACTATGCACTAAAGCATCAGGCAGAGAGCTGCTCGTTTGTTCAATTAAGCATGTACAGGCCAATTTATGGTTCTCAGTGTTCTCCACATGCTGCCCACTGTACATTAACTTGGATTACTAGCTTTCCTGACTTATGGTAAACAGAAAAAAAAAACACATCTGATTGACTCTAACAGAGATTTTAGTTTTTTATGCTATTTTCTTAACCATTAACTTTGTTTTATTCTACTTTCCCAAATTTATTCCTATTGTTTTGTTTTATTTTTTGTAAGCACTTCTTAATTTCTTTATTTGCAATGAGTTTTTTAAGCTGTATTTCTTATTCAAGAGATGTCTTGTTGGTGTTTTATCCTTTTTTAATCTTGCCTTACTAGACCTGTTTTTTATATTTTAGATGCTTGCATATCTTGTACAAAACCAGGGATGAAAGCTGAAAGTTGAACTTTGTGGTCACTTCTGAGTGCTTACTTTTGGTGGACATTAGGACTTTTTATTCTCAGCCAGTGTAGAACAGCTTATTATGCTATGTCCATCTTTTCTGCATTCTGTACCCAGGGTCCTGCTTGGCATTTTCAGGCAGATTACTCAGATCTTTCTCTCAATAATGTGCCTTAGTGCCACTACAGTGACCATAGTTGATTATACTTCATGTATATTTATAAGTTCATAGGTTAATAGGTACCTAATAGGTTACTGATCTGCGAGGAACTTAAGAAGCCTAGCCTTGCATTCTCATGGTAATTATTAGCCTTAATATTTTGCAATATGAATATCCAAAGACAGTCTGTACAAGTATATTTTGGTATAATTATGTTTCCATTATGCATGAGGGCCAGAGTTGCTAAACTGGTGTGTGTGTGTGTGTGTGTGTGTGTGTGTGTGTGTGTGTGTGTGTGTGTATGTGTGTGTGTATGGGGGGATTTGCAGTTACCAGTCATTCGTTCCTCTAAACTACATTTGAATAGAGTAAGAGGAGTACCCTACTTTATGTGAAGTGGAAGATGGGTTCCATCAAAGTGGTTTTCTCTGTGATGTTTTCCTGTCCCTCTAGTTGTATCTTTTGGCTTTTCCTGGTTAGGGGTCGCCACAGCGGAACTCCAGTCCGCTAATGATTGGCAGTAGATATTTACGTACTGAGTTGCCAGCCCTGACACACAACCTTCAACGAAGATACGCCCATTCATGCATGTCTCCACACAGAAGACGCTTTAGCTGAGAATCGAACAAGACAACTTCTTATTGTGAGGCGACAACGCTACTGCAGCACCACCACCGCAGTTGCTCTAGTATGTTCTGATAATGTTGCAAAACAGATTGTGATTCCTTGAATGGATGTTTATAATACAACTAGGCTTAAAAATGTGTGATAGGTCTTATAGAAGGGTCCATATTAATTTGACGAAACTTTAGCTTGTCAAACTACAAAAGATCGACAGCTAAAGATCAAAACATCCAAACCGCGAATGATCAGCTAAGCAAATTTTTTTCCCATGGAAAGAATTTGCTTGGCCGTTACACAAAACAAACACCTTTCAACCTGAATTAAGTGGGGGGCATCGCATTTTGCAAAACAGATTGTGATTCCTTGAATGGATGTTTATATTACCACTAGGCTTAAAAATATGTAATAGGTCTTATAGAAGGGTCCCTATTAATTTGATGAAATTTAGCTTGTCGAGCTGCAAAAGATCGACAGCTAAAGATCGAAACTTCCAAAGCACGAATGATCAGCTAAGCAAATATTTTCCCATGGAAATAATTCGCTTGGCAGTTACACAAAACAAGCACCTTTCAACCTGAATTATGTGGGGGGCTTTGCACTCCACACTACCCACACCCCCCTAACTAAATATACTAACTGTGAGATCGCTCCACATTGGGGAAAGGCCAAATTCTCATTAACGGCCAAGCAAATTATTTCCCTGAGAAAAAAATTTGCTTAGCTGGCCATTCACAGTTTGGCTCTTTTGATCTTTAGCTGTCAGTCTTTTGTAGTTTTACAAGCTAAAGCTTCGTCAAATTAATAGGACCCTTATAGAATAGGGTCTGTTGAGGCTCTTTAAGCAAGGCAGAGGTTGCCTCTCAATAGCTTGTATGATACCGAGAAGAAGAACAAGGCTTTGAGTTGGTCTGCATAGTTTTTGTGATCTAAGCCCTTGATTTCTGTTAATGAGAAAACTATTTGATCATTCCACTTTTGTGATTGGGCAGGCGCATATCAAAAGGAACATTATACTCAATAATTGGTCTAATGTTTGCTGAGTGCAGTGGAATTAATACATCTCTGGATCTGGATGCCATACCTTTAGATATAAACTGTGCAATGAAAAAGGACTTCCTTACTATACTGGATATGTGGTGATCAAAGGACAGTTCGTTGTCAGTGCAAGTTCCCAGATCTCTAACTTTGGGATAAGTTTTCATCGAGAAGTTGCCAATGTAATAGTTTGCAAGGGAAGTTTTACTTGCCAAAGGATACAGTTGTATATTTCTTAGCATTTAGTTTACTTCATGATTCTGACACCAACTATTTACTTGGGACAGGCCCTCTTGTAGGATCCTGGTGTCTTCTGTGGAGTTTATAATGGCATCAATTTGCAGTCATCTGCAAACTTTGTCAGCCACAAACTCTTAACATTAGCTTTGACCTTTGAGAAGTAAATGCCAGAGGAATGGCCCTTGAAGCATTCTACATGTGATAGGTCTTTTGGAGTAGGCAGAGTCACCCACCCTAACTTCCTGGGTTCTATTTGGCAGACAATTTGCTATCCAATGAGGTACATAAGGATTATCATTTAGCTGGGAGATTTTATCTATAATGCCTGAGTGTAGGATGATGTGAAATGTCTTTTCAAGGTCCAGATATACAGTGCACACTGCTTTGTCATCATCCATTGACTCTGATTTTTTCAAAGAAGTTAACCAGATTAAATGGGCCAGACTCTTCCTTGAAAAAATTTACCTGAGTTGGGCCAAGAGTCTACAGGTTACCTCTATCTCTGTTTATTATTTCCAAAATAATCTTTTCCATAGCCTTACAGATCAGACTGGCCAGGCTTATGGGTCTATAATTACATGGCTCTATTGAAACCTCACCTTTGTGTAAGGGAATGACTGTTGCTGTCCTCCATTCATCTGGCACAATGCCTGTTTGAAAGCTAATACTGAATAGCCTCAGTAGAGGTTCTGACACATCATTTTTCAGGCTAACGTAGTAGGCAGCTTGGTATATTATCTGGCTGCATAGACATGGTGTTTTTGGCACAAGATAGTACCTTGAGAACTTGCTCTTTGGAGATTTGAGGAGTATAGATGCAGATATTTTTTCTTAGAATATTGGTAGAGAGATGGTGGTGAAAATGGGAGCTGAATTTGTGCACTTGTAGATTTGCTATGCCCTCTGCAATTGAGTACTATTAGCTCTCTGCAATGCTGGGAATTGTTTCTGAAATTCCTAACATAGTTAAAGAAGACTTTGTGGCTATCTTTTGTCTGGATGACTATTTTTACCTCATATCTGTCTTTGTTTGATTCGATTAGGATCAAGAGTTCCTTGTTTACTTTAGCAAAACTTACTTCCTGACTTGTTAGACAAGATAACAACCTCAAGTTCTTCTACATCAAATTTGTAATAAATAAAACACCTTATCACATCATAGGGGTCATATGAACCCCCCCATGTCCTCCCTCAGCCCTTTCCTAACCAATAGACAGTCTCTACCTATTAAGCCAAAGGGACACTTTTCTAGGAGACTTCAACTATCCCTCCATAAACTGAGAGACTTATACATTGTCGGATATGTATGCCAAGAACTTTCTGGATTTCATCAATACAAACTCTGTGGTCTAGGAAGCCCTCACCCCAACTAGGAGTGATAAAATTCTGGACTTGGTCCTTCCCAATAAGGACAACTTTGATGCCCACCAGTTGTAATCCTCCCACCATCAAATTGGACCACAAGTCAGTCACATTCACCTTAAGACTGAAACATGAAATATCCCCAATACCTCATTATTCAAAGACTATGCAAAGGCTAATTTACTAAACTGCAGAAAGACTGAACTAAATTTAAAAGTATCTTCCATCATGATAATTCCACTGCTTATAAAGAATCATTTACTGCAAAATTCTGTGCACAAGAAATAGCTGCGATACAACACCAAATTAAAAAATAAACCCATGTGGTGGAACCATAATATAAAGGCTATATAATGATAATAATAATAATAATAATGAGAGGAAAGCTTGTGGGTCAGATGGATCCCACCCAAGTTCTGCAAATTGGGAGTGGAGGCAATGTGAAATGTCTTACAGGAGGAGTATAAGAGAATACAGGATTCAAGCAAGATCTGTAGAAATGTGAGGAGGGCTAAGATAACCATGATACCTAGAGGGAGAGTAGGAAGGGAAGAAGTGGAAAATTATAGGCCTGTCTCTGATTAATGTTGATATCAAGATTTTGGTAACTGCACTGGTAGGAAGAATGGATGAAGTGTGGCCATAAATAATACAAGCAGGACAGAATGGCTTCACAAAGGGAAGGATGGCAGTAAAAAAGCTGGTGGGATCCACTGGATTGTTTGCTCAGTGGGGAAAGAAGCAGGAAGTGAAGGATGAGATTGTGCTGTTTGACCTGTAGAGGCCTTTGATAAGGTGAAGTGGGAATTCCTATGGTTGATACTGCAGCAAAGGCAGGTACATGAAAAGTTCATACATTGGACACAAGCCATATACCAAGACCCAAAAACTGAAATACTCAGAAATGGACGAGTATCTGAGAAGACAAGAATAGACAAGGGGGACCAGACAGTGATGGCCAATATCCCCAGGTCTGCTCATGCCTGTGATCAAGGCACTGGCAGTAGAAGACAAACGCAGTTTAACAATGCTTGAATTAAAAGAGGAAATAAAAATCTCAGCTTGTGATATATGTAAATGAATATATTTTAATGTTAGAGGATGTGGCTACAACAATAGGAACTATAAGAGAAACTTTCAAAAGTTTAATGAAGTGGTTAGACTCTGGTGCAAAAACAAAATGTCAATGGTAGTAAGATCAGGAAAAGAGAATGGGAAAGGAGGAAATAGGTGGGATAAAAGAAGCGGAATTCCCCAGGTACCTAGGTTTCTATGTTGAGGACATGCTGATAGAGACAATCAGGAAAAACCTAGAGGAAGTTGAAAAAAAGGTAGGAGATACTCTCCAGAGAGAGGTCCAGAACATATATACATTACTTGGGAAAATTAATGCAACAAGGATGACAATACTATTAATAACCCTCCAGCTGCTCTACGACATGCAGTTAGACCCCGAGGACAAAAAAGCTACAGCAAATGCAAAGACATAGAGGACTGGGTCATTAAAGGTCTGGAGAAAAGAGTGAACAGGGCAAAAATGACAATGAATAGGGGGCTGCCACATATGCCTAGATATGGACTAGCATGTGCACATCATTGATTGGATGAAACAGATGTTAAGCAAAAAGAGGTTAAGAAAAGGAGAAAACGATAGACCGAGACATAGAGATGCTTACTGAATGACATGAATGAAGCAGCACTACAAGAACTGGGATGCATAAAAAAGGGTGAAGGAAACCTCAAACATCTGTGGGGAACAGAAGGATTGGGAAAAAGATAAGGTAGAAGAATTAAGAAACCTGGAGGAGAAGTGAGATAGCTAAAGAGAAATATGTGTTATGCAGAGAAAAGGATGGCAGGAAAAAATGTAAATTATACAATGCCTCCTCTAAAACGTGCACGCTGATTGGCCAGCCCAACCAGCGTGCCCGTTGTAAATCCCTCAATATACTAACGGAAAAAGGTCCGGTCGCCCAGACTTTTTCTGTTAGTATAAAACACTGTCTCGCTATGTTAAAAGAGTTTAACATAGCGACACAGGTTTAAAAAAAGCAACGCAGATCTCTGTTGCTTTTTTTAAAGCTGTCTCGCTATGTTAAACTCCTTTAACATAGCGACACAGTGTGTAAAAAGCAATGGAGATCTTGCGATCTCCGTTGCTTTTTTTTTTAACCTGTCTCGCTATGTTAAATGAGTTTAACATAGCGAGACAGCTTTAAAATAAGCAACGGAGATCTCCGTTGCTTATTTTAAAGCTGTCTCGTTATGTTAAACCCATTTAACATAGAAGAATAAAAAGCAACGGAGATCTTGCGCCTCCGTTGCTTTTGCCCAACTCTGATGTACTGCGTAGGCATGCGCAGTACATCAGAACCGCTGAACACCAGACAGCTGCGGATGGGCAGCAAAGAGGCGTTATAGAATGCCAAAACTTAAGAAAAGTAATTATTTCTTTTCTTAAATAATGTCATTAATATAATAACCACTTCTGGATGTGGGTAATGCTGGATTTACCCACGGTTGTCTTTGTTTGGTTCCTCGGGCTTCACCCTCGGGACCAAACCACGCCAACCGTGGGTAAATCCAGCATTACCCACACCCAGGCGTGGGTTATTGCTATAATAATGGAGGAGTTAATACAAAAATATAGAATATCAGAGGCCCAGAGAAGGCACTACTCAAGGAGACCTGGAATAAAAACACAGAGACGACAAGAGGATAAGGGGATAGGAATGTAGAGCACGCAAAACAATAGATGATGAGCCCAGGAGGAAATGGAAGTGGTTAGGGAAGCAAAAGGCCTAACAGTTGTATGAAGCATTAAGGGAAATGAAGAATGAGGATGAACAAGAAAGAAAGAATAAGAAAGCACTGAGGAAAGGAGAAAGGATGGAATATAGTTGCAGGATACTGTCAAAAGACAACAAATGCAGCGAGACACATGCAGAAAGTACATGGAGTGGGAGATCAACACGTGAGAATACTACATAAACAGTATCTATCCCCTAAGAGACTGGTAAAGGAAGACATAAAGAGATACAGTAGAATCTGGAGGTTTCAAGAGGAGGAGGCAGAAATGATGCACATGTTCTGGGACTGTGGGTGGGCACAAGTCTGGAAGCACACAGATGATTTGGGGAGACATATTTCACAGGAAGCAGAGCACACTTGGGAATTGTATATCTGTGGTATAAAGAAAAAGGACAGCATCTGGACAGAAAGAAAAATGAACATTATCATACTATTGAGCACTAATATTAAAGCCATCATCATGCAAAACTTGAAGGGGACAACACCAATATGGAAGCAAAAAATACACTAGAGTTTGTGGAGGAGATGGCAGAAACTGGCTAGAACGAGGAAAGGAGATGAGAAAAAAAATAAAAAGTCAATGGAAAGAGGTATTAGAATACTATAAGAGTGAAAAAATTATATGAGGAGGAAGATGAGAGCTAACTCAAAGGGAAACCAGGATGGGGGATTAGAGATAGGGGAGGAAATGAAGCAGCCAGCCACTGATGAGCTATGGTGTACCATGCACGAGGACTGCATGTGAATGTAATATACTGTATGGTGTTAACTTAAATTGTCAAATGTAAACACCAGTTTTAGGCTGTGTTAAGATGAAGGGGTCTGTAGTTAAGGATATAAATGAAAACAAGCCAGCGAATGGTTGGGATAATGTGTACCATGCATGAGGATTTCCCTGAAGACGTGATATGGAAATGTGTTTTGTCCAATAAAGTTTGACTATTAAAACAAAAAGAGCAGAGCTATCACAGTAACTCCATAATACTGTAAACAGTACTTATTCCAGGTGTTTCAGTATTGGTTGTCAAAGCTATGGTAAACCTGTCACTGTCAGTAGCAAGGTTACTTAGTATTGAGAATCTCTGAGCAAATGAGCATAAGGTTGCACAAATATGGGTAACGTATAACAATGCAGAAAAGATTAAAATGTTTAAACAAGCCCACTGGCAATAGCAAAACAGTACACCTCCAGTAAATAAGACAGAACATGCTACCAATTGCTGCTAAGTGGTTTAACTGAAACTGATGAGAAAGAGAGAGAGAGAGGAAGAGTGAGAGAGAGAGAGAGAGAGAGAGAGAGAGAGAGAGAGAGAGAGAAAGAATGCAACAACAGCATCATGAGATCACCTCCAGAGTTTCTACATAAATTAGTCTTTGAGCTTTTTTTTCAGATTTCGTCTTCACATAAGACAGCTGTTTTGGGTAACTGTCATCACAGTTTCAGGCTATGGATCTGCTTTGCTTCCTACTCTCTGCATTCTGAAGTATTTACAATAAGCCATTACTCTAATGCACCCATATAAACAGTCATAGCATTTTACAGATATTTTTTTAATACAGTCAAAGCATGTAATACTAGTCTGCCAGAATTTTGAGGGAGTAAATGGTTTCAGCAAAGGAAATGATTCTTTTGAGCTGTAATATAGGATCTGAATTGTCCATATATAGTAAGGCCTTACTACATTTAATGCTTTTGGCTGCCAAACAAGCAATTGCTAAAAAATGGAAATTAAAAACCTAATCCAACTGCAAATGGAGCACTGCATATTGTAAACAAAAGAACTGGAAGTGAGATCTTTAGAAAAGGAAAGGAGCACATTATCTAGAAATAAATGGGGTTTCTGGGAACAATTATAAAAGAATAACGTTCATGTAAAGGAATGAAGTTTAAGGGAAAGCAGAAACTCAGCAAGCTACGTAATGTTGAAGTAAATTAAAATTGTAAAAAAAAACATGTATACTGCATGAAAATATGAAAGGAAATGTTATTGTGGTTTGTTTTCTTTTCTTTTCTATTACTGTATGTGTACTTATATCACTTTTTAAAAATGACGTTTAAAAAAAGTTGTTAATAATGCTGTTAATATGACAAATACAGGACAGCTTGCAGACAGACTGCCATTTCAGCAGAAATGTTGCAACATTTTTCAAAGCTATTGATGGTCTATAGGTATAGCCTGCCAGTGACTTCACAAATGAAAGCATTTTCTTGTAGAGTCAAACAGTTTTGAATATGTCCTGAAATGCTATGTTTAGTTACTGTCTGATCTTTGGGTTAGAAATAACTACAAACATACAGCACTGACAAATTATATTTTTGAGACACCATGTGTTCATTGTTTTCATGCCTGCTGTATTATAAAATAATTTGAATCAAAGCAGCAATGTATTACTAAAAACCTGTTCCCTAATAGTACTGCCATACAAGACAAAAGGATACAGAACACACACAACAATAAATATGCAAAACAGCAAATTTACCACCTCACCTAACCCTTCATTTAGTTCTAACCTATGAACACTCACACATACACACTATCTGCTATAAGCTTTCCAAACATTCCTTTTCCTGCACTGTGTGAGCATTCAAGAGTTTGTGCATTCAGCCATTTGATAATTCAATCATTTGTGCATTCAGTCTTTATTACACTCATAAAAACTTTTCAGTACAAAGAGTTTTAGATATTTTCAGCTATAACTGTATCTATCTATATATATGTGTATATATATATATATATATATATATATATATATATATATATATATATATGTATATATATATATATATGTGTGTGTGTATGTATATATATATATATATATATATATATATATATATATATATATATGTGTGTGTGTGTGTGTATGGAAGATGGGAAGATAGAAGGGCAGAATGTATAGCAGAGAGGGTTAGGGAAGAGTGAAGGGTAATAACATTAGCATGTAAGATAGATGACACACAGGAACAGTATGTTAGGTTGACAATGGGAATGGAAGACACACATACAGAAGGTGGTGTTGAGACTCTCACAGCCAATTCCAATTTCACGCTAGTGTGGAGACCCTCACTGTATTCCTTGCCTGGATATTCCTGAAAGGGGGGACCCTGACATGAGGGGTCAAGGCCTCCAGTGGTTCCCTGGCTGGCACAGAGCAGGACAGTGAGTCTTGCACCCATTGATATGCTACACCACCTGTCCACTACCGTCTCTCCTGCAGGCTACTCCAGGTCCGGAAGCTCAGAATGGCAGCTGTCCAAGCTGTCATGTCATAGGGTACCCACTGGGATGGAGCCACCACTACATCTTGTGGAACAGGCCCGAGAAGGGCAGTTGGTGGTGGTGATCTGTCTTGCACGGGTCAACTACAGTTGAAGTGCCACAGGCTCTAATGTATCTGCAGAAGGAAGCAAAAAAAAAAAAAAAGAGAGACAAGAAGGGACTCTTAAGTATTTCATAGCAAATTCCTTTATTTCCCAGAGGAAGATGATAGCAGCAATATGGTTATTTAGTAGTTTTAAACCGATAATGATTAAATATATGATAATTAATTATCATACCAATAAATGCTGATATGAACAGCATCAGTTAGAGGTCTGTTTGTACTGTAGAATTTGATGTCTTGGCAGTACAGCATTTCCTTAATTATGACTGAGGACCTATATACACTTCTGGAATATATGAGTGATACTATTACATGGATTTGTGGTACTCTCAGTAACAACATGGCAGTGCTACATTTCATGTATTTGTATTATGCCATTGCCCCAACCCTCATTACAGAAGTAATCTGTATTTCCAGACTTCTTTTTTTTTTGGTGCAACTATAAAACCTTGACAAATACATTATTTCCATTTTACGAATGTATATCAATTTTTGTTGATGTTAAACTATACTAGCAGAGATTGGAACCATCCACACTTGTCTCCTTTAAAAAGGACTGTGGCTATCAGCATTAGGGGCTATGAGAAATGCAGAGATCAATGAGAATAATTCATATCTATGCAGCATTCTTCAAATCGTTAACTGCAACTATTATATGTTGAACTATAATTGAAATATGTTTTCCCACATATCTGCTACTGATTACAAAGCTGAAATTTAATTGGTTGTTAATTTCCACACACAGTTTTGCAGCCTTAATTCATGTGTTATAAAGTCAAACAATCAACTCTCAAACATTAAGCAAGCTGCCAGAGCATAGAAAATAGGACAATTGAAATTAGTTATGTTTATTGTCATCCAAGTAACTAAGGGCTCCATCCTGCAATACAAAATGTTTTGAAAGCCTTTAGAAAAAGGAAGGAATGCATTGCAAATTAAATGAAATTGTTACGGGCAGTTCTCAATTTTTGTATTGTGTACATTCAGAGGTACCATGTTCCCTTGGTAGGGGACTAAAATATTTATCTAGGTATTTTGGAATGAAACTGTGTGCCATCCAAAAAAAGTCCTAGTCCTAAGCATAATAAAAAGAAAAGAGGAATCTCTGCCTCTGTCTCTTATTTAACTACAGTGAGCATAACTACAAGTCAGCAACAGCCAGATCCTACACCATTTGGCTGCTTTCAGACACTTCACTGTCATTGGCTGAAAATGGAGACCAATGGGAGCTTTTGGAGCTATGCAGCAGAGTAGAGGAAATGGTCTTTTGGAAGCATATTTTTCAGAATGGAAAAAATCATGGAATTGTGGTTATACAGCAGTAGCAGGTGGAAATTTGGAAGGGCAGTCTTATTGTGCTTTTTTGAAGGCCTCTTAGCCCAGGACCTCAGTTACAATCCAATACATTGCAAAACATACAACAGCAGTCTGCCAAACCCAGGACCTCTGTTAAAATCCAGCACCTCAGAAAACATTTTCAAGCAACTCACAGAGGATTACAGCCAGTCATGCAAACAGTAGTTCTACAGTCAGTCAAAGTAAAACACACCATCAAGGATTACAGTCAATCATAAAGGTTTAATATGTGGTTAAGTGATTTACTCAAAGTTCCACAGTAGACAAATGGAGATAAGTAGAATCAGACCCGGTACCCTTGGCTAAAGGCAACAGCTCACTAACAGCTTAGGCTCTTGATCCCCTGCACTAACTGCCAGGCCTTCATTAACTGCATATTTTGATAAGTCATTGGAGATTACAGTCAGTCAATAATGCCAATCATTAGAATTTCATTGTTTTTTGTTGTTCAGAAAATGTGTGATACAAAACCCATTGCTCTGTTAACTTTATAAGTGAATTAGATTCTTCTGACTCTTATCTGTCACTGATTTTGCAGGACATCTCTGATTCTGTCTCATATTTATGCCCTGTACCTTGTTAACTTGTCTGGAAGTTAGCACAGAACGTTAAATCTCTGAGCTGCCCTGTGTGCATAGGGTAGAGGTTTCAAGTATTTCCGCCTTAATTTATCAAATAATGACTATCACTAAGTCACTTAACCAAACTGTAGTCTCCGCTCACCCATGAAAAGAGACAGTTTGTCTACTGGGCTTACCTTATCAGCAAATAAGTAAAAAAAAAATCTATTTCTAAATCATTGAACATTAAAGTCCATCAGTAATGCCAGTCATTACAGTTTCATAGTTTTTATCAGCCAGTTAATGCATGACAATGCAATATTTGTTTTTATGTTAATTCTTAAGTGAATTAGAGTTGTTTTGTGCTTAAGCTTTTGATGTTGAGAGGTATTCTGATGTGTTCCTTGCAAAAGTTGTGGCTTTCTGGGAAATTATTGTAGATTGCAGTTGCTAAATAATGGCAGGTATGTGAGTTTCAGGATTTATATCCTTCAGAAAATGTTTGATATTCTAGCAACATTATAAGTATATAAAACAAATATCTAAAATCTTTTCCTGATTTTGTGTCTTTACTCCTAATTTTTGAGCTAAGAAGATGAAAGGGCCAAGGGGAGTTGCACTGGCAAACATTTCTGGGCCATTATTTATTCACTTGATCAAAAGCAATATTTGAGGTGTGCAGTCATATAAGTTACTGTAGTTGGTGTGTGTGTGTGTGTGTGTGTGTGTGTGTGTGTGTGTGTGTGTGTGTGTGTGTGTGTGTGTGTGCACGCAGAAGGTATAATTCTCAACTTTTCTCAAATGTTCGTGTGGATGCGCAGAAGGTATAATTCTCAACTTTTCCCAATTTTTCCCTCATATTTGTGTTCTGGTCCTTGTAAGGTATGTGGCTTTCTAATAACATGTTGTAGACTGCAGTCATTTAATAATGAGAAACATGAGTTTCATACTTCATGCTCTCAGAAAATGTTTGCTAATGCAAGACTAATATTTGAATATGTTCCTGACTTTGGTTGTTGTCTCTGATTTTTGAGTTAAGAGGATGGGCGTGCAATGGGTTGCAGTGTATAGTTCTCACACAAGTGAGCTGAAACATACTTCTAGGTCTTTATGTATTTTTTCATTCATTTGATTGCAAAGAAACATCTGATGTGTACACAGTCATACAAGAGGCTGCAATTAATGGTTAACTCTGTGTGTGTGTGTGTGTGTGTGTGTGTGTGTGTGTGTGTGTGTGTGTGTGTGTGTGTGTGTGTGTAAATACTGGGTTCCTATTGGAACATTGAATTTTCAGTTGTTTGAATCACTAAAGGGCGACCTTTAATGATCAAACAATTAAAAATTCGAAATGTTCAAAATGAACATAAAAAAAAAAGAAACAGTAAAGGGTGTAGGCAGGGGGCAAGCCCTCCTGCACCCCCAATGTAGGGGAGCTGCACCCCCCACACCCCTACTACTTAAATATTCCAACTCCGACATTGTGCTACAGTGTAGGAAAGGGAACTCTTCCCTTTCCGCACTATAGTTCATTAAAGTGCGATCTCTGATTGGTATATTTAAGTAACGGGGAGTGTGGGGGGTGCAGGGGGCTTGCCTCCCTGCTTTAACCCATCAGGGTACGTTGTCTTTGTTTTTTGTTTTAATTTCAAAGTTACGGAACTTCAATCATATGGTGTCGACCATATGCTATTCGAAGTTCCGTAACTTCAGTTTTCTTTAAGGTAACCATAAATACTTGGTTCCTGCATCCCAGGAAGGAATCAGTTGCAGTAAATAGGAACAACATCGCATGCACCATGTTCTTTGGGTATGTTCCTTGGTTTACTTGTTTTATTAAATGTTGACCGGGTGTTTATCATTTAGCTATGAATAAACTAGACAGCATGAAGTGCATAGGCTCATAGGTAGGTACTAGGCTATCTGCCCAAAGGCATTTATAAACCTAGCCAGAATGTGCTGGCTTTCACTGCCCCCTTAGATTAGTTCCCTGTGTCTCTGTCCAGTACAGCCACTGAAGTGATCCCCGGGGTAAACTTTATGTTTCCCATCCACTTGTCAAGGTTTCTCTTGAAGAGTGTTAGTGAGGAGCTCTGCCTAATGTAGATTGGAATCTTGTTCCAAAGCATGGGAAGTCTTTGGGATAGGAATCTATCCCTCTATTTATTGTTGTGGTGAGGTTTAGATCCCTAGAGATTGTGGCTCGAGGGGATAAGGTTTTCTTTAGGTGGAGCATGTCCATCAATTCTGGGTTGGACATGGCCTTGTATGTCAGGCAGAGATCACTTCTGAGTAGGTGGTATGCAACCGAGTACAGCTGGAGTTTCTTCAGTCAAGCTGCATAGGGCATCTGTTTGAGGCCAGTGATCCTCTTGGTGAGGTACTTCTGTGGTTTTTCCAGCTGTTGCAGGTGTCATGTAAGGTACATTGCAAATGGGGTGTTGCACTCTGTGATGGGTCTGATGAGTGATGAGTAGAGGGGCACAATGACCTCTTTTGATCTGGATGTAAACCCTTTTGTGATTAGGTGGGCCACATAGAAGGATTTACTAACCACTTTGGCAATATGATTATCAAAGGAAAGATTACTATCTACTTGGGTCCCCAGATCCCTTATTATGTTTTCCATATTTAAGGGACTACCACCTATGTGGTAGTTTGTGGGTACTTTGTTTTTTCCAAAGGGGATGACTATGCACTTTTTTGGCATTTAACTTGAGGCCATGATTTTGACACCAGGTATCCGTCTCAATGAGACCCTTTTGGAGGATGTCTGTGTCAGCCGGAGAGTCAATTATAGTCCCTAGTTTGCAGTTGTCTGTGAACTTGGTCAGCCATAATCCTCCTGTGCTTGCCTGTACCTCTGAGAAGTATATGCCAAACAGGAAGGGTCCTAGTACTGAGCCCTGGGGAACGCCACTTGTAACCGGTTTAGAGTCGGACCTAGCTTCCGCAACTCTCACCATGTGGGTTCTGTCCATGAGCCAGTTGGCAACCCATCTTGTGACATAGGGGTTTATGTTCATGCTGGTGAGTTTGTCTATAATACCAGAATGGGGAATGGTGTCGAAGGCCTTTGTGAGGTCTAGGTAGGCTGTGTGTACCACCTTTCCCTCCTCTATACCTTTGGTAACTGTCTCAAAGAAGTCCACCAGGTTTAGGAGGCATGATCTGCCCTTAACAAAGCCAAACTATGTAGGGTCCAGTGTTTGGAAGTTCCCAGTGTCTCTGTTAATGAGTTCCATGATGATGAGCTCCATAGCCTTGCAGACCAAGCTAGTCAGGCTTATAGGTCGATAGTTCCTGGGATCTGTTGTGGCTCCACCTTTGTGGAGCAGAATAACTGTTGCTTTGCACCACTCTATGGGTATGTAGCCTGTGGAGAGGCTGAGTTTGAACAGTGTGTTTAGGTAAAGGGTTAGTTCATCTTTGAGCTCATGTAGGACGCAGCCTGGGACACCATCTCAGTTTCTTTGAATACATTTTTAATTTAGCTTATTTTTTTGCTAGCATGCAGGTAAGGAATGGCCTACAACTGTCTGTCTGTCACTTAGTGCAAATGAATAAGGCTATGAGGTGTTAATAAGCTGCTTCCTGTAGTAAAATGTTTGATTCCCTCAGAATGCACTCATTTTCTGTATGACTCTGAGCAAGTCATTTCACCGGACAGAACTCTTGGATGGTCTTGAAAAGGGACATAAGTGTCCAATTGGCTGTCCCAGGCTACTAGCAAAACAAGGCCAGTTTCCAAAAGGTCAGAACAATCATACAGAATGTGCTGATTTCTGCACAAAATATATACTAAGCTCCTTAATACAGTAATGACATAAAGTATGCAACTGGTATATGGGTGTATCCCATCTGCCATATAACAGGGAAATCAGCAGAATTAAACTACATTCAGTGCAATGATATCTATTGACTACACATTGCTAGTATAGCAAGCAGTCAGGTATAACTTTATAACATGTAAATAAACAATTATAAGTTACTGTATGCTTTGTAACTTTGTGTATTACATCAGACTCCACAGGGTATTTACAAGACAAGTGCATATTTTTGGCAATGTGCCATACAATGAGATACATTGCAGGTATAGGTTTATAACATATAAACATGGGTTCTGCCAAACCAATTCATGTGTAGGTACATAGTTTACAGCTACTTCCTTTGTTTTATCTACATTAACTTTTGTGTCCTGAAAGGAAACTGTCTTCAGAATGTTACACAACACTGAGATAACTTTTACTGTTTTATCAGGTGCAAAATAATATATTCTGCAAATAAAGCCAAATTTTCTTGATTGCTATACTAATTTTATCCTTAATTTCTGAGTCTCTTATTTTCTTTGCCAATGATTCTAAATGTAATGCAGATAAAGTGGAAAGGGAACACTCGTGCATGGCTCCTCTGCTCAAACATAACTTATTAGAGAGGAACCCCCACCAACACACACTTTAATTTTTGCTCAGATCCCTCAGATATCTTCATAATTAACCTTATTATTGTGTCAAGGAATACAAATGCTTCCATTGCTCTATTCATAAAATCACAGCTTACTCTGTCAAACACTTTCTCTGCATCAAGACCCACCAACAACAGTGGTATTTTCTTACATTCTATGTTCCATCTGGAGCCTCATTGCTCTATTAATGTTGTCAGATCTATGCCTCCTCCTTCATAAAACCACACTGATCCATATCTATCAATTTTGGCATCATCTTTGCCATTCTTTCAGCCATTATAGACATAAACACTTTATAATCCTGGTTTAAAATCTAACTGTGCCTATATGAAGCTGGGTCTGATGGGTCTTTACTGACTTTAGGTATTACAGCCACCACAGCTTTCTTCCAATATGTTAGTGCTTTCCATCCTTTTAAAATACAGTTAAACAAAACTTTTCAGATCTTTATCATTTTCTTCCCTCCTAGCTTCCAAACTTCCACAGGAATACCATCTATTCCTAGAGAAATTCCTGTAAATTGGTTATACATCATCATTTTTAACCAATCTCCTATCCTAACTGTTAATAATTGAGCCTCATCTTCCTGTAAGTTTGGGATATTTAATGTTCCCATAAACATTTCCATTTGTATTTTTTTCTTAATTTCCAAATGTATCTGCTTTATACAGATTTTCTTAAAATGTCCTAAATATTTCTAATACCACCACAGAATATCTGGTTATTTTCCTTGTTATATGCTCCCTAAGCTGCCCTGGCAACAATCATTTCAACTTTCTGTTGCCTGAGCCATTGTGCTGAAAGCTTTTATCCTCTGGAGTTATTATCAAAAAATAGTTGCCTAACAGCAATTTTTGTAAATTCATACACATTATCCAGATAGTCCCTTATTTTTGCTTAAGCACTCTGTAATTGTGCCTCTTATTATCCTGTGAGATTCCCCTTATTCTGTGATTCTTTCCCCTTTGTGAGTCCTTCTAAATAATTCTTATTGCTTTTTAACCATATCTCTTTTTCTTTTATTTTTACCTATTTTAAACTCCACTTTCATGTTATCTTACTCCCTAGCTATAATTTCTTAAAAAAATCTCTTTCCTAATAACTCTCAAATGACTTTCACAACCCTTAAATTCCTCTCTGTTTAACAGATAGTGGAGAAGCGCTAGTGTCTCATTTTTATTTAATTACCCTGCATATTTATTTTAGTTATTATTGGTGCATGATCTGAAATAGTTATTGGATGTGTATCAAAGCTTTCACTTAAATGCACATGTTCCTATGAAATATAATTTCTGTCTAACCTAGTCTATTTTTTTCCTATGGGGAATAATATGTAAATTCTCTCTGAGCTGCTACTACTGAATCTATATCTTCCACATCAAATATTTTCATAAATGTCTTCGAAAAACTACCATATTTTCTTATATTTCCCTTCTAGGACTCCCAAATACATTATCATAGGTGCAAATCAAATTCTAGTCCCCATCCCAATTTATAAGTAATATTCCCTGCTGAAAGCTGGTTATTTCTTCAAGAATTTTCTTAAACTCCATTGTAGCAGTTTTAAATGGAATATAAATACATACCAGAGTAATCTTCCTCCCTTGCCAGTAGCTCCTTACTTCTACAAATCTACCATTATTATCTTTTTTCCTCATCTATCGCTATTGGAGCTCTTCTAGCAATTTTCCCTTTTCCTTTGTCCCAGATTTTCTGCTGAAGAACCATCCTGAAATACTTTCTTTATCAATTGCACATGCTCATTTCTTTTCATTTGTGTCTCCTGTATCAAATAACTTACTTTACAGAGGCTTTGTTTAAATGCTTTCATCTTAAAAACCAAGACCTCTTCAGAAATACCAAAGCTCTAAGAGACATTCCATTTTAATGCAGTAATCATGTGATGAATGTTATGAGCTAAAAAGTCATGTGATAAAAACATCAAGGGGTAGAAAATTCCCATGATGGGTATAAACACAAAGTTATATAGAATGATTAACAATTTGGTAATTTTTTTAAAACAGAAGTATATATTGCAACATCAAAATAATTATTTATGTTCTTGCTGCCTTCATTTTAAGAATGCTAACAATACTGATAGATTCATTTAGACCTGGGGGGAATGTGTTGGCATTAAGTCTGAACATCAGGAAAGTTCACAGTATTCCAAAACAGTTTTCCAAATTTCCTGCCTGAAGTCATATTAATTTTTTCCAGCACCATGAAAGTGAACTTGGAAAGCATCTTGCAGCAACCAACATGTTTACCGAATGCATTATTAGCTGAACCATTTCTGATGTTGTAAACATAATCATATATTTTTTCCTTTATGTTGTGTTCAGTTTTGCCAATGTAGAACAAATCACAAGATGAACAATTAGCTAAGTACACAACTACTTCAGTCTTACAATTTGTCCTGACATAGCCAATTGTTAAACCATGATGCTTCAATATTTAATTACACCAATTAACATTAATAATACTACATAACTTGCAGTGACTACATCTCCTGGTCCAACCCAGGTTATGCCTGTCATTAAACTGTTTTTAGTCTTAAATGCCAGTACATTTTTAATGTTGGCCCCGCTTCTTAAATAAATACAGAGGTACTACATAATGACTTCCATGTTGCCATGTCACTGCACTCCCCAGACATTGTAACAATTACTGAAACTTGGCTAAAAAGCTACGATAAAAATGATGAATTCTTACCTCTAAGTTATAATATCCATAGAGCAGATAGAACACGCAAATGCAGCAGCAGCATAGCAATAAAATAAGAACAACTTTAACTTGTAACAATTGTATACTACCTAGCTTCTGACTCTGAAACACTAATCTCATGTCTTCAGCTTAACACGAAGAAGTCCATCATCATCATAGCAGTATATCTTCCCCCTGGAAACAATAGTCTTATAATAGAAAACTTGCTTAACTGGGCCTCTACTACCTACAATCATGAAATAGTAATCTTAGGTGATTTAAATCTGGACTGATCCACATGCACATCTACAAATCCAACAAAACATATTAACCTCTTTGGTTTCTCCCAACATATTACTACACCTACAAGAATTGACAAACACAGTAATAAACATTCCATACTTGATTGTATACTCTCCAATCACCCTAACCTATGTTCTCAGTCTGGCTGCCTCCCTGATTCCCTTAGTGATCATTCCCCCACCTATCTAATTAGGTACAAAGCTCACTCAATAAATACCACTATCTACAAGTATATCCATACCAAAACATATTGTTCCAAAGAAAACTTCAACTCCCTCTTAAAACATCACAATTGGTCTCCCTTAAAACAACTTCACCTTGATGAGACAGTCATCTACCTTAACAACTCATTCCTAAACATCTTAAACTCACTAGCCCCTATTAGAAAAGCACATTGCAAATCCACACCAGCTCATTGGCTAACTAAAGATTCTATAATCATAATGAAACAAAGAGACAGGGCTTGGCTGCACTATTAGTCTTCCAAAACCCAAGATTTCCTCCTCAGCTAATGACAATTATGTGACATAGCCAAAAATCAAGTTCTTAAACAAAAAAACTAATATGCTCTGATTAAACAAAAACATACAAATAACCCTCAGAAGTTCATTAAACAACTCTTAAATCCACGACAATCCACCATGCCTTCACCAACCAACCTTAATCCCAACATAAGCATTTCCGTACACTTCAGCTCTCATTTCATCAACTCCATCCTGTCATTAGTAAACAGCAGTACTCATATCCTTCTAACCATACCCACAGCTACTATCCATGAATCTATAGTTTTCGCATTTCAGCCCTTTCAGACCGCATACATCAAAAAACTCATTCTTCAACTGAAACCCACCAGACTTGCAGTAGGTCAGCTCCCAAGCAAATTTCTTAAACTAACATTTGACTCCATCTCATATCCAGTTTCAGTACTTATTAATTGCTCCATTACTGAACAATATGTACCTATACTATGGAAAATTTCCCATGTTATTCCTCTGCACAAGGGTGGCCAATCCACTGATTTATCTAACTATAGACCCATTGCCATACTGTCAGCTCTTAGCAAAATACTTGAAAAATACATTCATACTCAACTACTATCCTATCTTGTACAAAATAACCTTCTCTCCAAATCTCAAATGGCTTTAGACCAAAACATAGTACCATAATAGCCCTATTAAGTTTTACAGACACCATCTCTCACCAAAGAAATTGTAACAACCTAGTCTATTCAATTTTCTTGGATCTGTCAAAAGCATTTGACACAGTGTCCCATCAAAAACTTCTTGAAGATTTATCATCTATCCATCTCTCACTACCATCCATTACCTGGTTTCAATGCTATCTGACTGCCAACAAGCAATTATTTGGAAAGATGAGACCTTTACCCTTCTTCCTATTACTGTAGGAGTCCCTCAAAGCTCTATTCTTGGGCCTCTGCTCTTTTCCATCTCTACAAACAATCTTAACTCAGCATCCACACATGCTACGATCATACAATATGCAGATGACACCACTGTTATCTGTGCAGCCCCTTCCCTCATTGAACTTTTATCTAAAACTCTGACTGCTTTCTCTGACATTGAACTATTACTCAAATAAAGACAAGTCATAATAAACCCTAACAAAACAAAGCTAATGATATTTTCCAATAATAAATCCACAGTTCCTCTTTCTCCACTTCACATACTCCCTTCCAATAGTACTATAATTGAACCGGTTGATAGCGCAAAGTTACTTGGTGTCACAATAGACTGTACCCAAAAATATGATAAGCACATAGCCCTTACCATAAAAAAAGTACATATCAACCTTGGCTGCCTCTATAGATCCAGGACATTCCTTACTGCCTCAGCTAGACAAGCCTTAGCCAGAACACCTCTTCTGTCCACTCTAATGTATGCCTCCCCATCTATACTAATCTTAGAAAATCTGAGCTGTCTAAACTAAATTGCTCACTTTGCTGCTGGCCTCCAAAATAGAACCCACCACTGTATAGCCCTGAAACAACTACAGTGGCTAGAGCAACCAAATATTCTCACTCTTAATCAACTCACAATTGCTCACAACATCTTACATCAACCAGAAGTTTGCCCAGCACTAATGAACCTAGCCCAGCCTTACAATACAACCCATTCTCTCCGCTCATTCAGCAAACTTCTTCTAAAATCTAAAAAATGCTTCAACTCTTTTGGTGACTCTTTATTTGTCAATCAAGTTGAAAAAATTTGGAACAGCATTCCCCAAAATATACTAAATACCCCTACCTGTAAATTCAAACTCCTTCTTAAAGAACATCTAACTATTAACTGGCTTTGCTCCAGTATTTCCTGTGGATAACTTTATCTTTTCTCACTCTTCATTTTCCCTTTACTCAATCCTCCTATCAGATCTCCTCTTAAATTTTTCTCTTCCTTCTTCACATTACTAATTGTTCCTTTTAAAAAAATCTCTTCCTACCCTCCCTACTTTCCTTTCCACTTTTTTACACTGCTGAGGCATATAGCATGTATATGCCAAAAAATATGTTGGTATTGTTAATCTCTGTATACATTCTGACTGCATTATTTTTGTTAATTCTGTTAATAATATTAATTCCTTTTATTTTATATATACTGTTTACTCTGTATATTGCTATTTCCTGTTTTTGTATTTTGTATTCTTGTCATTTCTTTTTTCTTGGGGATTTTCTCCCCTTGTCTCTGCTGAAAACAAGCTGCTAGCCCAGTCAAACTATCCTGGTAAACAAATGTAAACAAATAAAAATGATAGATACTTCTCCAGTTAGTATGGATTACTTTTTTTTTATGTCATGCACATTGTTGCTGTAAGATGAGATCATAAATCTTTCAAAAATGGTAGACTGTGAAGGATTCATACACTGACTTCATCATTTCATTTGAGAGTTGAGACAAACAACCATGCACTCTCTTCCTGCATGTATCTCATGCCATCTGCAAGGAGACTATCAAGGTAGCCCCTCTACCTAAATATATCACTTAATTTGATCAATTCAGTGAAAAAAGTTGTCATCATCAGATAGTAATCTGAAGAGACAAATCTGGCCTTTTACCAGGTTGTTTGTTTGTTTGTTTGAGAGAGTAACAACTCCTGTAGTACAAATATGAATTTCAGAAAGGTTCTTTTTGGTAGATATTTGAGGAATAGCAGCATAAAGAAATATTTGTATATAGCCACACATCTAGGTAAGTGGTATTATCATATGCAAAGTTGTAAGTGTAACATAGGAAGGAAGTAGCATTTTCTTTGCCAGAAACTAAAGATGTCATCTAGGTACCTGAAGTAAGCTTTGCAGTGGCTCCTGTAGGAGCTAGAAACCAACTACAAAATTGGTTTCCCAGTACCACAAGACTAAATTAAAATATATGGGGGGGGGGTACATGCTGCCCCTACAGCTACTCCACTAATCTGATGAAAACATTCACTTTCAAATGTCACAAAATTGTTGCATAACACAATCAGCATTATTTCTTCTAACAAGATTTAATATTGTTATGTATATTATGGTATTTCTTATCTAGATGTGTGCCTACATCAGAATTTTCCTTTATACTGATATTATTCAAATATTTACTGCAAAGGTACTTTTTAAAATTCTTGACAACAACACAAGTTCATGATCCTCATATGATTTTTAAATTTGAAAAAAATTATTACTTAAGTACAGGTCACTCCAGTGTGACAATGGATTTTTTTCTGGAATGCCTGCAGTGGCAGCAAGCTCCAAAAGACGAGAGTGTACAAAACACACCATGGTGAAATATCCCAAGCCACTCTTCTCTAAAATCACTCTTTGTAGTGGCATTCATCCAATCTCTGGCCCATCAGCTTCATCCATTCCACCCTCCTCTACCTCTAACTCCTGTAGACCCACAAACTTCTCCTTGTATTCATTAATAGTAATAATATACAAGAAGGCTGCCAGCCCAGCTAGCTAGAATTTTGTAAATAATTCTGCATCACTGTAAATATTAATATGATCCATAGACTTGTCTGCAAATGTAAGTAACCTGTATGTTATGAGCTGAGCTTCAAAAATGTAACCACAGTGCACCCTGCTTGAAAGGAGAAGAAATGTATATGGACTATATGCCTGTGCAAATGTATGTTTTCATAGTAGAAAGTGGGACATACAGAGTTAACTTTCAAACTCTGCGAAAACAAGTAAAGAGTTTTATTATTGTGTTTACCACAGCTAGAAGACAGAATGTCTACAGTTAGAGTTTCTTTCTATTGTCTTAAGACATAAATAATTACTACGTTTAAAATGTAAATGTGTTAATTGTTTTATGACTTCCAGTTTCAGGCAAGCTTCTAAGAGATAAGTGTCAGCTTCTAAGAGATAAGTATTTTGCAAACAGACATGTTAAATTCTGTTAGTATCTTTTTAGCCTGGGAACTAGATGCAGGTTCAAATAGTGATGTCATCTAGTTAACTCAGCAGTAATGTGTATTATTAACTTAAGAACTATCTCAGAGAGAAAGTCAGTGGATTTTGTATCTTGTTCTGGAACTGTACACATCCATTCAGCACTTGTCTTTGTAAGCAAGACTTAGATCATAGTATCTCTCTTAGAGATAGGAGTACAGTAAAATTAGTTTAGAATTTTCTGTATTTATGTGAGACTGTCTTGCGATGTTGTTTTAAAATATTTCCTGTGATTCTGAACTCTGTTGTCACTGTGATAAGTTAATGAGTATTGCCTTGCGCTTTTATTATTTATTATTAAATATATTTAAACCTTTTAATTGTGGCTGGTTTTGTTTAGAGATATTACAGCTCTCAGAGTACTTGCATATGTGATAGTGATACTGTACAGGCCACTCTGGAATAGCCTTAAATGTTCTGGTCACACTTACCTTTTGGATAACAGTAACATTACACAGTAGAATTGGTCATCCTTTGTAAGGGCCTTATGATAGCTGGTAAGTAGTGGTTGGTGGCAGTGATTATTACCTTATAATCTGGGCAGAAGGGTGCATAGCTAGTAAACCTGTGCCAGCCTTTCCTAGGAGTGTCTGTGTGTTTGCAAATAAATCATATCTCAAAGTGTGTGTCTGTTTCTGTGTCAGCTACTTGGACAGGGACACAAAGCACTGGTTGTACAGAGAGGGTGCTGGAGATTTTGGCTTGACCACTTGGCTGAGATTTGAACCCTATAGCTGTGCCAGTGGGGAGTCTTATTGGGGATCTGGAGAGAGAGGGAGAAACCAGCCCAAAACTGACTGTGATCTCTGTCTTAAAGGAAATTGTACTTTACTGTGTATGCACTTGTCATTCTCCCAATGTGCATGTCCCTCACTGGTGTTAGTTATGAGGATTGAGGCTCCTTGATTACTGGGCCAGTGCAGGGGTGTCACAGTAGTATAAACAAAGTTACAGACCTTTAAGCATGGTTTCTTCAATACTCACCAGATATTGCTGTCATTGCTGAAACATAGTTAAAACCCCATATATGGCTAAACCCCCATATAACAGATTCTGAAATTCTCCCTGCTGGCTACAGTATAATTCACTGTAACAGACTATGCTAAAAGGGAACAGAGTACAAAGGATTAGTCCAGATAAAATCACTTTAGCTAGCACATCTAGGAGACTCTCTCTGAAACCCTCCCTGTGGGAGAAATAAAGATGCCTTGTTGAAGTTTCAAGTGGTTTATTCAGTTAAGCAGGTAGATGGGATAAAGTCTATACTCACACTGCAGAGCCAAACTATGGAGCTCTATCCCATATTCAATCAGAACTATATCAAGCCTCCATGTATTAAAGTCTTCTCTCAAATAATTTCTCTCCATATAATGGCCCATGTACCTCTCCTGTATGATCTACATGAAAAAATACTTTGCACCCTTATTAAACTTTTATCATAATACTATCTATGTCCTTTTAACACTTGGCATCTCTCCATTCTTAGAGAGGAATTGTATTATCTTTTTATGATTACTTCCTAGCTTAGTGGACTGGTAATATGACTGGTAATAAATATATATATATATATATATATATATATATATATATATATATATACCCTTGGCTTTGTAGTTATACTATAGGCTTTGAAACACTAGTGAAGTATATAAATTTGTTTTTAGTCTATGCTTCTAATATTAAATATCGGCTGAGAACAAGAGTACTTTAGCTTAGATTATGTGCCCAGTGACTAACACTTATTAATTTACCGTTGTTAATAGTTACTACAGTCTAATGTTTATAACAATGTATTTAACAAATCAGTTTGGCTGGTATTACGGGGTTGGCTTTATGTAACACGTTTTTGTACTTAGTTTCATTTTAACATAGTAAGATGAAGATATGTTTACTAAACACTAAAATGTAATAATATTCTAACACCACATATCAAATTTGTATTTAACCTGATAAATAAGCATTGTGGAACTGTGAGGATATCTCTCCTGGCCTTAGAACATATAAAGCTGGTTTATAAGTCCATGTTAAAGCTTTAAATACATAATAATGTTTCTACTTGGCAAAATTTACAATAAAAAGGAATCCTCAATTCAAAACTCAATCAGAAAACTGGAACTAGAATTGCAAATGGACTATAATAAAGAAACTAAAAAACAACTAGACCTTCTCTGGAAAGAATTATACTTATTAAATACAAACCACCTGTCATTTCAAGAAATAAAAGCCATAGCTAATTTTTTAGAATAGTCTCAAATGCCTTCTAAGTTTCTAGCCAGATTAATAAACCATAAAAATTTATCCACTAGTGTAACATGTCTTATTTCAAGGGAAAACATACCATTCTAGTCAAGAGATAGTCCAGCTATTGCTGACTTTTATTCCCACTCTTATGGTGATCAAACAACCACATCAATGTATCAAGTGATAGAGAACTTTTTAAATCAACTTGAATTCCCCAAAATTAATCAAACCAACAAGACTCCCTCTCATCTCCTATTACCCAACAAGAAATAATATAGCCATAACTCTCCTTAAGCTAAATAAGGCTCTGGGCCCAGATGGGTTTACTGCAGAATGTTACCAAACTTTTTATCAAACAATTTCACAAAGTTTACTTATTTTATTTAACTATATAAAATATAATAATGTTACAGATAGTCACCTTAATACTTCCAAAATAATCTTTATTCATAAAGATCAAACTGACCACAAACATACCTGGAACTATAGACTTATATCCTTGATTAATCTGGATATAATTTTTTTGCACTGATAATGGCTAAGGACTAAAACCTATTATCCCCAGTATTCTATCCCCCTATCAATCAGGTTTTATCCAACATAGACAGACATGTAATCATACACTCACACTTGATGCAATTATTAATCTAGCTGAACAAAGTCAAATCTCTTTATTAGCCCTTATAGTCGATCCCTCAAAAACATTCACCAGACTAAATGTAAGATTCGTCTTTTGGTTCTACCTCATTTTGATATACCTTCTACCTTTATCCAACATATTAATACATTGTACTCCAGTGCCTTTATGATATTAAATGTTAATAAGTTTACTTTGCACCAGATCCCCATCAAGAATGGTACAAGACAAGGATGTCTGCTATCCCCTTACTGCTTTAACCTATATATTGAACCCTTATTTTTATTTATTACACAAAAACCTTTTTATGGCGGCCACGGTGGTGCAGCGGTTAGCATTGCTGCCTCACAGCAAGAGGTTCTCCAGTTCAATCCTTGGCTGGGGTGCCTTCTGTGCAGAGTCTGCATGTCCTCCCTGTTGTCATGTGGGTTTCCTCCGGGTGCTCCGGTTTCCTCCCAAAGACACGCTGTAGGTGGATTGGACACTCTAAAATTGGCCCTAGGTGTGAGTGTGTGCCTTCTGTGGAAGGTTGGGCACCGGGCTGGCAACTCGACACTGTAAAACTCCACTGCCAATCATGAGCAGACAGGTGATCCACTGTGGTGACCCCTAACTGGGAAAAGCCAGAAGAAGAAGATACAAAAACCTTTTTATCATATTCCGGTCATATACAGCTTTATGTTACCCCTTTCAGCATTTGCTGATAACTTCAATTTATACTTTTCACTTCCTAATTCAGACTTGTCAAAGTTATTGAACTTCATAAACACATTTTCTAAACACTCTTATTATAAATTAAACCTGGAAAAATGCTTAATCTTCCAAATTAATCAGTCTTGACATTTTTTCCATACCCCTCTCAACAGATATTAAAATAGGCCATTCTCTGAAATATTTGAGAATATTTTTTTCATCAAGAATCAAACTTATCTTACCAAAACAATATCACCAAACTTTGGTAAACAATGCAACAGGACCTTCTTTTGGGAACAAAATTCAACTATAATTTCTCTCCAAAGTAGCTATTGTTAAGATGAATATTCTACCTAGACTCTTACACATATTTAATGCCTCTAATATAATGATACAAAACAATTTTTTATGATTCTTCATTCTTCTCTATGTAAATTCCTATGGTCTCCTAAATCAGTTAAAATTGCTTATAATAAATAAACTTATATATTCTATGAACCAAGGAGGACTGAACCTACCAGACTTCAAATTATATTCTAACATTATTAATTCTAGCAGACTCATTACTATTGCTGACTATAACCCAAATTTGAAGATCTGGTCACCTGGTTGGGTAGAGCTTTATTATAATTATACCAAATGTCTAGGTTTCAATCCATAGGATCTCCCTTTCTTAACATGGAAAGTCTAAAAAATTTAAAGTTACACGTATCATTGAAGAACAAGATAATTATTTATCAACAACTCATTAATACCCTAAATTTATCAAATATTTTGGTATCCTACAACCATTACACCTTAATTCCAATAAAAAGATTAATAATAAATTATTGAATCTTAATAATTTCCCTGTTCTAAAACAGAAATGAATCTTAGATATCTAGCCTTTCAAAAATCTTTCTTCAACAGAAATGAGACTTGCTCTTAACCTCCCTAAAAATTACTCCATCATTTTGAGACAAATTACAGAGTTGACCACCAAGACTATATTTAACCCGTTTATTAATGAAAATAACATAAAAGCATGTACAACTCTTTGAAACTTTCTTTTTATTAAAAAAGTGATTTGAAATACATATAGATTTATTATGTCAATTAAATACCAAACTGAAATTCGTATGTTTAATTATTGGACCAATTTTGACTCTTTGTTCACTCCTAGGTAAAAAATGAAATATATTCAGACATCTTTAATCTCAATTCCCTTTAAAAACGTAGATATATGCAGTTAATGATACTGAATAGCTTGTATCTTACCCCATCTGTATTAAATAAGTTTCACCCCCAAACCTCCCCTTATTACCTTTTTTGCAAATCTCAAAAGGTGGACTTTTTACACAGTTTTTGGAGCTGTAAATGCTTTTATAAACTTTGGTGCTCACTTAAAAGTAAACTACAAAAAATGGGTTATGAAACATCTACCCCTTCTTGGAAAGTTACAGTGCTGCATACCCCCTCTAGGACTAATGAAGTTACACATCTGTATACTTGTAACTCTTTTTTCCTTGATTACATTTTATATCACTTTGAGCTGGAAAAATAGGTCTCAACTATTCTGGAAAGGTTTTGTTCAACTCACAATCAAATACACAACAGACCACAAATAACTAATTCAGAGCCAAAAATTAAACCTGCATTTCTTGGAATACTGGAACTTACTATTTGACCACCTTTCTGGTTAAGGTTTATTCCCTAGCCTAGATCCACTAAATAGTTGGGTTTCATGTCTTCCAATAACTAGATTTCATGTTTGTATGTACATCCTCATACTTCTACTCTAAGGGCTTCTATTTTTTGTAAAACACACTTGTTTAATCTATTATTAAATGTTCAAATGCTTATTTTATGTATTAGACAAATAACACCTGTGTATATAGTTTATAGTTTTCTTGTTGTTATATAATTATAGTTATGTGTTAAGTCTTACCGTTTACTATTTTCTTGTTATGAATGACATGTTTATTATTTTTGTTGTTGTATTTGTTCCAATTAAAAAATTTCAATAAAGATTAAAAAAAAAAAAAAAATAAGAAAAATGACAATCCTTACTGTTGATACAGCTCTTTCTCATAAAATTTTCGTAAGATTTTTATTGTTTGGATCATTCTCTGCATTTGTCCATTTGACTGAGGGCAGTATGAACTGGCATTATCTGTGGAAATTTCCATTCATATACAAATATTTTGATTTCTTGACCTGTGTATGTCAGATCTGACAATATAAATGTATCCTCTTTCTTGATAATATAGGCTTCAGTGCACTAATGACATTTACATGTGTGTCTGTCTATCAGATTATTTCAGGGAACTTGGGTGGAATTCCAATGAATGTATGCCTGGGGAAAAAAACTTTGTTTACAGATATGATGAATCCTTTCTCCTTCCTGACTAACTGCCATTTCCTCTCCAATGCCTGATACAGCAACATCACTTCCTCTCTCCCTTAAGGTGGAACAAGCATTTGAATTAAAATACTCCCTAAGATCTCTCTTAACTTTCTTCTTCTTCTTTTTCTTTATGTTACAATCAAAAACATTTAATTTAGTTTCTGTTCTCCTAATATAATTGTTCATTTCATCCCGAATAGCTGAAAGCAAAAGCTTATCATTCAGATGAAGTATACATCATATGAGTTTCAAAATCTCACTTTCATTCTGCAACCTAAAGAGCTCTACTTAGGCCAACTCTGTAGTCTTGCAGATCTGATGCCACTTGTTTAAAAAAGACTCAGAGAATAAACTACTGGGTTTATTGTGAATCTTGAAACCTTTTGGAACTCTCTGAGGCAGCTAAACAAAAGTAAAAAAGGCATTGACCGACTGTAATTTTTTTGCTGCATCAGAAAGGATTACAGAGAGAGAATAAAAAACAATAGAGAAAGGGATGGAAAACATTGTGATCACAAACCTATGGAAAGTATATCAAATGGCCAAAATATATCAGGCAGAAGTGCAGAATCAATAGAAAACATGGGCAGAGCTGGATGCTGTTTCCTGATGAGACAACTACACAGAAGGGACAATGCAAAGGGGCATTTTCATTCAAAGAATGGGAATTATAGATGAAACAGGTAATTCTTTTGAAATATAAAATAGTTAGTCTGTCTGATAAAGTTTTAAATGATATTGAGATGTATGTATTACAGAATGGTTTTTCATTTGTTCCTGCAGCAAGGTCCAATATTTTTCAGACTGTTCTAGATTTAAAAGGATATGTGAGAAAATTAAATGTAAAAGTTTTTTTAAAGGGAAATGTGAGACTAACAAGGGAGATTTTATTATTCCTGGTGTGTTCAGTCCCCCATTATACCTAGTTATTAAGGCGTTTGAGGATAATTGTGATAGAGATATTAGAGAAGTACTGCTTAAACCAGTAAAGAACAAGGATTTATAACTTAATAGTGGTTGAAAAGAAAACTTTAAGAGATTTAGCTGATGACCCCCACCCCACCATACATATTATGAAAGTAGACAAAGGTGGTTACATGGTCATCGCCAACACATCTTATTATACTATATAGTTAAGTTCTATGCTGGAAAGTAAGACTTTTTTATGAAATAATTACTTTGAGTTGGTTGTATCATAATTTGGTGTAATGGGAATATTACTGACATAAGTTTTTAATATAGAAAAAATAGTTGTAGGTAAATTGTTTGGGATACCAAAAATGCATAAAAATAAAGGGTTTCCACCTTTTAGACCTATATCAACATCTGAAACAGAATCCATCTCCAAATGTGTTGATAGGGCATTATTTACATTGGTGGAAGATTCCCCTTTCTTTATTAGAGACAGTTCCCATTTTTTAGAAAAAAAAATTGAATGTGTTATGGAAGGAAAGGAAGAGTGATGGAACACATGCAATCTTTACATATGGTTATTCCTCATGAGATAGGAATTAAATGGGTTTATCACATGATGTACAAACATGAGGAATACACGGTTTGAGAGATAACATTTATTGTTGAGAGCATGCAACATGTTTTATGTAACTTTTTTTAGAACAGTCTTATAAACAAAAGAAAGGGGTCACACCCAATTACACCAATTTAATTATGGCATATTGGGAAACAATTATTTTGAAAGAGGTTCTTGGTTATGCTTATGTTAAAGTATTTTTATTTGGATGGGAGATGGAGATAGTTTGAGTTTATTTCTTGACACCATCAACAATACTGCTGCCTTTTTAAAATTTGCATACTATAAGAGTTTTGACAGAGTCAGGGCAGGATTCACGAAGGCTTGCACGGAGTGTAAGAGACGTGTAACACTCCATGCAAGCCTCGCGATCCAGGAACAGCCCGAAACTCCGTGTAAGAGACCAGCTAAAACGTCTCTTACACGGACTGGGCGTGGATATGCTAAATACCTCACTTGCAGCTGAAAGGTATGCAAATGAGGTATATTAGCGATCCACGAAGCAGAAACCAGCCCGTGTAAGAGACGTTTTAGCTGCAGAAATGTACTCAGTTGACAACTGAGTACGTTTCTGCAAAATTCACAACGGAGCCATGTCAGCTCCAAATAAAGGGTGCATATGTGTCAGGCAGCATGCCAATGGCCAAATATGTGGCCATTGGCAAGGTAACCCGATGCAAATATAAAAAATATATAATTATTTTTTTTCGGCGATCGCCGATGTTTAAACGCAGTGCAGCCCCGCGCAAACGGGCTGCGCTGTATAAAACATAAAAATGAAGGTTATAAACCCACAAATGTGGGTTTTACGCAATACATGGAATGACAATGCAGGGACCAGCAGACCAAAAACAACATGGCCACCGTGTAGTGGTTGCTAAGGGGGGAAGCTGAGTCTAAGACATGTAACTAAGCATTAGTAGGCAATCTCATGTAAATGAGGGTTAGGATACTGAATCCCACAGTCACATAGCAAATGAGCACAGTCTGAGTAGTGTAAGAGATACATAAGGGGGAGGAATAGAGTAGGAGATAGGTGACATCACAGGGGGGAATGGTAGAAAGAAATGCAGTTCATTGGAGGTCAGTGTAACATGACAGATGACAGACACAGATCAGGGAAAGAGGAGTGCCACAAGATAAGCATGGGAAAGTCAAGAAATGGAAGGTGTACACTGTTACTTACACCAAAGTTTCTTGCTGGGCGTGCATGCACACGTGTGTGTGCCATGAAGCGCGAGTAGGGCAGTGTGCATGCGTGTAAGGCAGACTGAGTATGTGGGAGCGTGTTGGTAGACTTTGAAGACTGTTTACGCTAGTGTGCGCGCGTGTAGGGCAGACTGAGCATGTGGGAGCCTGTTGACAGAGTTGTAACACTGTTTGCGCTGGTGTGCGCGCATTTTAACCTGAATAGGCAGATTCTGAACTGCGTAAGCATGTGTGCCCGTGTGTAAGCCACTGTGAGCGCATTTCTGCTGGTATGCACGCTGCTCCCCCCTGAGGAAATAGAAAGGAAAAAGGAAGCAACAGAATTAGTAGGAAGCTAGCAGGGAATACTGCTGGAGCTAGCAGGTGAAAACAATTAGAAGCAGGCAATTACACAGGCAGAATAGTAGCCCAGCCCAGCACTTAAAACACTGCAAACAGCAGTGCAGGATGTTTCTCTCAAGAGATACTGCAAGACAGGAGTAAACTATTAGAAGTGAAAACTGAAAAAGCTGAACTCAGAGCAGAAATGTTAGGGGCTGCCATAGCTGTCACAATGAGACATAGGCGACTTGCTGAGGGTGGTGACAATGCAGATGGTGCCAGACAACCCACAGTAAGGAGATGGAGAAGAGTGTACAGGCCCAGGGTCACCTACCATGGGTTACATGAGCTGGAGATAGTAGAGCGCTATAGAGTGGACAGAGAGCTCCTGCAACAAATAGTCAAGCTGTGCAGGCCATGCCTCACACACAGAACCAACAGAGGGGAACCCATCCCAGTGGAAACCAAGGTATGTGTTGGCCTAAGAATACTAGCAACAGGTACCTTCCAGAGACCAACTGGTGATATGATGGGGATATCACAGGCATCAGCCTCCAGGGTACTGCACCAGTTGCTGGATGCCATGTCAGCACATGTCAGTGATCATGTATATTTCCCCAATGCCCGTGAGGTATTGGCCAGCAATATGCGTCTCTTCCAGCAAATAGCGGAATACCCTGAGTTAGTGGGTGCAATAGATTGCATGCACATACGCATTAAAGCACCAGCCGGTGAGCAGGGTAGGGCCTACATTAACCGCAAGGGCTTCCCCTCCATCAACTGCCAGGTCGTGTGTGATGCCCAGGGCATAATAATGAATGTGTGTGCTGGCTGCCCTGGGAGCTACCATGATTCCCACATCTGGCATTTGACGCAGCTATACCAGACATTTGCCAATGGGGACATCCCACACGGACACCTAGTGGGGGATGCAGGTTATGCACTGGAGCTGTGGCTGATGACACCCATCAGAAACGCACACACACCTGAACAGGAACGCCATAATGAGGCACATGCACAAACACGTAATGTAATAGAGCATGTGTTTGGGCTGCTCAAGTCATAGTTCCGGTGTCTGGACACATCTGGTGGAGCCTTGCAGTACTCACCAACTACATGTACCCAAATTGTCATGGTATGTGCTATGCTACATAATATGATCTTGCGAAAACAGCTGCAGCAGGACCAGCATAGGGCTGGGCCAAACAGCCCCCCACCATTGCCAAGGGCATCACAGGCAGAGCGTGACTCAGAGGAGGAACAACCTGACCCTGCCCCAGTAGGCAGAAGGAGGCGTGCCCAGTATGCCCTGGCCTTGGCAAAGAGGCAACGCATAGCACATACACTGGCTCAGTAGGAACCCTGGGAATGATACCCCCTCTGACTCACTCAAATAATAACAGGGATGCCTAAAATGACATGACCTGCTCACAAACATGTACAGGGAGTGTAATATGTGCATCCGACAGAGGCAGCCCTGCAGCACCACCTGAGGCATGAATGCCATGTGTTAAGTAATGTAACACCATGTACTATATGCACACCTGAGGACCCTGACTAACATCCACCCTCACCAAGCATGAAGCCACAGAATGACGATGGGATGATCAATTGCAATAACTGGCTGAAGTAATGCAGTTAGTCAAAGGGGAGCCAATGTGTTTCAGCCTGGGAAGACATGCTGAGCATGACATGATGCACCACCTGCTAGGGGTGGCATGCACCTATCAGTCCAGGCCCCATGGATACTGACAAAGGCTGTCAGTACCCACAGCATGCCCTGAATAGGTAAGTCTCAAAACACAAACCCACCTTCATAGGTACCACAAGGGATAGGAACCTAGATGTAATGCTACCCAATGCCAGAAGTCTAAACAGCAAGATGCGTGCAGTGTAAACACACACAGTATGGAGAATGTTGATATCAGTCCTGTAACAGAAAACTGGGTCAAGGCTCACATCAGCACCCTAACACTACCAGGTTACACCTCATACTGTGATGTACAGCTGCAAAACATGGAACAAGCTACAAAAGGAGGGTGACTAGCAATAAATGTCAAGGATAACCACACCCCCATGTTGCTACCACAACAAGAAGCAGCATGGATTAGCCATGGTCAAATACCAATGGCTAAAACCGCCTCCCAGTATATAGCCTGCTGCAGACTACTGTCCTAATACCAGGAACTGCACCTGGCCTATGTTGGAATACATGAATATATCAAGCCCCCCAAACCACATTATATTGCTTGACTGAAAATACCCAGACATACACTGGGAGCATTATACCAGCACCAACACAGTAGGAGAAAAGTTCCAAGAATCCATAAACCAAAATACCCAGGAACAACGTACCACTCCCACAAGAGGGGTAAGCATACTGGATGTGATAATCAGCAACATGTGTACTGGATGGCAAGATGAGACGTGTATCCCTCACTGGTAAGACCAGACCATAGAGTTATCACACTGGATATACACATCCTGACCACAGTCCCTGGCCAGAAAACCACAGTGAAAAACATGTGTAAAGCATAGGTTGCACCCCTCCAAACCGATGTGGAATCCACGAAAGGCCCTGTGCAGGTGCAGAATATGGGACACACCACAGAACATGTTATACAGGCATTCCATGAACACAGCCAGGAATGCTTGGATTATGCAATCACAAATAACAACAAGACACAATGCCATACACGCAGGCATCTGGCATGCTGGACTCCAGCCATTACCAAACCATGCAAGAGAATGAGGAAGCTACTACATGATAGAGCAAACATAAAAAGGGAAGTAATCACTGATCAGTAGTATGGCAATAAAATATGTCCACACATACAATCCACTAAGGCCAGCCACAACAAGTAGAATCTGTGAATCCAGAGGCAATGTGACACCTGCCCCAAGTACACAGACAACCCACAACTCCCCCCAATAAATACAAATATATGTGAGAGATACAACCATTTATCCAAAAAGGAGGCTGAGCTACCCCAACTCAGTACTGTCAAAACTAGTCAGGAGGAGAAGGTAACCACATACATCACAAACCCAGTCCCACATAGACCTATCACAACTGTAAACCAAACACATAAACACAGAAAAACATTCCCGGAGGCCCTAAATACAAACACACGACACCAACAGAGGCCTCCAAAGCAGATCCCAAGCAACCACAACCTCCAAACATAGCACATGCAACACATAGTACACAAATCTGGTGTGCCAAACAGTTACAGGCCAGAAGGAGAAACAACATGCCTGATACAGTTGTAATAGGTGTCTGTATAGGCAGACACACTGCTGTCCCACTCACCAGACTGAACAAGGGAAAGGGTACAGTAAGCTGCCTGTAGGCTGCCACAATATGCCACATAACACAAGTACGCAGGTCACCCCAAAGCAAGCAGAAATATGATGCACTCATTGTCCATGCTGGTGTGAATGACCTGAGATGAACCTCCCTGGACTACATGAAAAGAGGCATGGATGAGCTCTCTGAGTATGTACTTCAGGCCGGTATGACACTGGCCATTTGCAGCATCCAACCCTCACCAAGAATGATGCCACAGTACAAACACAGAATGATCAGCTTTAACAGGTGGCACAGTTACAGCTGTCAGTCCAAGAGGGTCTAATGTCTGTCTGCTTGAGATGTCATGCATGACATGCCATGCTGCTGTTCCAGGGATGGCTTGCACCTGTTACCCCTGGGCGTCTGGATACTGGATAAGGTCTTAGCCACCTCCATAGAGCCGTATGTAGGCAAGGCCAAAAAGACTAACCCACCACCCTAGAAAACATAAGTGCTAAGAAACATAAGGGTAATGCTGACCAATGCCAGATGTGTAAACTGCAATATGCATGCACCTGAGGCACTTCCCAGTATGGAGAACATCGATGTCTGTGCAGTGACAGAAGCCTGTTGCAAGCCTACTGATAGCACACCAGCACTACCAGGTTATACCACATATCATGCGTTATGGCCCCAACACCTGGACCAAAACATCAAAGGAGGGGGAGTATCCATATGCAGCACAGACACCCATACAGCCAGGTAACTGACAATGCATGAAGCAGCGGAGACCACCCATGTGCACCTAAGTGTAGTCAAAACTGCTGTACAGTCTGTAGAATGCGACAGACCACACTCTCACACACAGGAACCCCACCCAGACATCCTGAAGACACTGGACAGTATGAATGTCCCACCAAATACCAGACAAGGTACTCACAAATTACCACATAGGTGGTAAACCATTATGTATGCAAGGAGTAATCAGGGACCTAGGGACACAAGTCGACAGTAACCTGTCATGTGACACTCACAATGCCAATGTGGCTAGGAAGACTGTCTATATTGGACACCGTATCATGAAAGGATTCACATCTACATCAACAGAGGTCATTGTGCCCCTGTACTGTTCCCTTATCAGACCATTAATCTAGTACAATGACTCATATGGGATGTACCGTACCTAACACCTGCAGCGGTTAGGAAGACCTCAAAGGTACCCCACCAAGAGGATAAAGGGTGTCAAATATATGTCATATGCTGCCTGGCTGTAGACACCCCAGCTGAATGCAGTCACAGTCTGCCTACACAGAGGCATTGTATGTCTGTTGTACAAGGCCATGTCCAACACAGGAGTAATGGGCATGCTCCACCACAGGAAATCAAAGCCATTGGAGCTGTGAGAGTGACAGATGTCAGCCTCAACACATAATGAAATAGGATGTGCTGGAGGGACAGATACATAACCCAGAGGCTCCCCACACCCAGAAACAGGATCCCAATCCATGTTAGGCAGAGCCCCTCACTGACACCCCTCAACAGGAATATTGCCAAGTGGATGGATGATCGTACATGTACACTGGGGGTCTTCACTGTGTCACGTCCAGACAGAGGCACAGTAAAGAAAATCATAAATGGCCATAATAGTCACATAGCAAGGGGCTGCGAATGACACGCACACTCTGGCTAGGCTAACTAACGCCCTAGGGTGGATAACCTAGTATGAACCTATGAACCTATGAAGATAAAAATTGTACAGGACACTAAGGATAATCACAAGGCTTACTTAACTGATGGTAGGAACTATGTTGGGAATTCACAGATATGCTCCGAATCACACAGATATTACAAACAACATACCAAACACACACACATATTGCCAACATACAACCTGACAGGTTCAGTGCAAACCCCCACCCCCCCAGAATGCAAAATATCTATCCCAGCAGACTGCTGGTCCCCTGACATTGCAGATGCTGAGGTAACAGCCATCATCTACAAAGCAAAACACACAGCAGCAAAGGTATGTGATGGTGTCCTGGGCTGAGGCCAACATGGACTCCAAGAATAATGGAATGCCAAATCACACTACTGCCCAATGTCAGCCTTACCACAGGATATGTACCCAAAGAGCAGTGTACAACAACAGTGGTCCTTCACAACAAAGGTGTTGCCTGAATGGATACTGCAAACTACCACCCCAGGATCCTGACAAGCTTGGTCTGCACAGCTATGGAAAGGATCAGTATGTACCGCAGACATAAAGCTATCGTGGACCTACTGACACCGGACCCTACCCAGTGTGGCTGTCGTAACTGCAGATCCTACCCCTAAGTATGTTTGACCCATTTGAAACAGTCATTAAGGTCATTGATGAGGGCAATGTGGTCCACACAGCGTAACTGGACCGTGCATATGCTTCCAGACAATACCCTACGAGTTCAGTATGGATATATTCACCAGCTTAAATATAAACCCCTATGTCAGTAGAGGGGTTGCAAACCAGACCAAGGACAGAACTGACATGGTCAGACATGCTGCATCCATGTCAGACTACAAAGCAGATATGAGTGGCATCCCACAAGGCTTGGTCCTGGGACCTCCCCCGTTCCGTATATATGTCCCATAGGTACAGGCCAACATGGAAGGACTGTGACTGAACATGTATGCAGAGGAGTACAAACTGCCCACCATATCCGACCCCAGCTGACACAAGCAACCCACAAAAGGGCCACATAGAAACAGACAACTGGAGCCATAGCCATGTCAGCAAGCTAATTGCAGAACTGTGTATAGACAACCACCGTGGATATACAGTAAGTGCCCACCAATTACCACACAGGTGTTAACCAATTACGTACCTAACATGTAATGAGAGACCTGGGGACACAAGGTGATAGATATCCTGCATTGGACAAACATGTGGCTGTAGTGTTCGCAGAAACATACCATATACCCACCCAATCATGAAGGTTGTCAGATGTAGATAAGGGGAGGTCACTGTGGCTCTGCAGTCATCCTTCATCAGCGTCACAATTGACTACAATAGCCCCTGTGGGATATACCTCAGCAGACACCTCCATCAACTGTAAAGTCCACAACAGTACCCCACCAGGAGTAGCAAAGAGCATGAACAGATGCCATGTGTTGCCTGAGTAAACAAACTGCAGCTCCACACACTGCCATACTGCCCACCCAGAGGCAAGCTGTGCCTGATGTATGAAGCCATGTCCAAGCTGGAATTAATGAACCTGCTGCACCTTATACAATCTGAATGGCAGTGAGCTATGCACATGAGAGACCTGAACCCCAGCACTGACATACATAGGACAAGCTGTACAGAATGATCCATAACACAGAAGCCACCCCCACCCTTGAGTAAACTCCCAGTACAGGTTAGCCAGAGAGTCACCTATCGATACCCCTCAAGAGGAATCCTGATGAGTGGATGGGAGATGGTAGGTTAACCCTGGGTATCACTGTTATGTCAGAGGTAGACGGAGGCACGGTATACTAACCATGACATATGTCATGGCAAACTCCAGTTACAATGTGTGTCGAAGGACAAACACACTCTGTGACTAGCATCAGAAATGGCCTAGGGAACATCGCTAGTGTTTGCCAATGTTCACCTATGTTGTGGAATACACTACCAATGTTGGACAAGCCTGGTGTAGGTAGTCCATATCTGAACATAATGCAACATGGTCATATGTGCACAACTGGCCCCTACACAGTCTTTTGTGCTCACTATGAAGATGTCAAGCAGTGATAGGACTAAAGCCCAGGATACTGTCCACCACAGCGAAAGTACTGAACCAGTACACTATACGGTACTACAGTGTTAGGTCATTATGAAAGGATGTTGACAACTGTATGCAAAGTATCCCATGCAATCCCTGCAGGCACAGTATAATCCCTGTTGTGGTAGACACGAAGCAGTTGGCCAGTTAGTACACAACATGACACCCAACACACAACCATAAACGTGAGATATTGTTGAAGTTCACACACACCCAAATATGTGGTGGACTTCAGAGTTCAACATATGGAAAGCTCACACTGGGCATGCTCGCACACTTGATAAATGAGGCATATGTCAGACAACATGCCATGGAAAGGCTGAACTGGGCATCCTCACACACTTAGGCCATATCTCCGTTTAGTAGTTGGCCACACATATCTGGTATTTGTACGTGTCATTCCAGGAACCAACCACAACACAGCAATCTGCCCAGTGCACACAGTAAATGACTACAGAGACATAAGTGATATAGTGGATCGCCCTCATATTCAAACATCTTCCACAGATACACGTTGTTCATAGGAACAGGGAATGCTATGGCAATAAAGACCTGCAAAAAGTCTAACAGTACAAATATTGTGCATCTGACAATTGAACATATGGGTGTAGAGGTCAATACTAGGCTTGTTGCCCTAGGGAATGACAGCTTAGCCAGAGTGTGCTTGGCATCTGCATCCCCAGTACAGTAGGCTACTGTGCCACTGTAAAGTAGGTCACATAAGGCAACGTGTGAGGCTAGTGAGCTGTGCCTCTGTCAAGCAGGGGCACAGTGGAGATCCCAGGGTTTGAATGTGCTAAGCCACATCCATGTTGTTGGTGTGTGCTGGAAGAGGGTTGCTGAGGACCTCTAACAGTAAGTGGGCGTCAATAACAGACTGAGGGGAGCCCTATCTGCATTGTCTGGACAATTCCACTGTCAACACTGTGTTGTGATGATTATGTGGGAATGAAGTGTCGTGCCGGTACTGTTCACAGATGTCCTCCCTCTGTGGGCTACAGCTCTGCAATGTATTAGCTTACTCTGTCTGTTGGATGGCTCATATATGGCTGGTGTACACCTGACAGGTGTCTTGTCATGGAGCAGTCATGGGTATATGTGGGATAGCATGATCAATGCAAACCTTACACATGCTCATAGAATGCAATTGTCAAGGATTATGCAGAGTGGCTAGTATAGTCCCTCAGCATGGGTCCTTTGAAGTCGTCCACCCCAGTCTTCACAAGTGTAGAGTCTGCTTGTGCTAAATACAGTTTGTTTGCAGTGACAACCTTGCCTGGGGGTGGGGATGGGATATGGATGTCCAGGGAAAGGTGGGTATGGTCAGATATCAACAATGGTGGTCTACCTCTGGTGTGGAACAGTGAGTACCCATGTTGCAGATGGACAGGTGTAATATGTATTCCCCCATGTGGCTGTGGTGAGTGGTTCTGCCATAGCACATGTACCCACAAATTGTAGTGGCTGTAGGGTAAAGTGGTAGAGGCCTGAGTAGTTCCCACACACAATATGCCTGTACCTGATGCTAACAACCGGAATGGTGGATGTGAACACCTGCATATCCGGGCACTGTTCCCAGGGAAGCAAAGTGTGTGTCCTGGATGTGGGAGTGGTGTTCTGGACTGGTTGTGTTGTGTGTTACAGGTCCTGTGGTCACGAAGCATGGTATAGAACATAACCTGCCAGTGCGATGTGCATATCTGACCCTGACGTAGGTGGCTGCAAATGCATATATATGCTATCCCCCACCTGACAGGTAGTACTAGATGTACATACCTCTGTAGAAATAAAGATGTCAGCACCCTATAAATACTGCAGGTGCAGAACAGATGCCCAGTAATTCGGTTAGCGCGCTCTGCTAATGCGTCTCCCTCAAGTGTCATAATATAGTTAGGTAGGAGTTTGAACCATGCAAATGCTCAGTGTGTGTGTGTGTGTGTGTGTGTGTGTGTGTGGGTGAGCGGGGTTGATGTGTGTGCAAGTCTGTGTGAGGGAAGTGTCCCTTTTGGCAACTGTGAAAACACTCTACAGGATGCAAATTCCCCTATCTAAGCACGGATGATGTCAGCACCCTATAAGTACAGCAGGAGAAGTGAACCCTCTCAGTAATGCGAATAGCGCGCTCCGCTAATGCGTCTGTCTCGAGTGTCATAGCACATTTAGGTAGGGGTTTGAATGCTGCAACTGCCCAGTGTGTGTGTGAGGGAAATGTCCCTTTTGGCAACTGTGAAAGCACTCTACAGAATGCACATTCCCCTATCTAAGCACGGATGATGTCAGCACCCTATAAGTACAGCAGGAGAAGAAAACCCTCCCAGTAATGCGAATAGTGCGCTCTGCTAATGCATCTGTCACGAGTGTCATAACATCGTTAGGTAGGGGTTTGAATCTTGCAACTGCTCAGTGTGTGTGGAGGAGGGTAAGTCTGTGTGAGGGAGATGTCCCTTTTGGCAACTGTGAAAGCACTCTACAGGATGCACATTCCCCTATCTAAGCACGGATGATGTCAGCACCCTATAAGTACAGCAAGAGAAGGGAACCCTCTCAGCAATGCGAATAGTGCACTCTGCTATTGCATCTGTCATGAGTGTCATAATATAGCTATGTAGGGGTTTGAATCCTGCAACTGTCCAGTGTGTGTGGAGGGTGGTTAGTATGTATGCAATTCTGTGTGAAGGAGATGTCCCTTTTGGCAACTGTGAAAGCACTCTACAGGATGCACATTCCCCTATCTAAGCACGGATGATGTTAGCACCCTATAAGTACAGCAGGAGAAGGGAACCCACTCAATAATGCGAATAACGTGCTTCACTAATGCGTCTGTCACGAGTGTCATAACATTGTTAAGTAGGGGTTTGAATCCTGCAACTTCCCAGTGTTTGTGGACGGGGGTTAGTGTGTGTGCAAGTCTGTGTGAGGGAGATGTCCCTTTTGGCAACTGTGAAAGCACTCTACAGGATGCACATTCCCCTATCTAAGCACGGATGATGTCAGCACCCTATAAGTAAAGCAGGAGAAAAAAAACTTCCCAGTAATTCAAGTAGCGCACTCTGCTAATACGTCTCTCTCAAGTGTCATGACATAGTTAGGTAGGAGTTTGAAACCTGCAAGTGTGTGTGTTTGGATGTGGGGAGTTTGTGTGTGCGTGTAATTCTGTGTGAAAGACATGTCCTTTTTTGCAATCAGGAGATCACACTACATGATGCACATTACCCTTTCCAAACACTGATGATGTCAGCACCCTATACATACAGCTGGAGAAAGGACACCTCCCAGTAATCTGAATAGCGCACTCTGCTAATGCGTCTCTCTCAAGTGTCATGACATAGTTAAGTAAGAGTTTGAAACCTGCAAATGGTAAGTGTGTGTGTTTGGATGTGGGGAGTTTGTGTGTGTGCAAATCTGTATGAAAAACCTGTGCTTTTTTTCAATCAGGAGTTCACACTACATGATGCACATTACCGTTTCCAAACACTGATGATGTCATCACCCTATAAGTACAGCCAGAGAAGAGAAACCTCCTAGTAATCCGAATAGTGCACTTCGCTAATGTGTTTCTCTCACGTGTCATGACAGTTAGGTAGGGGTATGAATCCGGCAAGTGTGTGTAACTGCAAGTGTGAAAGAACAGATCTTTTTGGCAAATACTACAATACACCAGATGCTGCATATTCCCCCAGTAAACACAGGGGATGTCACCACACTATCAGTACAGTCAAACAGGGCTACTTGGCCAGTAATGCCAATAGTGCGCTCCGCTACTGGGTCTATTACCATTGTCAGAGCACAGATAGGTATGTTTTGGAAACCCACAACTGCCACGTGTGGTTGTGTCACACAATATGACCTTGTGTGGGTCTTGGGTAGTAGGGTGTGTGTAATTGCAAGTGTGAAAGAACAGATCCTTTTGGCAAATACTACAATACACCAGATGCTGCATATTCCCCCAGTAAACACAGGGGATGTCACCACACTATCAGTACAGCCAAACAGGGCTACTTGGCCAGTAATGCCAATAGTGCGCTCCGCTACTGGGTCTATTACCATTGTCAGAGCACAGATAGGTATGTTTTGGAAACCCACAACTGCCACGTGTGGTTGTATCACACAATATGACCTTGTGTGGGTCTTGGGTAGTAGGGTGCGTGTAATTGCAAGTGTGAAAGAACAGATCCTTTTGGCAAATACTACAATACACCAGATGCTGCATATTCCCTCAGTAAACACAGGGGATGTCACCACAATATCAGTACAGCCAAACAGGGCTACTTGGCCAGTAATGCCAATAGTGCGCTCCGCTACTGGGTCTATTACCATTGTCAGAGCACAGATAGGTATGTTTTGGTAACCCACTACTGCCACGTGTGGTTATGTCACACAGTATGACCTTGTGTGGGTCTTGGGTGTGTGTAAATGCAAGTGTGAGAGAACAGATCCTTTTGGCAAATACTACAATACACCAGATGCTGCATATTCCCCCAGTAAACACAGGGGATGTCACCACACTATCAGTACAGCCAAACAGGGCTACTTGGCCAGTAATGCCAATAGTGCGCTCCGCTACTGGGTCTATTACCATTGTCAGAGCACAGATAGGTATGTTGTGGAAACCCACAACTGCCACATGTGGTTGTGTCACACAATATGACCTTGTGTGGGTCTTGGGTAGTAGGGTGTGTGTAATTGCAAGTGTGAAAGAACAGATCCTTTTGGCAAATACTACAATACACCAGATGCTGCATATTCCCCCAGTAAACACAGGGGATGTCACCACACTATCAGTACAGCCAAACAGGGCTACTTGGCCAGTAATGCCTATAGTGCGCTCCGCTACTGGGTCTATTACCATTGTCAGAGCACAGATAGGTATGTTTTGGAAACCCACAACTGCCACGTGTGGTTGTGTCACACAATATGACCTTGTGTGGGTCTTGGGTAGTAGGGTGTGTGTAATTGCAAGTGTGAAAGAACAGATCCTTTTGGCAAATACTACAATACACCAGATGCTGCATATTCCCCCAGTAAACACAGTGGATGTCACCACACTATCAGTACAGCAAAACAGGGCTACTTGGCCAGTAATGCCAATAGTGCGCTCTGCTACTGGGTCTATTACCATTGTCAGAGCACAGATAGGTATGTTTTGGAAACCCACAACTGCCACGTGTGGTTGTGTCACACAATATGACCTTGTGTGGGTCTTGGGTAGTAGGGTGTGTGTAATTGCAAGTGTGAAAGAACAGATCCTTTTGGCAAATACTACAATACACCAGATGCTGCATATTCCCCCAGTAAACACAGGGGATGTCACCACACTATCAGTACAGCCAAACAGGGCTACTTGGCCAGTAATGCCAATAGTGCTCTCCGCTACTGGGTCTATTACCATTGTCAGAGCACAGATAGGTATGTTTTGGAAACCCACAACTGCCACGTGTGGTTGTGTCACGCAATATGACCTTGTGTGGGTCTTTGTGCATAACAATGCATGCCATTGCCTAAACCAGCAATGGCAATGCACACATGATGTATGTGTGTGACACATCCACATAAATACCTGTGACCTGCAGTAGTTACCATGTCTGACATGTGCCTCGAGTGGATAAATGGTAATCACAATGCATAACAATATGACTGTGTCTTACTGTGCAGGGCCACACGCGGTATGTGTCTATACAGTGTGGGTTGTATATGGTATAATACCTACAGCAGGGGATACACATCTGGTCTGGGCCATATAGTCTACATGTAGTCGATGAACAGGTGCTGCATGTTCCCACCTGTTGTGGGAGTGGTAACATGTTATTCCACTGCAATTCAGTGACCACATGCTGGGAACCTTTCAGCTAGTGTGTTGTAGCTACAGTAATGCTCACGCACAATGTTTGGCTGGATGCAGTCCAGCCATATAAAGACATTTCTTGAGACTGTCATATCGCCAGTGTTGTTATGGAGGATAGGTGGGTTTCCTGTGTATGGGAGGGTTGTGTGTTCCAGGCTATGAACCAGAAGGCAGTCCAACACACTGTTAGCTGCTCATGAATAGGCGTTGAGGCTTTGTGCTGTGCCAACAACCTGGAGGTGTGTGTATCTGTGGTGCCTTGGGATACCACCCCCCTGTCCATGTGTGTTACATGTGTAGGGGACAACAGGCATGGTATGAGGTATAACCTGGCAGTGATGGGTTGCACCTGTGAGCCGTGAATCAGGACTCTGGTACTGCACAGACATTGCAGTTCACCGTGCTAAGGACAGTGTCTAGTGCATGCATCTTGCGGTGTACACTGCTGGTGTTGTGTAGCATCACTGTTAGTGTCATATCCTGTGTGATACCCGCGGAGGTGGCTATGTAATCCGTGTCCTGCAGCAAAAGGCACTATGTGTGTATCAAGGGGCTTCACCAATATACAATGGCCCATGGGTGTCACGTGCAAGCTGCCCCTCGCAAATCATTGTGGCTTCCCTAGCATGTAAGCACACGTTGACAGCCAGTGGATACCCTATGAATGACATTGGAGATTGTGCAGAATGTAGACATAGAACACCCTTCCTACATATAGTGGTAGCATACCTGGTAAGGGTATGATGGCAGCCAAGATCAGGCTCATACTGGCCCGTGCCACATGCTGAGAGATCCCTTCTATGTTCCCTATCATGTAGTCCAGGGAGGTATGTCTCAGGTCATCCATAGTGGCATGGTCAATGACTGAGTCATATGTGTCCATGCCTCTGACTGACCTGTATGCATGTGTTCTGTGGTGGACCATAGTGCCCCACAGGTATATCACTGTGACCTTCAACATGTACAGCCTGTTGAGCAGGACCCCACTACAGCGGCCAAGAGAGGTACCTGACACATCTGTCGCAGGTGTGTTGTGTAGCCCTACAGGCTGTGAGTGTGTGGCACATGGGATGTGTGTGCCATGTGTGGCATGTGCTCTGTTCCGACGTAACATATGCCTGTGTGCCAGCTGTGGAGGTGTGTGATGCTCAGGCAGGATGCTATTCTGAGTCTCCAAGTATGCCCCAGTGTGTTCAGATTGCTGTCAGTGCGGGTCTATGTCAGACTGGTATTGTAGTCACTGTAGTATGTCATGCCACCTGACAGCGTATGGCAGTACTGGGTTCAGAGTGCTCAGTCCCCAGATTGGCTATGTGGTGGCATCCCACACATGTGTTGTACATTCCTGGCCAGGGGTGAGGGTTGACTGCATACATGTGGCAGCTGTGACATTGCCACATGACTCACATAAACCACAACTGGACCATAGAGGTGATTCACAGGTTACCTTTGCACATGCTACCATAGTAGTGTGATTGCCATGGTGATTACCAACACATAGGGCCAATGGGGAACAACATACTGAAGGTGTGTATGTGTGGGTGTACTGCTACTGATTTCATAGCACTGGCATATATGACTGCACACGTGGGTAAATGCCAGGTAAGTCATGTGCAATGTGTCACAGGCAACGTACAAGCCAACAGGACAGATAGTGACGTTCTGTCATGTGTAAACTTGACATACATATAGTACGCTATGCAGATGTCACTAGGAGTCCACAGAAGCACTGTAACTCTGCATTGCCAGTGGAAGCAGTGTTCCAGGGAACCCCAAGTGAACATGCATGCAAACAAAGCTACAGTAAGCAGGGCTGGAAGTAGTCCATTGTACAACAAAGAAGGGGTAACACTAACAGTAGGTAACAGTGCAAATATGTAGGCACTACCAACATGTACCCAGGAATGCACAGCTCAGATGTCCATGGTAGAACTGATATTATGTCATAGTTAATTGTGATTTGGATTACATTGGTACTGCACACATATCAACATGCACAAACATCCACATTGCATAGTCGTTGTGGGCAACTTGCCACCATTACTGTACATGTCCATCATTGCATATCACTACTTGCATTAGCTTCCCCCCTGTGCTACCCATGTATGTGGCTATCTGTTGACATCCTTACCACCGGTATGCAATAATGTGCAGCTGTTACACTATGGTACTTACTATGGGTGTAGATAACAATTCAGGACAGTCATACAGTTACTGCATCAGGCATGCTGGGATATACACACAGTCATATCAGCACACTGTACTGTTACCAACATGATACTACTAATACACTTCTATGTAGTCACCCTGTGCATCAGCTATGTGTTTACCTGTTCCTGCACTGATGTTGGAGATTGCAGGATGTGGCACAGTTTCATCATATGCACAGGGTATGAATTAGGTATACCTGAGTCTGCCACTGATACCATCAATTGACATGTGTGTGTATGTGTGTTGGTGAGGGACAGCAGTACAGGGTGGGGCACTGTTGGTGCATTGTGTGCGTGTATGTGGTAGCCCTAGGTGTTAACATTTCGCATGTGTGTATGCACGCACACAGTTCCACCTCATGGCTGCCATATACAGGAGTTTGTGGACAGCCACAGACTGCACCTGGCAGGTCATACAGATCAGTGTCTGTGGGCACGGACACTGTACCTGTGCCTGGCAGGGGTGCTACGGACCATATCCTGTACTAAGCCAGACTGGGTACTGTCATCAGAAGCGGGAGTGTGTTGACTGGACACAGGTCCCTGTTGGGACTGTCCAGAGCCACGTGCACGTGGTCTCCTGGGGTGTTCCAATGACAGCACAGACCCAGCATTGCTGGGGCTGCTGCTGGCACTATGGGGGCATCCGCAGGCCTGTTGTCGTCCGTGCCGACTGCCAGCTGCTGCTGTTGCTGGCATACAGCCACGTTGATGCCGCAACCGCCCACCATTGCCCTGGCTCATGGACATGTGGTTGTGGAACTGCTGTAATATGTCCCCACAACGTCTGTCTATGACATTGGTGAAATTACAGATAGCATCCGCGATGTCACGCATACTGTCAGTCATGGCTGTGCCACATGCTCTCAGCTCCCCCAGACCCTGTCTGGTGTACCTTTCCATACGCGACTGTGCCTGCATGACAGCCCAAAACATAGCTGAGGTTGACAGACCTCTTTGGGCCCGTCTGCCAGAGGCAGTACGCCCACGGATACTCCCATGAGAACCCATGGGCAACTGTCTGTGTGGTACCATCGCAGGACCCTGCCCATGGCTGCTGTGTGGGGAAGCATGTGCCACAGATACCACATTACCCTGGTCAATGCCCACTGTATCCTGTCCATCGCCTAGGGACAATGGTGACATAGGATGTACTGGCAGGATGACTGTGCGCAATGATGGGGTTGACAGCTGTGTAATGTCAATTGGCTGACCAATGACGGACCCTGACCCACCTTCCTGTGCCATTACACAGATATCATCCTTATCAGTACCTGTGGCACCAGAGTCAGGTTCCCTGCTGCAGGACACCAGAGCAGCACCAGGACCTGTGGGAGGAAGACAGAAAACACAGTTTACAATGTCTACACAATGTTACCAGTGATGCACTTATGCACACATGCACACATGCACACGTGGACACATGCACACATGCACACATGCACACATGGACACAGGTACACATGCACACATGCACACGTGCACACGTGGACACAGGCACACATGCACACATGCACACATGCACACGTGGACACAGGCACACATGCACACATGCACACATGCACACGTGGACACATGTACACATGCACACATGCACACATGCACACGTGGACACAGGCACACATGCACACATGCACACATGCACACGTGGACACAGGCACACATGCACACATGCACATGTGGACACAGGCACACATGCACACATGCACACATGCACACCCCGCAGTATACACACAGAGCACTACTGAGTTACACTAGTATTACTAGCACTATCAGGACTATTATAGGTATTGTTAAAACACACTCACCAGCATGGATGGGCTGCCTTGTTGTAACACCAGAGGGACCTGCAGAAATGAGGAGATTAATGTCAGTGGGCACAACTGTGCCATTGATACTGCATATGATACAGTGCAGTAGTACACCAGTTGCCTTTCACACGTCAGCTGCTGATATTGGCAATATCACACCTGCACAATTACATACTATGTTGACAGCTACATACCACGGACACTCCTTACACATGCATAAACTAACAGTGTACAGAACAGTCAAGTGTACATATGGCATATTACCTGCACGCTCCATGTCGTGCTGCTGTGTGGATCCAGCCTCCATCATGATGCAGGTGTATTGCTGTTGATGTTCTGGAGCTGGAGCCACAACACTTAGAAGTAGCCCCTCCAGTCTGGTGAGGGGGAAATGTGTGGCCACTCCACCTCCTGTGGCAACCTGTTGCCTGTGGATATCCGACGCATGCTGACGGACATTTCTGATTAAATCACTGCAGTGATGTCGTACCTGCTCATATGTCCTATTATGCGTGCCAATGTCATTTACCCTACGGACAAGGTCTTGCCACAGTGCAGCCCTCTCCTGCTGATTCTGGCTGGTGCGGGAAAACAGTATGTCATAATCCCGCACCAGGCTCTGGTGTATCTCCTCATCTTCTGCTGCAGAGTAGGCAGGATTATGCTGATGCGCCATGTCCCTGGAAGAGAACACAAACAGGCTATCAGCAGACTATGTCAGCAATATATGGCACACATACTATACATGATACTCAACTGTAGTGATATACTACTACTCCCATATGTAGCATGTTTGTGTCTCTTGGTGAATACACAAGTACATGGCCAGATATCAGTGCTCAGCGAACACCTGTGCAACAATACCTGCCACATTCCATACAACATAGTAGCATGCCCCATAGGTCAGCACACTGCGACAGGTCCAATGCGCAACCTCACTCTGGGGGTCCATAACAAGGTACTGTATGTGGGACGCCATCCACTAGTGTGATCTGGACACAAATTACTCAGCCTTGATATACATATCCCACCACCACCACCACCAGCACAGTAGACTACTTTGATATGTATGTGATTAGACAGTTATTCACTTGTTAGGACTGAGATGATATCCATGCAGCCCACTGGGCCAGTGGAAGCCACAACCCACACTGCTGTCCCCTTTGCGAATGCTTCCCACGGACATCCCAAAGAATGCATGGAACATGCACACACATTTCTAAGCCAGACCCTATGCACAAAGGTTAGGCATCCTGTCCGGTGGACTCCAGCCAAAGGCAGATTGTATAACGATAGAAGGAGGCTACTGCAGGACAGAGCAGATTCACATTAAGGGAAGGCATCTGTGGTCAGCACTGGTAATAAGCTACGGTCTCTCATAACAACATCCACGGCCTACTCTGGGAGGGAAATGGCCACGAACACTATAGATAACCACAAGGCCTTCTTCAGTTATGTTACACATATGGACCAAACGCCTCAGGTATGCTCTGAGTTACTACACACCTACTTAACATTCACCGAACACACAGATATTGGCAACATTCTTGCAGACAGGTTAGGTGCACGTATCCCCCCTCCTTCTCCCCCACACTTAGAAATACTTATCACAGCTGAATGTAACCTCCCTATCATCTCACATGTCGAGGTGAGGGCCGCCCTCAGCAAAGCAGAACACACAGCATCAATGTGACCTGATGGTATCCCTGGATGTGTGCTACATGAACTCCAAGAGGACATACAACCACATATAAGACTGATATTTAACCTTGGCCGTACTACGGGATATGTACCTGAACACTGGCATACAGCAACAGTGGTCCCACTCCACTAAGGAGGCACCTCTACTGACCCTGGGAACTACCGCACCATAAGCTTAACCAGCCTGGTCTGCAAAGCTATGGAATGATTCAGTATGGGACGCATATACAGCGATATTGGGTACCTGCAGACACTTGTTCCTGGCCAGTTTGCCTTTGTGATGGGCTGATCCTGCCTTTTGAACCTGGTTGACCTTTCAAAACAGTCACTACAGCCATTGATGAGGGCAACGCAATCCATACAGCCTACCTGGACTTGCCTAAGGCCTTCAACACAGTACTCCACTCAGGCATTATAGACAAGCTCATTAGCTTACATGTTACTACATATGTCACATGATGGGTTGCACACTGGTTGACATACAGAATCCATAATATCGATATTGTAGGAGCCATGTCAGACTCAATGCCAGTCACATGTGGTATCCCACAGGCCTCTGTCCTAGGACCCCTCTTGTTTGGCATTTATTTCTCAGATGTAAAAGCAAACATGTGCAGGTTGTGGATGACAAAGTTCCCAGATGACTGCTAACTAAGTGCCATAGTCGTTACACCAGCTGACACACACATCCTACAGACAGGCCTCACTGCAATGGAAAACTGGTGCCAGGATCATGGCCTAACACTGAATGACATGTAATGTATAGTCATCCCCTTTGGGTGGAACTACGTGCACACAACATATCACATGGACATACCTATAGATACAGACCTATGACACATATGGAGGGTTCACAGTATGCAGACTATTAACTTGTTACTTTACATTACCTGTGTTTGTCGCAGCAGGTTGCGTTACCACTACTACAGCTTCCTGCTGCTGCTGGCATGGCTTGGTACTGTCACTGCTGACAGCTTCAACTTAGTTTGTGTACCGTGTGTTGTTGTTTGTGTTCTTATTTTTTTTTCTTTCTCTCTCTCTCTCTCTCTCTCTCTCTCTCTCTGTTTGCCTCCAGACAGTGCAATGAACGTATTGCATGTGTGGAGTGTGAGTACAGGATGCTTTTGTAGGTATCTGCATAAGTCCATGTGATGGCCTCTGCACCAATTGTAAGCCAGCATTTGCTAATTGCATGCAGCCAGTTGTGTACTGATTGCAGTTCTCACTGTGATTTCAGGACAGTGCTATAAAAGGATATGTGAGATAGGCATTGCCCTTTCAGATTGTAAGGGCGGGGACCATGCTGGTATGCTGTGGACACTGTTCTGTGAGTGTAAAGGTTAGTATCTCTCTCATGATTCAGGCTGTGTTGTAGATTCACATTTCTCCATTCCTCTCTCCTGTTTCCTGTAGTAAGTGTGTATGCACACTGACACCTACAACTATATATATATATATATATATATATATGTGTAAATATACATACATTTATATATGTACATTAACTGACATTATTACCTACTAGCTACCAACTAGCATGGCTGTTTCTGTTCACACACTACTATTATGGAAATCCACTAGTTTTGACAGTAAGTATAAATGACATGCTTTGTGTACTACACATCCTATATTCCCTTTACATTCATTCCTACTATTACATGATATATTTATTTTAGCACAATGTTCTTGTATAACAGTCATGGCTTAGTGGTAGGTCATGCAGACTACTGTTTCCAAGGTCCTGGATTCAGGACTGACAGTGGGATTTTATTTTGCTTTTGAACTGACTACAGGACCTGTCAATCAGAGTGACTAAGGCACTTTCAAGCAGTTGTAACCAGGTTAGCACTGGTTTGCGCGGAGCTCCCGCATGCGCACTGGCGTTCAGCTCCGCGCACACCCGCTTACAACCACTTAACAGTGCTTACTCTGGCACACACCTGCGCTATTTTCTTTGAAAGAAATGAAAATGGGGAGACAGGAAAGTGGTGAAAAAGGGGTCACAAAGAGGGTAAGACAGTAGGGAAACAAGTTTGGGTTTTGCAGGAGGGATGTAGGTAAGGCCCATAGCTGCCCATTTCTTCATCAGCAACAGCTGTGCATATGTATGTAATTTGGTGTGACATTTGAAACCTTCCACCCCTGAGAGAGGTGTCAGGACAACAATAATACTTGTACAGCCAATTGTAATTGATAGTTTCCATGTCCAGCAGACATGTGTGCGGAATGGGCAGCTATGTATGGGGCGTAATTTTTTTGTGGGTACAGAGTACCCTTTTTTTTTTTTTTTTTTTTTTCAGGTGAGAGTGGTATGTCAGGTGAAGGAAGTCGGTATAGCTGGGGAGGTAGGTTGGGTAGGTCAACAGACAAGACAAACAAGACGCATACAGGGGCGGTGTATGACACATGTGGGGGGGTTACACAATTGATGGGGATGGATGTTTGGATATCCAGAGCCCATGAGCCCACAGATGGCAACAGTGGAACTGATATCCCCACCCATGGGCAGTTGCCACTGTTCCTTCACTGCCCAGGATGGGGCTGTGCTGGGGGCTGTTTAGGCTGGGCAACAGGCATGCCCGTAAGTTGTGCCACCTGTGCCTCAAGCTGGCATAGGGGCCCAAGAACAGAGTCCTGGATCTCCCTACGCACCACAGTCAGGACGCTACGGAGGGTGAGTGGTGGTTCTCCTCCAGCCACACTTGCAGAGGGGGGTTGGGCCCCATCCCCTGCAGCGCTTCTACCCGCAGGTGGCACAGGGCCACCGGAGGAGGGTCCAAACTGGGCACTAGTGCCAGGTGCACTCGTCAGCTGAGGTGAGAGAGGTGGGTCCGCTGGAACCCGCCTTCCCTGTCGTCCTATGTTTTGCATTATGTCATGACAGTTTGGGTTAGTAACATACAATACCATTCGCAATTAGCTGTAACAGCATGCATTAGTATTCCCATTAACCAAACACCCAGATATTCACACCATTGAACAGCGAGCATAACACATGCATAATTTGAACAGCAATACACAGTCCAACAACATGCAGGGTTGATTGATGGCAACAGGCCATCAGGTTTGGATGTATGAACAGGGCAGATGCATCAACGTGCATGCAAACATTTATGACCCAACAGGACAAATGTCCAGGGGTGTTAATTGTGATTGCACATACCAATTTTCACGTGGAATGGATTATATGTGGTTATAGGGTGGGGTGAAGAAAATAATATTAACACCTTCGAATACCAATACATATGCTGTACATTTCTAATAGCTGCAGATATATACACACTACTGTTCTAACTACAGTTTCCTATATGATAACTACTTCAATTTGGTGATAGGACTGTTACTGCTACATCAATATACATTTTATTGTTCTTCATACACGTTCATATCTGGCTTTGTTCAGCTACATCATCCTGCTACATTTGCTTTATATAGCTATAGACAACTGTGGATGTTTGGTATTTCAGACAATCATACTATCTGCATATTGCAGACTGAGAGCAACATATCCAGATTTTGGGATACACATTCCAGCTGCAGCAACACTTTGAACACATTTTGCAGTTTGGTTCTACTTGTCACATTCATTTCATTCTGTACTGACTGCAGTATACTTTATTCAGGGGTTATTACTACTTTATTGGTGGATTCATAACTCTTTCTCATATTCTCTCACTTGTTTTCATTTTACTATTCAGGATGGTACTTACTTCAAGGCTTTATTGACATGTTTTACCTGTAGTTATTACAATCCTTTCTAGCAGTCTCACTTCTGTCATGTTTCAGTATTTCAACAGGGATATATTTCACACATGTGATTTTCTCATCTTCTGCAGCTGTACTTTTCAGCCTGCTGCAGGTCGTGTACTATTATATTACAGGTGGGGCATCTTTATTTCAGACTTTATTTCAGACATTTTCATTTTTCTGTTTGGATTACAGACTGCAACACACTTTTGTAATCAAGCAATACTTGCAAACACTCTTACACTGTTACTTGCACATTTTATTACTTAGTGACTACACTGCACTCTTTTGCTAACTGTCATACTTTTATATTTCTTTACAGTTACTGGGAGTGGATTACTGACCTGCCTGGTGGCGCAACCGCACCAGCCTATCGCCATAGGCTCTGCGGTTCACAGAACGGACACCTGCAGCTGTAATATCAATGAAGTAATATTGGAATACACATCTCCATAATATCAACTAGTTTAATTTCTTACATACATAATTAAATGTAACTTACTCAGTAGTGGGGCGTTGGGCATTTGACGGGCCTCCTGGATCCAAAGGTTCAATTGGTCCTGCTTACGTCTCTTCAGGTCCGCATGGTGGTTACAGACCTGCTCACCAGTCCTTGGAATCCCTGTGGCACTGGTGAGATCATGAGCCAACCGGTCCCACGCCTCAGCCCTATATGCTCCCCACACGACCTGGCCCTGCATGATTTGGGCCTCATGATTGTGGACTAGGAGCAAGACCATGTATCTGGACTCCTCAATGCCCCACCTCTGTGCTCGAAAGCAACTACCCAAACCTACTCCTGACATTCTGGCTGCAAGTTAGTTCTACAATCGTTTATGCTGTGTATTCCCGCTTATGGGGCTTATATATGCCGTTTTTCCCGCACTTATCTGTGATTGGCCATTTTGGAATTGTATCAACTTCACAAAACCTGCTTTGTCATGCTCCACTTTGTATTCATTCCTATATATTTGCTATTACTGCATTTCTAGGAACAGCTGTCATGGCTTAGTGGTTCAGTACCTTGACTATGGTGCATGGTATTCTGGGTTCGAACCTGGCCACTGCTTTTTATATTTTATGACTGTCTAGACAGGCTAGGGGGTGTGTCTGTGTAAAGGCAGTTTTGATACAGCTTGCTCAACGTTGCCCGTCGGTTAGCTTGTTGGTGCGGTGCGCAGCTCCGCGCAAATGGGGTACGCTGGTTTACGCTTCATTTGGCTGTTAGCACACATATTATGCTCAGCTCAGCTAGGGGCACACAGTTTCAGCATGTTAAACCACTGCTCACCTACGGGCACTCATTTTACACCTGTTAAACCACTGCTCACCTACGGGCAGATGCACTCACCTTGTTAAACTGTAGCTCAGCTATAGGCACATCTGGCATTTTTTATTGTTTTGTTATCTCACATTTCTTCAAAAGAAATGGACTATTTCATTACATTTTACATAAAATATAATTTTATATGTGTACATATTGGTCAGGGACTTGATTCGTGGTTATTTTACTAAAAATAAAAATTTATGTTGTGGGGGCTCAAACCATGACTGCCTGCTCTTCAGCCTACGTCTCTACTGCTACGCTATTTCTTCTTGGCTTACTTTGCATATTTAGTTCTTATATGCTTTTCCACTGACTGCTAACTGTGGCTAAGCTACGGGCACGCCCGCGCAAACAAGCGCACTCACGGGCAAACATCTTTACGATTTAAAAAAATATATATAACATGTTCATTTATATATTTTATGTTCATAGTCTGTGGGGGCATGTGTTGTGTTGTGTTTATTCACATTTCCATGGCCTCTGTCGTGGGTGTTTACTTTGGGCACTTTTACTCTTCTGGGGGCGTGTCCGCTTGCAGGGCTCGGCCTATGGACACGACCCCTACTGTCTTTCACGGACCGTGTTAGCCTAAGGTGTGATTCAGCATGCCCTCATGCATATGCATGACATGCTGACGTCACGCTGTTTAACTGCAGCCTCCGTGTAAGCCTTGTATCTCTTACACGGAGGCTTCGTGAATCCTGCCCTCAGTCTTTTCAATGTTGAAATTATAAAAAATAAGACAGTGAGAAGTTTTTTTCCTGTTATATCATATAAGAGCGCAGCAAGTAATTCTATTTTGCATTACAGTAGTGTGCACCCCACTTATTTAAAGAGTAACATAGTTAAGGGACATTTCATAAGGATTAAAAAACTCATGTCAGATCTGGAGATGATTAAGAAGGTATCCCCCAAAATGTTTAAGTCTTGCTGTTAGTGAATTTGGTATCATGGGTGACAGTGAGAAAATTAGAGCAGATATGGATAGAAACTTGTCGGTGGCCATGCCTATAGTGTTTTCATTAGACAGCTACTTAATTAAGAACATTGTTAACAACAAATGGCATATTTTAGCTAAGTTGTTTATAAACAAAAAAGGGAGAAGATTAAAAAATATTTTGATTATTTGACAAATTAGATTTTGCAGTTAACATCAAAGTAAATTGGCAGTTTTAAATGTTTGAATTGCTCCAATTGCAGATTCATTTCTGAATGTTCTAATTTTTTTGATGCAACAAAAAGTCTTACAGTGTTCAAGTTTTTACCTGTAATGCTGCATTTGTGGTTTGTTATGCACAGTGTCTTTCATGTGATTCCTTTTATTTTTGAAAGAGAAATAACTAAAAGAGGATATATGAACATCAATATGCTATTAAAAAAAAGAAGTGACAAGAACGCTTTGACAAAACATTCAATAATATGTCAAAATTTTTAGAAATTCATTTTCACAGTAGTTGATCTTGTTTCTAAAAAATGTAATGGTAATAAGGAAGAATTAGAGTTTTTAAGAATGAAATGGCAGATTATCTTGAATGCTTATGTAATTCCGGGACTTAATGGAATGGTTAATTATGCATCATCATTAAAAAGAAATAGAAATAAGAAAAATATAAATGACTTGATCACCTATTATTTGATCATGTGATCGTGTTGAGTTTAAAAGGGTTGTTAATGTTAGATTTATTTACTCTGATAGTTTGAGGTCAATAGAGCTCAATGTTTTGGTTTAATTTATTTTAATAAATTTGTTTTAGTCACTCCAGCCACATGGAACAGTTTGGTTGTTCTTTTATTTTTCTTGCTAAAGATTATTGCTCAGGCCAGCCTCTTCTTGAGGCAACTTTCAGCAGTTGTAGGTCTAATTCAAAATACATGTATTTTAGTACACCTCTAAAATTCTTTTACTTTTGCATCTGTCATTGGTAACTGTGACATTACTCTAAGAATATCTGGCTTACCTTCTAGCAATTGTTCATACTTCTCAGGTAAATATGCTTTACTTAGCAAATCATCTATGTGAGTTCCTTGTCTGTCTACATATCACTTTCAGATTATACTCTAGAGATTAAATAAAATAATCTGCAAGTTTAGAGGAACTTTGTACAAGGACTTTAAGTAGGCTTTGCAAAGGTGTATATTCTGTTTTTACCCGAACTCGTTTACGATAGGCAACTTCATGGAATTTCTAACATCTGTACACTATACCACTGATACCAGTTTCTTTTCCATCTGACCATACATACTTTGTTCTTGAGTAAATGATCTTGAGCCACGGGCAACTGGTCTATACTATTTTAAGGTCATTGGTTGTTCACTCTTCTGACAGCCAACTACCTGCAACACAAATAGTTTACTGGGCCATCAGAAACTAGTTTCTTAAGCATTTCAACATGTTCCTGTTCCTAACTGCATTCTTAGGTCACATATTGTTCTGACATCTTTTTAGAGGCATAGCAATCTCAAACATAATGGGTTCAAACATTTCAAGATACTGCATCATTCCCAGAAATCTCTGAAATACCTGATTGTCTTCTAGCATTTGTATGTGCACTATTGCTCAGATTTATTTATTTTCTGGATCAAGTTTCAGGCTTTATGAAGTTAGAATATGGCCTATGTATTTCATATTTGTTATTTGGAGTTTTGCCTTTGTTCTAAGATTCAGATTATGCTGCATCAGTTTGCTCAGCAGCTATATTAGTCTCTTGCCATATGATTCTTGTATCAGACACTACTCGAATAAGTCATCAGCTGTGTTTATGACACCTTCCAAAAATTCAGTTGCATATGCAAAACCTGTTCTGCTGACAAAATAGCAATCAGAAGGCTAAGGAACCTATTGTTTCTTTACGGTACATTAAATGTACATAATTTGCAGATTTTTTATTTATCTTTAACTGCAGAAACTCTGGTTTGCAATTAGTACCAATAAAAAAGTTAATATTTTGCATTCCTGAGTTTACTTCTTCATCTTTAAACCAGGGATAGTGCTCTAACTTAATTTATTCAGATTTTGTGGATGAATACAAATGAAAATCTTATTTTTCTTTATAATTGAAACCATACTGTTGAACATTGCATTGGTACTACCTGTTTCTTAATGAAATCAAGGCTTTCTATTCCCTTTTTCTTTTTGCTTATGAATTATATAACTACTTTTTTGTAAGCATGAATCATTGGCACTACTCTAGGTTTCATCTGTTATATTTAATCTCTTGGTGAACTTCCTAAACCTGTATCAAATCAACATAATTATGCAGGATGCCATTACAATGGTTCTGTGCAGCATCTGCAATGTCTCTGTGATAGATTTACTCATGTAGCTTTTGTTTTATATTCCTTCTTTCTCATAACCCACATGACCAAAAACACTGGCAGAATTCAATTCCTGAAGTGCTTACTATTTGGAAAAAAAACAAAACATTTTTACTTGCATGTCAACATGTTTTGGCTCAATAGTGCCATCTGGTGGCTGGAGTGATCTACCAATGTACATAAAGTACTCTGTTGAAATTTTTCCAAGCCCAGCTGTTTAAAATTATTTCCAGGCAAAATAATGGACTCCACATCTGTATGTAATTTAAATTCTACCTTCTACCTATTAATCCTCAATAGTTTATTTCCAACAGTCAATTTTACACCCCTGCTCACAGTTTCTGTTATATTTTAAGGGGTTTCATTTCAGTAGTACCTGCAAACTGCCAGTTCTAATTTAGTTGAAAGCAGTTGTTTTTTCTTTTACACCTCTTTGAAAAATGCCTTTGTTGCACAACTTCTGCAGGACTGCTTAAAACCTGGTAAATGTTCTTTGGTTAAAGTCAGGTCCATTCCCTTTAAAAGCGTGCCTCTTGTTTCATAATTTCGTATATGACATTGTTCTGTTCTCACTAGCGAATCGTGCAGCTCATCATATTCAGACTTTAACTCAGTTATCCAGGTCAGTACCATAAATATGTGTATAGCCTCTGTATGACTTGATGATCTAGTGAAGAATGTATGTCTAATAAATAAAGTTCTTTCTGGGCTGACACTGATTATTATTTTGTTTGCCTTCCCCCTCATTAACAAAAATGACAGTGTTAACAATCTGTATGACTTCTTTCTAAGCAATACAAAATAATACTGAACTTCTTCTGATTATTTTTTCAGGTAATGAATTTGCAATAAGAAATAAATAAAATTTCTGGATCCAAGATCCTTCTCAAAGTGCAGGTATTGAAGGTGGTTGTAGTTGAGCTTTAATTCCCTGAGCATTATACTTCTATACTACCAAACCCAGAAGCTCACAGGGCCAGAATCTGCAAAGATCGAGAATCTGGTGCATTCATTACTCTGATATTACCCCTAAAGTTGCAGATAGCAATGTAGTATGTAAATGTGCAACAATCAGCCCAGAATATCTCACTGCACAATGGCGTATGTCAGAAGTAATGATAGCTGCTGATTATGAAATGTTTCAAAGAAATGCCTATCTGCAGAATTATCAGCAAAACTAGGATATGTGTGTTGTAACAAAAACACCCAATGTGTTGTAGGCAGATGCAATACCAATGCTGAACTGAAGGGCATGCTACACAATCTACAAAGGACAGAGTGAGCACTGACACAGCAAACACCTAAATAGTTTACAAATAGTTAAGTTATACAGAACAGACCAGTCACTTGTCCACAGTATGCTAACTCATGAAGTATAAGAAAGAGACAAAGCACCAAGAAGACAAAGACGTATATGTGTGTGTTTGTGTGTGTGTGTGTGTGTGTGTGTGTGTGTGTGTGTGTGTGTGTGTGTGTGTGTATGTTTCAAAAACTGTCGATTATTTTGCTTACCTTACTGCTGCTTGATGGCTATTCATGCATTCTAAGCAATATACATAGTAATGTGAAAACTATAGGCCTGTAACAAGGATCAGATATAGTTCATCTCCCTCCACTGCTCCTCAAGCATGTGCATCTGTTTGATGCACAGGGCTTGATTTCTGGTCTGCTTTTCCTTACCTAAAAAAGAAAAGAACAACTATAAATGATGTATTCCTCAAATAACAGGGATATAAATTTCTCAGATCAGGTTCTTAAAAAACTTAGTTCTGAGGAAAATCAGATAATCACAAATACACATTTTACAAGGTTATACACAGACCTTTACATTTTTGATCATAGTTGAACATAAATTGCGAATAAAACTTAGTAAGGAATACTTTAGAAGACTTAAATTAATCCTGAGAACAGCATTGACATCTAGGATCAAGATCCAAGCTATAAATCAATTTGCTCTTTCTGTCCTAATGTACAGTTTTGGAGTGATTGACTGGCCCCAAAAAGTGCTGGATAGATTAGATATTAAAACAAGAAGGATGCTTCATGCTCACCAAATGATTTATAAAAATCAGTGTACAGTGCTAGCATTGTTGCCTCACAGCAAGAAGTTCTCCTGTTCGATTCTCGGCTGGAGTGCCTTCTGTGTGGAGTCTGCATGTCCTCCTCATGATCGAGTGGCCTCCGAAAGACATGCGTGAATGGGCGTGCCTTCGCTGAAGGTTGGGCGTCAGGCTGTAAACTCGGCACCATAAAAATTGACTGCCAGTCATTAGCGAACTGGAGTTCTGCTGTGGCAACCCCTAACCGGGAAAAGCCGAAAAGACAAACAGTATATACCAAGATTATATATTCCCCATTCAGAAGGAGGGATGGACCTCCTTGAAATTGATTACATGTATAGATCTGCAATAGTGGGACTCCACACATATCTATTGACCTCACAAGATCCAAATATAGTGGAAGTTTCGAAACATGAGGAAAATAAATCTAAGATGACTTCTCTGCTTAATTTAGCAGAAGCATATTGACATCAAGCAGGAATGGAAATCAAATCAGAAGTAGATAAAAACCAGGCAGCAACTGAATGTGCCAAAAAACAAAAGAAAGAATATAAGGTGAAGGACCAAATGAGAAGGCAAGAGATGTGGAAAAAAATATAAATATAGTTGCAAGTATAGAAAACTTCTGGAAGAGCCTCATGTTGACCAAGAATGAACACAGGAATGGTTAAGGAGAGGCTAATTCAAACCAAGAAATGAAAGGTTAATTTTGGCAGTGGGCTATGTACATGCTGGTTTACAAAGTCCATGGAACATGTGGGAGAAACAGACAAATGTAGGTTTTGTAAAGCTGAATTGGAAACAGTCACACACCTTGTTGCTGGTTGTGACACACTAATGGCATAAGGACTGTATACTGAAAGGCATAATAATGTGGCGAGACTGTTGCACTGGGGATTGTGCAAACATTATGGTATTGAAGTGGATGAAAAACACTGGAAACATGAGCCACAAAGCATCATAGAAAATTATGAAGTTTATATCACATGGGATCACCCATTACCAACAGTTCAAAAGATAGATGCTAGAAAACTGGATATAGTGGTTCAAGAAAAGAAGACAAAGTAGCATTGATCATTGAAATCGCCACACCCAGTGACTACAGTGTCTTGCGTACAGAGAGACACAAAGTCATAAAACCTCAGGATTTGCAGGCAGAAATGCGAGTAATGTGGAAGACAGTTCTAATAGTAGTAGGAGCAATGAGTCTTATAAAAAAGAATCTACAATCGTATTTAGATATGCTACCAATCCATGTAACTCCATATGAATTGCAGAAGGAGTCACTACTGGGCACATCGCAGGTGCTGCGAAGAGCTCTTTTGGCTGACATCAAAGATTGAAACAATACTAATTTCATGAACTTTAATCATACTTTGACTTAGGAATGGGGTCCATTCCCATTATGGTATTAGAAACACAAAATACTTGGGGAAATTAGAAGAGGGTATAAGACTCAAACTTGCAACTATAATGTACATCCAAGCTCTGTCATTGACCCATATCTGCCTAGTAGTTAATCCATTTTGGCTGAAAGTGCATGTTGTGAATGCAACGAAAAGACCCAGGTGTTGTGACATTACCCGATGAGAGATAGTCTTCTAATATGGATCCTGGCTTAAGATTTCAAAAAAATGAAAATGTGCTGGACATATATGGAAATATTTAACAAGAATTAATTCATGTCAGCACTGTAATTACAAACATTAACAGCAATTGAAAATGTGCATTCCTCAGACAATAGGACAGTGTCATCTATCATAGAGCTTCTGTTAAAAGTACCATAAAAGTTGCTCTGCAGAGTAAGGTATATGTGAGGACTAAGATATTCCTTGGCAAAGTGCACATCACAAAACAAGTACATATATCTTCCCAGTTTTGCATTTCAGCTGTAAGTCTGCCCATCTCAGTCTCTCAAACTATAAGGATATTGTGGTTCTTGAAATGAATTTACTAATTAATGATAAAACATTTGATAGCACTTTAGAAAATAATACAATGTTACATAAAACATTGTCAGACATATAACAGTCTGTAGCAAGCTTTACTAACCTTCTAGTTAGTGCTGCTGTAAACAGACCATTACAGACTATGAGCATAGTCATATGAATTTGATGAATAGCTAAGTTATTTGTAAACATGCATAAAATAAAGGTTAATATCAGTAAGTTGAATATTCTTCAATGCATAACTGCTATGCGTGAAGTAAGCCAAGATAACAATTTAAGAATATGTTTCCCCATGTGGATTTGAACTCATAGCAGACCAAAATGCAAGCATGTGGACCAGTTTCCTTACAGGACAAGCAAAGAGGCAACACACATATTTTTCTTAACAAACAGACATTTCTTGTGTTTATTTGAATTCCTTTGGCTAACAGATGAATATGCAAACTTTTGACACTTATTGGCCAGTATACTCTAAAGAAATAATAGCTATCAACACATAACTGAAAACATATGTGTAAGCAGTCAGACAGACATTCCTCTTGGCTTAGAAAAATGGGAATGTATTAAGAATCTTCACTTTATTAGGAGGAATGTAGTAAACAAGTTATTTATGAGTTACTATTTAGACATATACTGATACAGCTGGTGATACTGTCGTAATATAATGGATAAATATGAAATGCAGTCATCAGTGGCCTATGCACAGTAAGCATTACTGATGCACTAGGGCAGTTGATGTGTGAAATTTTATTTACTTTATTTATTTGGCTTTGTTTACTGGGAAAGTCTGATAGGGTAATATCCATTTTCAGCGGAGGCCCGGGGAGAAAAGCTCCAGTTGCTTATATTGCATTATACTAAGTGCCTTTTAAACAGAGTAGTTACATTTCTATTTACATTATACACAAACATTAGTTACATTTATACATTCTAAGACTTTACAGAGGTGGAAGTTACTAAAGAGATAGCCTACGTGCAACTTAGTGGATTGTACAGGCAGCAGTTATGTATAAAAATTGTTTTGTCATTTCAGTGAGAGGTTGTGTGTGTTCTGTTTAAGGAGAGCATTTATAGAGTATAGAAGTCTCAACCTTGTGATGAGCATTTGCAGGACCAGGATTGGTTAAGATGTTATTTAGGCAGTGGTTTAAAACTATTGAGTTTCTTCAGAGGTTAGTGCTAGGCTAACTGCCCTTGTGAGCCATTGCAAGCCTAGCCAATTATCCCTTGTGAGGATCAAACCCTGCGTTTGTAAGGCAAACACCTTAACCATTAGGCCACCCTCATTTGTTAGTTTTACTTCTGTGAGAATAATATTCCAGAGTTTAGCAACTTATTGGGAGTAGAGCAACTCTCCTGCAACATTATTTGGCTTATTTGCAACTAATAAGAATTTTTTACTATAGCGGAGGTCCCTTGCTGGACAGTGGGTCAGTAATAAATTATGTAGTGCAGGACATTTTTCTGGATGATGGATTGGATTTGTGTGCTGTAGTTAGTCATGAATATGTTAGGTAGTTGTAAAGTTCAAGCCAGTTTAATTGCTTTAAGCTCTGAGAATGATGAGTTCTATGAGGGAGATTGGTGTCAAATTTAGATATTTTATTGCAGCAGGAAGCAAGTTTCTTTCTTTGAATATTTCCCCAAATTATGTATGCCTTGCATGGTGTGCAGGATCAGTGCAGGAGCTCCAGCAGGCAATATGTCTGCTGTGCGACCCAGGAACAGCCTGCAGGGGCGTGCATGAGCGCTCCTGCACTAGTCCTGCAGGGACTAAGCTCCTGTATGCAAATCACCCAATTTGCAGGAGAAATCCATGCAAATGAGGTGAATTTGCAATCCAGGAAGCTTGCAACTGGCCATGCAAGACTAGTGCAATCTGTAGAAATGTACTCGGTTACTAACCGAGTACATTTCTGCAAAATGCAAAATGGAGCTGTGACAGCTCCAAATAAAGGCTGCATATCAGTTAGGAAACATGCCAATGGCCAAGTATAAGGCTATTAGCATTGTAAACTGCCAAAAAAATAAAAACATCAACTTTTGTTTTGTTTTTTAGCTGATCTCAGCTGTTTAAGTGTAGGGCAGTGACATGCAAATGGATCAGGGGGGAAATAACAAAATAAACCTAAAATAAGCATTCTAACTAAAATCAATATCCTGCAATGCAAGTCAATGGCAGGCACAAGATGACATGGCCAGTGAGTAGTGGTTGCTAAGGGGGAAGGCTCAGTGTGGGACATGTAACTATGCGTTAGCAGGCAATCCTATGCCTGCTAATGCAGTGAATCCCAGTTTTCCCCAGCATGCTCGTCAGGTCCCAACAGTGTAAGAGTAGGAATAGCTTGGTGCAAGCCTAGGAGTTAGCTGACATCATGGGGTGTGTGTCAGGCATACCATAAGTGGATTGGAGCCCTGTGGCTCGGGTTTGCTCCTGGCTTAGCACAGCTAAGCTAGGGGGTGTGTCTGAATCTGCCTAGCACTCTTTACATTGCCTATGCGGGTGTGCGCACACCGGGTTTTAAAAGAAGAAAAAAAAGTTATACCAGGAAATAGCAGCACTGTGCACATTTGAGCACTCTGTTTGCACAGCGCACCCCTGGGCTTAAACAGGAAGGCAATGGCAAGGGAAAACAACAGTAGGAAGGTAATCAAGGAGAACTAGCATAGCTGGCAGGTGAAATGTATCAAAATCAGTCAATTACACAGGCAGCAGACCAGCCCAGCCCAGAACACTACTATAAACTATGTAAATACCTTACCCTCTGTTTTTTCCCACACTCTACACCAAACAAGCGGGAAACTTTTAACAAACAAACCTACAAAATCAGAGGGGCTGCAGCAGGGAACATAGAACAACATGTGCAAGAGGCTGAGGGTGGTGAGGATGTGAATGCTGCCGATCAACCCATAGTGAGGAGACGGACAAGAGTGTACAGACCGAGGGTAACCTACCAGAGGCCACAAGAGATGGAGATATTGGAGCGCTATATGGTGGACAGGGACCTCCTACAGCCAATTGTTGAGTTGTGCCGGCCACACCTGACACCCCAAATTGACCAAGGGGAACCCATCCCAGTGGATACCAAGGTATGTGTAGGCCTAGGAATACTAGCCACAGGTACCTCCCAGAGCTCAACTGGGGATATCATGGGGATCTCACAGGCATCAGCATCCAGAGTATTCCACCAGTTCCTGGATGCCATGTCAGCACATGCCGGTGAGCACTTATTATTCCTCAACACCTGTGAGGTGTTGACCAGCAATATGCATCTCTTTCACCAAATAGCAGAATACCCTGAGGTAGTGGGTGCTATAGACTGCATGCACTTATGCATCAAAGCACAACCCGATGATCAGGGTATGGCCTACATCAACCACTGGGGCATCCCCTCCAGCAACTTCCAGGTTGTCTGCGATGCCCAGGGCATTATAATGAATGTGTGTGCTGGCTGCCCTGGAAGCTATCACGATTCCCACATTTGATATCTGATGCAGCTGTACCAGAGATTTGCCAATGGGGACATCCCCTACGGTCACCTAGTGGGGGATGCTGGTTACCCACTGAAGCTGTGGCTGATGACATCCATCAGAAATGCACACACACATCTGAACAAGAATTCCATAATGAGGCACATGCACAGACCAAACTTTTAATAGAGCATGTGTTTGGGATGCTCAAGTCACATTTCCAGTGTCTGGACACATCCGGTGGAGCCTTGCAGTACTCACCAGCTACATGTACCAAAATTGTTATGGTATGTGCTATGCTACACAATATGATCCTGTGGAAACAGCTGTAGCAGGAACAGCACAGGGCAGGGCCACACAGCCCCCAACCAATGCCAAGGCCTGCACAGGCAAAGAGTGACTCGGAGGAGGAACAACCTGAGCTTGCCCCAGTAGGCAGATGGAGGTGTGCTCATTATGCCAGGCCGTGGCAAAGAGACAACGCATAGCACATACACTGACAGAGTAGGGACCCGGGGAATGACACCTGTCTATGACTCGCACATACAATAAAAGGGATGCCAAACATGACACTACCTGTGCTCAACCATGTACAGGGAGTTTACTATGTGCGTCCGACATAGGCAGCCATCCAGCACCATCCTCAATTCTGGCAAACCCACAAGGTAAGTCAATCAACCTACCAGTTGCCAAATGGAGTAGAATGTATCATTACCTGTATCTATGGTATAGCTGTGAGCATGCAAGGGAAATGGGTGGCTGAATATTATGGCAGCAGATAGTAGACACCCATAGTGGCACCATGACATCTGTAACACATACTGGAGTTACCATACTAGCCAGTACTACACAGGGTGACAAAACCCACTGCAGGAAATGTGCTGGGTGACATGTGTGTCCATATGACTCACACATGCCAGTCAGGGAGGTTCACATACCCAACAACAGTCTCAGACAGCAGGACAGGTGGAGACAAACCCAAATAGAGCCTGTGCTATGGCCTCTGAATGATGCCTATGGGTAACCCCCCCCCAGGCCTACACAGACAGACTACATCAAGTCAGGCAGTGGGATGTTAGTTCTGAAGGGTAGGAAGTCAGACACTAATATGTAGGGCAACCAAAGCTAAGACCTGTAGTACACTGATGTGCCACTAGTAAGTATGATAGGTTAGAATACAGAATGAAATGGAGTACCTGACATACCAGTACAGTCATAGCAAATATGTGCATGTGCCAGGTGTGCCCCCTATCCTATGCAGATATGTAGAAACAGTAAGGTGTACCCCCAATCCTGTGTAGAAATCTAGAAACAGTCAAGTGTGCCCCCAATCCTGTGTGTAGAAATGTAGTAACAGTCAGGTGTGCCCCCCCCCACAATCCTGTGTAGAAATGTAGTAACAGTCAGGTGTGCCCCCCCAATCCTGTGTAGAAATGTAAAAATAATCAAGTGTGCCCCCCCCCACAACCCTATGTAGAAATGTAGTAACAGTCAGGTGTGCCCCCCCACTCCAGTGTAGACATGTAGAAACAGTCAGGTGTGTGTCCCCCAATCCTGTGTAGAAATGTAGTAGCAGTCAGGTGTCCCCCCCCCCAATCCAGTGTAGAAATGTAGTGACACTCAAGTCTGCCCCCCCAATCCTGTGTAAAAATGTAGTAACATGCATGAGTAGGTATAATACAAGTAGAGCACAGATGGCCAGAGGTGGCCAAGGTAGCAGGATAGGTTGTAGCATTTGCACAATATGCAGGCCTGAGTGTGTTAGGATGGTGTGTGTTTCATAATGTGTGAGAGTAGTCAGTATGTATGCATGTTGAGGTAAGACCTGGTGGCCATTGCCCACTACTGCTGATAACAGGGACAAGCCCTCATGACTGCAGTGCCAAAGACAATCCCAACCAGTATAACACATGCAAGCAGTAAGCCATTGTAAATGTATGGTGGTAATATGTGTCACCATCTGAAAGACTGACATGGCATGGCTGGTGGGATAGATATACAAGCAGTACACAGGGGAAAGTACCCAAGACATACAGTATATATTGTGCCACTGTGAAATGGTGACACCCTTGGATTTGTACATATAGGTATGCATCACAGTAACATGATCTGTAGTAGGGGATACCAGTGAGGTCTGCCTGAACACCTGCAGATCACAATGGAGGTAGGACTGATATATTGGGAATCAGCTGATGTACCTGCACATGCCAGCATAACTGTAATGCCCCATGCATATCTGTATGTCAGATGCAAGTAGTGTCCATAGCAAGCATGCACCCAGCCACGCAAACACCACTCACAGGCACCTCTCTGGCAATATCCCTGCTGTGGGGAATGGGCACAGTACGAACCCACCTGTATATGGCAATAGTGGAAGACTGCAGCATGCAGTGCAGATGTCCCATGCAGGTGTGTCCCTAGCTGTATGCATGTTATGTCATGGACACCCAAATAACACATAACACACTCCATTTAAGCCATATGCAAGGCCACGTGGACAAACCACAGTAACATGTCCACCATGTCCCACTGCATGAACTGTGGACCAACACTAATACACACCTGTGATGTGGTGATACCTTTAGGGAAAGTATCACAGAATGTATGTATAATGTATGGAAGAGGTTAGAATAACAGAGGGGAGTGTGGGAGCATGGGCAACATGGAATGTGCAGGGTCCAACACCAAGCTGTGTGCACACTATTCCTGGCTGCAAACATATAAATGGGTGGCTACACATCTGCCCGAACACTACAATAGAGTAAATGTCCTGAGCCATGGCCCCTGCCTCTGGCTAAAATGTGCAAATATGTACAGCTGTGAGGCATTGCCACAGCAAGATAAGGCCATACTTCCATTTTGATGGGCGGACAAGTATGGGATCTTCTGCCAGCACTGTACCAAGGTGCTGAACTGGATACACAAACCCAGCACCAAGTGTCTGCAGCTCCCCCTCCAGAATGGCATAACTTATCATGAATGCGTATGTGTCTGCCCATAATACCAGACACAGCTGCAGTCACCCTTGTCCCACAAGTCATCACTGTGAGCAAGAATGTCCACCTGACAGTACATGAGGACAGAAAACATCACTGTGTATAACAGTACACATATCTGAATATCTCTGCTAACAGCAGTACCATGCAGCTGAAGCAGCACAGATGCAATCACCTACAGTACACACTATCCCCTGCACAGTTTGTCCCCATATTACCAAATGATTGCCGGATACCATGCAGAAACAGTATGCTACCTGTAGGTGTACAACACAAATATCTGCACTGCAGTACAAACTACCTGGAATCGATCCACACATTCAGTACAGAATGGCATACTGGGCATGCTCACATACTTAAACAAATGAAGGCCATGTCTGCAAATAACAGTGCACCACACATATCTGGCATTTGCAGATGTTAGTGCAGACACTCTTCAGTATGCAGCACTCATGCTTTGCACACACACACACACACACACACACACACACACACACACACACACACACACACACACACACACACACACACACACTGGATAGAAATACAGGCATATATCCAAGGGCAACACACTATAATAAATCAAACGTAGATGTACACAGATGTATGGAATAGAGTGACTGTCACAAGGGGCCATCCATTATGAGGTCTGTCCCACACAGTACACAGCCAAATGGCTACAACCACATGAGGTTCGGATGTCACTCACTTTTGACCTTAGCCACTGGTATCTGTCAGCATGATGGACTATGTGGTGCAAGTGCTAGCTGTGCAACATAACTGTACAAGGAAGTAATCATCTAGCAGCTGTATACATGTACCTGTGGAATATACCCTGCTTGCACCCGCATGTGGTGTGTCAACCTCTAGATGAATGGGCTACGGCCCATGCACACATACTGCCCTCCCCATAGCTGTACTATGACAAGCCTGCTGAGGTCATCCACTTTGAAATACACCCTTGTGAAAGGCTTAGGCCAGTAATCTCTGTGGCGCCTCCTATAACTGCGTACTGCTGTAGTGTGATAAACTAGTTAGGTAGGATTTCTAATCCCAGACATGGCAACTGTGTGTGTGTGTCTCTTTCTGTGTAGAGAGCAATGCTTTTTGGGCTAGTCACACTCACTACAATTCAAATGACCTACTTTGTCAAGGCTGCTGATGTCATACACTGTGAAATACAGCTTTTGAAAAGTTGCAGGCCAGTAATTTCCATTGCATGTCCTATACCTGCATACTGCTGTAGTATAATAAACTAGTGAGGTAGGAGTTCTAATCTCAGAGATGGCAACTGTGTGTGTCACTGTCTGTGTAGAGTGCAATGCATTGTAGGCTAGTCACACTCACTACAATTCAAATGTCCTACATTGTCAAGACTGCTGATGTCATACACTCTGAAATACATATTTTGGAAAGCTGCAGTCCAGCAATCTCTGTGGCATGTCCTATACCTGTGTACGGCTGTAGTGTAATAAGCTAGTTAGGTAGGATTCTCATCCCAGACATGGCAATTGTGTGTGTGTGTGTGTGTGTGTGTGTGTGTGTGTGTGTGTGTGTGTGTGTGTGTGTGTGTGTGTGTAGAAAACAATGCTTTTTATGCTAGTCACACTCACTACAATTCATATGCCCTACTTTATCAAGACTGCTGATGTCATACACTGTGAAATACACCTTTCGGAAAAATGTAACACAGTAATCTCTGTGGTGTGTCCTATAACTGCATACTGCTGTAGTGCAATACGCATTTTAACCTAGCCACACTCACTACAATTCAAGTGCCCTACTTTGGCAATCCTGCTGATGTCATTCATTGTGAAATACACCTTTGGGGAAGGAGCACTCCAGTAATCCCTGTGGTGCATCCTATAACAGCTTCATGCTGTAGTGTGATAGAGAAGTCTGGTAGGAGTTCTATACACACATATGTTGGTTGTGGATGTTTTGTGTGTGTTTCAATGTCTATTTATGGAGCAATGCATTTTAGCCTAGCCACACTCACTACAATTCAAATGCCATACTTTGGCAATCCTGCTGATGTCATTCATTGTGCAATACACCTTTGGGGAAGGAGTACTCCAGTAATCTCCGTGGCATGTACTATAACTGTGTAATGCTGTAGTGCAATAAACTAGTTAGGTAGAAGTTCTAATCCCAGACATGACAGATGTGTGTCTGTGTTTGTAACTTGTATCCTATGTGGAGGTGGTTGTGAGTGTGTAACAAATGGGCTCAATGTAGAGTGAGTTTTGCAAATTTATTATGTGGTGGCCCTAGTATATATCACAATGTCTACTGTACAGGGATAACAGATGTGAAATAGTCAAGAGGCTGGGCTGCAAATCCATACCCATACATGTGACATCAAGGCCAGGCAAACAAATTTAGCAACCCTAGTATTACCCAGATAACACTCTCAACCCAAGTCTTACACACACACACACACACACACACACACACACACACACACACACACACACACACACACACACGCACACACATGCACACACATGCACACACACACACACACACACACACACACACACACACACACACACACACACACACTTGCCTATGCAACAGCCAGTATGTTGGTAGTACACTGATTATTGCCCACTGATAGTAACTATGGATTAATTGCAGTGGGTTACAGAGGGCATGGCACCCTGTCCATCTATCCAATAGGCACGTACATGCAGACAGTGCACCTTCCCCATGTTCCCCACTGGACACCTGCAACACCTATGGAGCCATCAGATGTGGCCCACAAAGGACATACCATGCCTGAAAACATGCTCTGTATGGACAGATGACACTGACATCAGGGAATGCCGTTAGCATGTTATCAATGTAGGTGCAGGGAAAACCTGTTGTCCATTACCAGTTCCTGCCACATGAGGCTAGGACTGGTACATCTGATGAAAATCTGTGTACACAACATGGGGCAGACACCCCAGGTACAGTTCCACATGTCACTGTATGTGCATGTGGGAGGTGTGCACATCTCAGACACCATCCATGTCATGGACTAAGGAACACATACATGGCAAGCAATGCACAGCATTGGCCACATGCAATAGTCACCCAGGTGACTGGATGGTGAATACAATACCCACCTGTGAGGTCAAATCCAGAAACTACACCCCTGAGACACAATGCAGACCATTGTCATGTGGCCTGATGCCAAGGTATACCCATCGCCTAGCCTTGTATAGCCATCTGGCACAGACAACCACTACACACCCGTAAAGCAATGCACCCATAGGTTCATAGGTAGGTACTAGGCTATTGGCCCTAGGGCCTATATAAGCCTAGCCAAAAAGGTACCCAGGCTTTTGCCACCCAAGAAAATTATTTTCCTGTGCCCCTGTCGAGCAGAGCCACAGAAGTGATCCCTGGGGTGAATTTCCTATTTTCCATCCAATCATCAAGGTTTTTCTTGAAGAGTGCTAATGAGGAGCTCTGTTTGACATAGATAGGTAGTCTGTTCCAGAGTATGGGATGTTGCTGGGACAGGAATCTATCTCTCCAGCATGTTCTGTTTTTTGTGGTGACAAGGTTTAGGTCCCTGCAGTGTGTAGCTCGGAGGGATTGGGATTTCTTTAAGTGGAGCATGTCCAACAGCTCTGGGTTTGACATAGCTTTGTATGTTAGGCAGAGATCACCTCTGAGTAGGTGATATGCGACGGAGTAAAGCTGGATTTTTTTAAGATGGTCTGCATAGGGCATCTGTTTGACACCAATAATCCTCTTTGTGAGGTATTTCTGTGGCCTCTTCAGTTGTTGTAGATGTCTTGTGAGGTACATACCAAAAGGGGCGCTGTACTCTATAATGGGTCTAATGAGTGATGAATAAAGGGGAGCAATGACTTCCTTTTTTCTGGATGAGAAACCTTTTGTGGTGAGGTGTGCCACGTAGAAGGATTTCCTGACCACTGTGGTGATGTGATTATAAAAGGAGAGACTACTGTCCACCTGTGTCCAAAGGTCTCTTATCACACTTTCGGTGTTAAGTAGATTACCACCTATATGGTAGTTCATGGGTACAGAGTTTTTACCAAAAGGGATGATGATGCACTTTTTGGCATTGAGCTTCAGGCCATGGCTTTGACACCAGGCATCTGTCTCAGTGAGGTTTTTTGAAGGATGTCCACATCATTAGGAGTTTTGATTATGGCTCCTAGTTTGCAGTCATCTGCAAACTTTGTTAGCCAAAGACCTTCTGTGTTTTACCCTACACTTCAGAGAAGTAGATACCAAATAGGAGAGGACCCAGGACTAAACCCTGTGGTACTCCACTTGTCACTGGTCTGAAGTCGGATTTGGAGTCTGCTACTTTCACAGTGTGGGTTCTGTCCATGAACCAGTTGGCAACCCATCTTGTGACATAGGAATGTATACCTAGTTTAGTGAGTTTATCTATAATTCCAAAGTGAGGGATGATATCAGAAGCCTTGGCGAGATCTAGATAGGCTGTGTGAACCACCTTACCCTCGTCTATGGCTTTGGTGACTGCTTCAAAGAAGTCTATCAGGTTTAGGAGACATGATCTGCCATTTACAAACCTGAACTGGGTGGGGTCCAGAGTTTGGAGATTACCAATGTCTTTGTTTATGAGTTACATGATGATATGTTCCATGGCCTTGCAGACCAGGCTCGTCAGGCTAATGGGGTGGTAGTTCTCTGGGTCTGTCATGGCTACCTCTTTGTGGAGTGGAATAACCGTTGCAGTGCACCATTCAGTGGGCACAAAGCCTGAGGTGAGGCTATAATTAAACATGGTACTTAGGTGGGGTGCCAGTTCATTCTGTAGTTCATGTAGAACACAGCCTGGGATATTGTCAGGTCCCGTGGATGCTGTGTTCTTGGCTTTGGAGAGTGTGTTTTTTACCTGTGCAGCCATGATTACAGGAACTTTGCATTCTTCTGGTATAGAGATGGGCCCTCTAGGGGGTGAGAGGAGGGGCAAAGTTAGCACTGAACCTATCTGCCAGGATGTTGGCAATATCAACTGGTTCTATATATTTAGTGCCATTGTGCTGTAACGCAGAGCAGATCTGAGTGTTTCCATTGAGATTCTTGACATAGCTATAGAATGCTTTGTGGTTATCTTTAGAGTCAGTGGCAATTTTGTTTTCATAACTAGCTTTGGAGGATTTTATGAGGGATCTCAGCTTCTTACTGAGGCTGACCAGGGAGCTCCTCCAGTCATGGGATTTTACTCTTTTTTGCAACAGCTTCTTTCTTCTGTTGTAGAGTTTGTTTATGGCAGAGGACCACCAGATTGGCTTCCTTTTTTGGAGGATAGCATCTTGGTTCTGTTAGGGATAGCATGATCCATGCACTCGTGTAAGTGGTTATAAAGTGCATTTGTGTAGGATTCAGCAGTCGTACCTCTATTCTCCGTCTGCATTGGGTGTCATGAGGTTTTCCACTTCTGTTTTAAGAAGTGTGAGGTTGGCTTTGGAAAAGTTTTTTATGGTGGTTTCCTTAATGGGGAGTGGGGGTGGGATGTGGATGTCTAGGGTGATTAGCTTGTGGTCAGATCTGACCAACAAGGAATTGACCTCTGGTGTGGAACACTGGTCGCCCATGTTGGTAATGACCAGGTCTAGGATATTGCTTCCCCTGGTGGGGGTGTGAATAAATTGATCCAAGGCATTGGAATTTGTGAATTCCGGGAAACATTGAGCAAAAGAGTTGGTACATGAGTGGTTTTCCCAGTTAATGGTGGGGTAGTTGAAATTGCCCATTATTAGGGTGTTGATTTGTACCCTAATATTTTCCAATGTATCAAGAAATGAGGAGTATGCATCCTGGGGCATGGTGGGGGGTCTGTAGCAAGCTACAGTTTGGATTGCAGTCTTCCCAGAGTTAGTTGCACTTGGATAATCTCGGATGCATTATGCTGTGCAACTAGCCTGGAGGTGTGGATATCCTTAATGAATATGGACACGCCTCCACCTTTTGTGCTTCGGTCCGGGTTAGGTGGCCAAAAGGTGTGGTATGAATTATAGCCTGGTCATGCAGGGGTGCTCTCTGGAGCTTTGAACTAGGTTTCTGTCACTGCACAGATGTTGACGTTCTCTATTTTAAGGAGTGCCTCGAGTGAGTGCATTTTTGAGGTTTAGACTTCTAGCTTTGAGTAGCATTACCCTCAGATTTTGCTTGCTTGTACCTATTATGGTGGTGAATTTGTCATTTGAACCTTGCCTAAAAAAGGCACTATAGGGGTGGCAAGATCCTTAGCCAGTATCCAGAATCCCAAGGGTGACAGGTGCAGGCCATCTCTAGCAAAGCATAGTGGTCTGTCGATCATGTCATCCCAGACAGACAAATACTGGATCCCCTTAGATTGACCCCAGAATCTTAGCCAATTGTTGAAGTCAATCATTTTTGTCCTTGTACTGTGGTATCATTCTGGGTGATGGCAGGATGCTACTCAGGGCTAGGGTTATACCTGCCTGGGCTACAAGATCGGAGAGCTCCTCCATGTCTCTTTTCATGTAGTCCAGGGAGGTATGTCTCAGGTCATTCACACCAACATGGACAATGACAGAGTCATATTTGTACTTGTTGTGGAGTGACCTGAGTGTGTGCATTATGTGTCGGTTCCTGGCACCCGACAGGCAGCTGACAGTAACTTTCTCCTTGTTTAGCCTGGTGAGTGGAACATCAGTGTGCCTGACTATGGAGTCACCTATGACTAGAGTATTGGGTGCGTTGTTATGCCTTATGGGCTGTTGTTGAGTGGCACACTGAGTTTGTGGGCTATGTGTCATTTGGGTTGTGTTGGGGGGGGTGAAGTTTGTTTGTGTTTCTGCTTTGGAGGTCCCTGTTGCTTGGGTAGGTTTTTATTGAGAGCCTCCGCGAATGTAGGTGTGTGTTTTGTGTTGCTATGTGTGTGTTTTGGTGATGTAGGTTTTGAGGGACAATGTGATGAGTGTGGTGTGGTGCAAGTGTTTACCTTCTCCTCTTGACTGTCTAGTCCAGTCTTGGGTGAAGAGAGCTTTGCTTCCAGTTTGGCTATATAAGTGCATCTCTCACAGGTGCATTCAGTACTGGCACCCTGTGTGTGTGTGTGTGTGTGTATGTGTGTGTGTGTGTGTGTGTGTGTGTGTGTGTGTGTGTGTGTGTTTTATGATGCTTATGATCACATTCACTACAACCCCAATTGGCATACTGAAGCATGCTGTCTGATGTCAGACACCTTCTCATACTTTGCCTCTGTCTGCCTCTCTCACTCCCTCTCTGGTGGATGTGGAGACCTACACCTGTAATGTTGGTTTAACAGGGTATGTGTGGATATGGCTGTCCTACATGTTTTAATACCTGCCATGTCAGTGCTATGTTTATGAGGAATCCACATCTGTTGGGTCATCTGCAGATTGTGTGTGGTGCCTTTTGTTTCATATGTTACCCACAGAGCATCTATCTGTGAACTGCAGAAAGTAGTGTGAGGTTTGCAGTCTGTAGATGGTGAAAGCTGTGACAGTTACTGACTTCATATCCCTCAAAAGACATATGCTGCAAAAAACCCTGTTACAACAGTAAATGCATGAGGCTATAACAACAACATGTCAATATTGGCCCTGTGTATGTGCTTCCAGCCACAACTTTGTCAACCTTTGTAGATATGTCATGCAGTAAGAGGTGCATATGTGCTGTACAGCATAATTAGTGACATCATATCTGATAACAGGTCAGTGAGATATCAGACTTTTACACGCTATGTACAGTAGGGGTTATATTTGATGACATAACCTGGACATTCTGTGGTTGTATGTACAGTACTGAGGTCTGTGTACTTATGGTGAATGTTGACAGTGTATGTATTGTTAATATGTACTTTGGCCTGTGTACAGACTGTGGTAGATGTCATTGTTCTTGGTCTTGTCCTATCTGATGTTACCTGCTGCTCCACTGTATGTTACCATATCGACTTACATGTTTGTAGGGCCATGCACACACATGCCCCATACCACAGACTGGCATCGGACCACACTGTATAGCGGCTCAGTATATGTAGGGTTAGTGTGTGAGTGGCACATATGAGGATGGTGTTGAACATTTAGTTCATATACTATAATAGTACGCTAGCTTACCATATGTGGCTGTGTTCACATTGGTTGTGGTTATGTCCTTTCACACAGGTGTATCTTACCCTGTGCTGTGACATGCCTGTAGAGCCTGCTATATATGCAGGTACATGTGCATTCCCTCATAGGAACTGTAGGCAAGTGTGGAGCCAGTCTGCCTGTAGTCTGCACAGTGCTTTGTTACATGCCTAGCAGCTTAGTGTGCTTACCCAGTGAGATGTCATGTCCAGGTACTTGCCAGATGTACTGCTGCTGGGCCACCTTTAACAGTTATGTATGCTAGACAGAGCAGTGGGATGCTGTACAGATGTATGTCAATATCTAGTGGTAGTATGTGGCCATGGCACCTCTGTACCAGTGGTTATTATGTGTCAGGATAGACAGGGGTGTGTGAATGCATAACCTATGGGGGAAAATGTATACCAGTCATTACGTGTTATACCCATCTACATGGGTGTTAACATCCACACTGTCAGGCATGGTCCACATGTTTTGCATTAAGGGGTTCTGTGTATACCTCTGGACTGTCCAGAGTGTGTCAGGATGTCCACATATATTGGCCAATATCTCTGCTGTAGTCCACAGGAGCATTATGTGCTAGCAGCAGGACTGTACTATGATGTCCTTAGGATGTATTTCAGTAGCCAATGGCACACATGTGAAAAGCAGATGTGACCTCCCACACATATCATGTCTGTGAAGGCAATCCCTATTACAGTAGCAATAGTCTACTAATATACCTGCTATACATACCTGACATCCCCTTGCACTATGAAGTTGGGACTATAGGGACTGAGGTAGAGCTACACTCCATGTTCAGGACATCTATATAGATATATACATATATATATATCAACATATATAGATGAATATGTATATGTACATAGATATACATATAAACACCCAGATATATACATATACAGAGCAATATATGTCTACACATATACAGATAGAGATACATATGCACATATACTTATGGATATCTGCATATATATTAACAGTAGTAGGTATATCAGAATAGATATGTATGCACATATAGTTATAGATATCTACATATATACCAACATAACTAGGCATATCTGTACACATAGAATGTGCATATATATATAGCTATATAGACATATATCTATATATACATATACGTATATCTATATATACACATATCTATATATACATATATGTATCTATCTTTATATATATATATATATATATATATATATATATATATATATATATAAGTACATACAAAGAGATGTACACATGTAGCACTATACAGATGTGTATACAGACATATGTATGAGTATACATGTGTATGTACATGTAGACATATATAGACCTATTATATGTATACAACCATATTCCTGTCATGAGTAAACGTCACTGTTGTGTACACCCTCCCATATGTATCTCACCGTATGTATCTCCTATGTGCACATTATGATAAAACAACATATGTGATGCAACAGTCATATTAATAACAAGGACTACATAATTTAGGAACTACAAGCAATTGGTCAATACTACTCAATATGTGTATTGACAGGTACATTGATAAAACAACAGCTGTCTTCACAGTGGTCATGGCATAGTGGTTAAGTGCTGTGACTTCAGTGTAAAGGGTCATGAGTTCAAGACCTGCAAGGGCTATTCATTTTGTTGCTGGGCAGAACAAGGGCTGTTGCATACAGAGTGGTTAAGGCAGTTTTGAGCAGCTTTAACTGTGTTTGCGCAGGTTTACGTGAAACTAAGCGGTTCTAAGCTATGGGTAAAGGTACTGGCTCTTGCACAGTCTAGGGACTGCTTACCAGTGCGCAAATCAGCTTAGCTGTTATATTGCAGCAATGTTGATACTTGCTAAGTATAGCTTAGCCTTTGTAACCAGGGCACACAACCCAGTCTGATAACCTGTAATAAGTGTATGTAATGCCATGTGCAATACATGCACCTATGTGCTTTCATTACAGTAGCAAGGGTTGTGAGTGTCATGTGTGGGACACAGACATATATAAGGCCTATACAGCACTGTTATCCATGTGAATGTGTTACATACAGGTGTAGTAGCCCAGAGTATGTGCTGTCACACTGGCATGTAGTGTATCATGGCAGTACTACTGTTGACAGTGCTAACCCAGGCAAGAGCAGAGTGCTTACTGTAGTACTGACAACAGGCACACCTGTGAGCATGGCTGGACACCAAGGCCTCCCTGCTGTATCCCTGGTGTGCGAGCTGTGTCACAGTATATACCCCTTACTAGGTAATGATCCATCATGTTTAATGTAACTATAGACTACTGTCTGTACAGCTCATGTTAGTGAGGGCATCTAACATGTAGTTATGGCATACATATTGTTGTCAGACATCTGTCAATGCACTCATGCTACTGCATAGCTACTTGCCTAGCTGATGACTATTGGTCCCTGTACAGATGTGCAGATGGCAGATATCCAGCTGTGATATGTACAGACAACCTAAGCTTGATTGACACTGACATGTCTGCCCAGCTGTGTAAGACGTGGCACATATAGGAGATGTCACCCTGTATGCATCACATGCCACAAGTACCTCCACTACACTAACACAGTCAACAGAACATGCTTGGGTACAGGTCTCCATCACAGACATGTGTTGTAATGCATGTTGCATACATGTCATCTTGATCACCTCAGTGGCCATGTTCAGGAGGCACCTGGAGGATTGGCTGATGCATGTCATTTTCACCCTGAGGGCCATGACAGTAGTGTCTGTCGGTAGATTGCCTGCTGCCACCTGCTAGGTGGCAGGATAACACTATACATACAGTCCCTACAAAACCCATTTCCCCTTGGAAAATAGCTAGGTACACAGCTATGACCACCTGCAGGGATGCACCCTTGTACTGACATATGTGTACGTGTGCATGACTGAGTATAGCAGTGTCTGTGTGTTAGCACACCTGTACATGGGAATTCCATGAGGGCCTTCACAATCAATGCAACACCCATTGCCATAGTCAGTTGTGGCTGTGCTGTATGGAGCATTACATTTACCCTGTTAAGCCCCCCCCCATACTGGCTACATGAGCCTTGCAGTACCAGCACAACAGTGTTTTACAAATGGGATGATTGACATAGGATAGCCATTGTATTCTGGCATGTGTGTGTAGTTGTGCATGTCCGTTTATCTGTAGGGTACAGCATTCCAAGGCCACATACTCCTATTACAATACACATTGCCACACAGTAGTACAGATAGTTTTGTTGCTGCCCATAGGTGAGGCATGATAATGCAACACCCTACTATGCATGTGGCATGTGCATGAGATGCATATCCCTGTAGTGCCAATGTTGGGGTATACTATGGGTTGTATCGCAGTCATGGCCAATGTGTGATGGTGGGTATGGCAAAGTGTCATATGGGTTTCAGGGAGTACAATATCCAGTGGCGGATGTGGGTGCTGTACACAGTCTTACACCAAGGTACATCTGGTATATGTCCCATGTACCACGTTATGGTTACCACTGTCACCATCAATCATACATGTAACTGTTACCACAATCCAAGCCAGTTATGCATGTGATGTGTGCAGCCTACCTGTAACACATTAGAAACACGGTCAAGTTAGCAGCGATAGGCCCTGGTATCTCAGATGTGTGTCTGGCTGTTATGTGTCTGTAAATGTGTATATGATGGTATATCACACTAAGTATTGTCCAAATACACCTATTACATCCCCCATTAGCATACTGTACATGTCGGGGGATGTTCTGCATGTAACGTGTAACCTGGGACACATCTCACCCTAAATGATGTGTGGTGTGTGCAATGTAAGCCACACACTTCAGTATCACTACATAGCTAGGTAGGGGTCTAGTCCCAGTGTTGCCAAGTAACAGTGTGCATGTACATGGATTGGTCTATATCGGGTTGCAGGGTATACACGCCTCAGTGGGCCACCTGTCCATGTGGCACAAGCAATAACCAGTTTAGTAACCTGTGAAGTGTGTTCGACTGTACCCCAGATGTGTCACAGCCATGGTGTCACCACAGTGACATACCCCATTGTGGAATATGACTGCAGACCATCCTTGTGCTGACACATGTACACCTACAACACAAATGGATAAAATTATAGGGACTGCAATCAACCAATGTTACTAACAGCTATAATGCATCATTGCTGGACGGCGACACTACCCGACAAATATGCCTTACACTCTACTCCCTACAACATGTTACAGTGCAGTACTGTGGTACACTGTGGTACAGTAGCTGTGTGCATCAGAACCATATCTGCCTGTCCCTGCATTGATGGTATGGATGACAGGGATGTGACACAGGTATCATCATATGCACAGGGCATCCTAGTGCTGACACATGTACGCCTACAACACAAATGGATAACATTATAGAGACAACAACCAGCCAGTGTTACTAACAGCTGTAAGGCATCATTGCTGGATGGCTACACTACATGCCAAATATGCCTTACGGTCTACTCCTTACAACATGTTACACTGCAGTACTGTGGTACACTGTTGTACAGTCACCGTGTGCATCAGAGCCATATCAGCCTGTCCTCTGCATTGATGGTATGGATGACAGGGATGTGGCACAGGTATTATCATAATCACAGGGCATGATGTTGGTTTGCCAGAGGCCAAGGGTGGGCCATAGATTTGACACCATGTGTGTGGGTGAGCGGTGTACTGTGTGTGTAGGTATGGGGTTGCCCTAGGTGTGTTTGCATAGTGTGTGGGTATACATGCATACAGTTCTGCCATGTGGCTGCCCTACACAGGTATTTATGGACAGCTGCAGACCATTCCTGGCAGGGTGTGCAGTTCACTGCCTCTGGCCACGAACATGTGGACTGTGCCTGCCAGGGGTTCCATGGGCACGTCCAGGTACATGCCTCAATGTGCTGCTCTCACGTGCTGATGACATTTGTCTGCTGGTACCATGTCCCTCCTGGGACTGCCCAGGACCATGTGCACGTGGCCTGCTGTGTTGTGATGTGGACAGCACACCCCCTGCACTGCCAAGGTTGCTACTGCCACTACAGGAGCCCTTTGGTGTCCTAGCACATTCACATTGATTGCCAGCTAGTGGCGTTGTTGGCCTACGTCCTTGCAGCCATCACCACACTCCCACCAAACGTTCAAGCGCGGACAGACCATGGTCGATAAGGGCCATCATCTCACCAGACCATCTATCCAAGAACTCAGTTAATCCACAGATGGCACCAGCCAGTTCACGGGCATTGTCATTTGAAGATATGAGAGCAGCCCTCTGCAGCTTCAGGCCCTGTCTATGGTAATGTTCTATACGTGCCTTCACCACCATGGCAGCCTAAAACATGCTACTGCTGGTACCAGCTATGTCGCTTCTGCCAAGGGCATGATGTCCAGCGGCCCTACCATAAGCACCCTGGGACATCTGTTTATGTGGTGGCCTGCCAGACATCTGGTTATGCCTGCTGCAACCAGACACAGTAGGCATGGTTACCACACTTTACTGTTCACTGTCACCAAATGCCGGCTGTCCCTCCGCTATGGCCACTGGTGATGGTGTGTGTATAGGCACTGAAACTGTGTGGAGGGGTGGCTAAAAGGGGGATATCAAATGTTTGCACAATGCTGGCCCCTGACAACCCCACCTGTGCCTCAACATTAATATCATCAACTTCGGTGTCTGTATGGACACCAACATTAGATTGCATGCAGGAGGGACCCTGACCCACCTTGCCACCTGTGGGGGAAAACAATAAATGCACTTTAATACCTGTACAGCATTGCCTAACAGTACACACACACACACACACACACACACACACACACACACACACACACACACACACACACACACACACACACACCTCCGTAATACCTAACTGTCCATGGCTTTACAGACAGTCCCACGTATATGTCCATGTGTTACCCCATCCTGCATCACACTTGTTAACATACACGCATTGATAACACTCATTAACATTTCAGTCCTCTAAATGCCCACACAAGTGGCCACAACACAAGGCCTGTTGCTGCTTTACCTGCCTGACCTGTGTGTAGTGATTTTACATGCCCTCACTGCTGTCATTCGGTATGCACCCTTTGTATGTCCAGACATGATGTGCATGGCCCCTATATGTGTGGGTTAGTATGTTGTATGTATAATATCTTGCACTGGTGTGTCATGTGTATGTAATGTTCCGTACATGCCAGATACGCTGCTCCTTCAGCCTATCATGTTACAACTGTAATATTTGGATACACTCTCTGGTGTTGACTAGTATTTCCCAATGCATCTGTAGAGCTGCATACGTGGGTTGTAGGTGACCTTTCTGCTGACTGCAATAGTAAGGGTGTACCTGGTGTCTACCTTCCCTCTGGATGACTGCTCCATGCTACAGATCATATTATACTATTTGCTGTCCTGTGATTACACACATGACAGGTATTCCTGGTGTGTAATGTGGCAGTCCATGTCCATGTACTGCATGGTCCTAAAGGGAGGTACAGCCGTATGAACACCCCACAATCACACATATGCATACGTAGCCACCCACACATGCACACACATATCATACATGCATCTACCTCCCTCCACTTCACCAGAGTGACCCTGCAGACAAACTAACTAACCACCAGGATGCGCACGCACACACACACACACACACACACACACACACACACACACACACACACACGTGAGGTTGCTCCTATTACCCATCTGCCAACATGCAGAACATATGTTACAGAACAGCATGCAGTTCAGCTATAGTCAATCCATGCTAGCAACAGTATGCATGTGTGTGTGATGCATGTGGTGTGTCACTAGGTGATGCCTCTTCCCCTGGATACCACTGCACCCATGTACACAGTATTGCTGTGCATCTGTTCTGCACCCTGCCATGTACTGTGCCTCACAACTCACAGGTATTCAACCCATTGCAGAATGTGTAGTACTGTGTCAGTTATGTCAGCTTTACTTCTCACAGCCCCTATTTTTTTTCAGCAACACATACCTGGGATGATATGTGGACAGTTGCCATTGGTGAATGCCCGATGCCTGATTTTCAGCTGTCAACATCAACAGACCATGTATGACCACTCCAGTACTCTTGCACTGACAACCATCAGAGCATACCATGGCTATGGGGAGTGTACACATCTTTATTGATTTGACACACACATCCTTGATCTGTCATGGGACATCACTTCATATCGTAGCAGTACACAAGCTCGATATGTGACATATGTTCTGTACTTTCTCATGCAGTGTCTACAGATTGTGTTAGGTGTGTGGTTGCTGAACACAATGCATACACACTGTGTGGGCATATGTGTGCACACCCTTATCATGACGGCTTACCGCGCCTCTTGTTGTGTGTATTACAGCAGTCACTGCTCCTGGCAGGGATATACCAGCGTAGGCCATCTGCATTTGCCAGTGTATGTTTAGTCTGCCCTACACATGTCCCCCTATTCTGCATGATTACAAGGTCTACTCATGTGCACATCCCATGGTGTTCACACACTGCCATCACTATTGCTGTGTGGGTAGGGTTATGGCTGCCACAGGTCCTGAACCTGACTATGTGCAGATAGACCCATTCCTAGCATCCTTAAAGATCCCTGCTGCTGTGCACTGGTGTGTCATGCTGAAACCCCCCTCTAACATCAGCCTTTATGCAGATGCATGACAAGTAAGCCCTACACATGTGTGTCACTTTGCAGTGTCCCATACACTGAATACCACATGTGGCAGCCTAGACCCAGCTGATAATGTGGACTACTGTAATGCCTTATGCCATAGTGTATCTCTGTAGCAGTTGCCATTGTCCTACAGGTATATACACTGACGTTGCACTGTATATGGGTGTTGTTCCAAACATGTCCCTACTGTAGGCCATGTCTACTACCAGTATGTTACTCCCTGTGGACACATTCTGCAAAGACAGGATTTTAGTTATCATGCAGGTGTCTGACATACCCTTCGAATACACCATCATGGTCACCCCTGTGAGACCGTGCATTTCACAGCAACAATACATGCATATGTACAGCATGCAATCAGGGTAGGTGTGTCAGATTTGTGCATGGAATATACAGTCACCATTACATGTCTGGTGTGTTGGCAAGCATCTACATAAAACATACTCACCAGCTACAGGCTGCTTCCTTTGTGGTATCCCAGAGGGACCTACATAGGAGGGTGAGAGATGTAATGTCAGTGGCCACATCTGTGGGAGTGCTACAGGGTGGGTGCAGTATTACAATACATCAAAGGTACATTCCCACGATACTACCACATCTGGACATCTGTTTACCACTCCAATGCAGCAACACAATATATCTATGACATGTCAGATATGCATGATCTACCTGTACCAATGCGGATGTATACACAACAGTGGTCTACTGATGTGCCCTGTGTCCTTACCTGCACACTCCTCGGCCGGTGTGTGGGTGACAGCCACCTCCAGGAAGGTGAAGGAGTCCAGTGGTTGACAGCTGTCCAGATGGGCAGGTGCCACAAGGCTGGCCAGGAGCTCCTCCACATGTGTGGGGGGGATGGATGGCATCCCCCCCTGTGGAAAGGTTATCCTGGACTGCAGCAGCATGCTGATGGGCATTGCAAAGCAGGTCAGTGCAATAATGCTGGACCTGCTCATAACTGCGGTTGTGCAGTCCAACATCATTGACCCTGTGAACTAGGTTATTCCACAGGGTGGTCCACTCCTACTGCTCATGTGCAGCCCTGCCAAACAGCACTGGATAGTGCTGGATCAAGTGTGATATCACCACATCAATTTCTGCTAGGGAATAGGTGGGCAACTGTGCATGTGTCATCTTGGCTGAAAGACATAAAGATGGAAATAGGACTGAGCAACTCATGCAGCAAGGTTACCACAGTTCGTAATACACATCTCTATCACCCTCCACCATATCATCTTCAACAAACTGTACACACAACTTGTTAGGTATGGCTACAGCTTACCTACCAGTGGGACAGATATAGCATTGTATCACACTTTCTGCTATGTGATTGTAGCTATGTCACCTGTGTGGACACTATCATTGCTGCCCTGTTACAGACTATTCACCTGCATGCCATTGTCAGGGCCACTATGGTTCCATATATGCCAGTGGTATGGCTGCTCTGGGATTGCTGCACATCTGACATTCTGTGCTATTGGGGATATCTATGCATGCTGTTCGACATGTACCTGGATTGTGTAGACTATCACTACCAACATATGTTCTATAACAGTGACACAATAACATGCATATGTTCTACTGGCCAGCAGATCCACCTCTCCAAGCCCATTTGCCCATGATACCTGGCCACATCACATGTGTGTCCCAACCTGAGGCCTCCTCATGTACTGGTCCAGCAATACCATCAGGTGGAACCACCCAGGGGATATTATCCCCCCTTGAGGCACACACAGACATGTTCCTATCCCATGAGGTTAGGTCTAGGGTCTGTTTCATACTAGGCTCCACATACACATGTGGCATGTGCTAAATCAGTCTGAGGCACCCAGTGCACATTCACAGGGCCAACATGCTCCTCCTGCTCAGCTTCAAGACCAGGCACCTTCAGGACGTGGATTGCTGTTGTGAATAGCAGTGTGTGGGAGGCTTGTTCCCATTGTGCCCATATTGGGGCCCAAGGGGCATCCACATCACAGACCACACACACCATCCAGGGTGTTTACCCACCACATGTGTCACATACCACCCCTATAGACTGTCCTCTATATCTACCAATCCTGACAACCTCCACAAGTGTACCTGCCATACCTCCCCATATTCCCATTGCATATTTCACAGATGGGGGCAATGTGGTCCCAACAAGGGACTAACATGTGACATACCCATCCATGTTGCACACACTGCCAGCTGTAGATATCTGTGTGTATTGCTATATGTGCTAATGCCTCACAGATAGCAATCATCACTGCGGTAGTAATATAGGGGACATGTCTTTACATACATATATGTTTCTGTGTGTGTTTGTATATATGTAGACATGTGCATTTAGGTATATATATCTATATATTTGTAGATATATGTGATCTATATATGTGCACATATATATGTCTACACATGGGTATCTGTATATTTGTGGACATACATGCTGATATACACATATATTTTTATATATTATATATGTGACATATGTACACATATGCATACATATATATGGGGTACATTCAGACATCAGCTCCACAATCTCACAACACCTTCCTGCACAGCTGCACTGTTCTGCCATGCTACAACACAGACCGGTGCCACATATGGACACGGCCTGACAATAGGGGAGTATATGTAGGACACGATTGCAGGAAACCCTATTACACACCTATGGCAGTCCTGCATGCTACATTACAGATTAACCTGAGTATCCTGCCAGTGGTGGGCCATGGGTGCCACGTGTCCATCATAATGGCATTACTTCCACCACCAGCTATTTGCCACATAATATACATACTTCCCATTACACAACATACACTATGATGGCTTGCATCTTGTCAGTCAGTGCTGGCTTGCACAGTTGACGGATATGGCCCACTACCCACAGGGACAGACACTATTGTCTGTAGCAGTTGTTCAGTTGAACATCATCACAACAACACCTGATGGCACATATAAATCATTCCACATCATCTATCCCATTATTATGGTCCAGGTACTACATTCTATTACATGTATATATACTTCACATACCTGTTGTGGGAATGATGTATTGATAAATGAATGCTGGCTAAATGCCTTTGCCTTAGGCTTTTTTCTTTTGAAGTTTTTTGTCTTTCTTTCTCTCTTTCTCTCTCTATCCACCAATCAGTGTTCTCCACTTGCTAACTGCATGCAGCTTGCTGTGTAGTACTTCCAATTACCACTATCATGGCAACCACCTACTATAAATCCCTACATCATGTGAGCATGGTCCCTTTACATTTCCTGTGTGATGGACATCCTTCCTGTGTGTGGGCATCAGTGTTACAGACAGCAGGTAGCAATACCTCTTACAGGAGAACCGGCACACTCAGGGCAGCTACATATTTGTAGGAGGTTCCAGAACTACAGACAGAGTGTGAGTAGAGTTCTGGTATGCTTTGTATAGTACTGGCATTACAGGGTTTGTGTGCGCATACTAGTTTACCTTGGAATGCAGTCTGTCTGCATAGCTCTCAACTGTGGGCCTATCCTCTTGGTGGCCAGAGGTGTGCCTATCATGTTTTGTCTGTCCACCACACAGGTCCTTTGTCAGATATTTCACTGGCAGTGTGTGTGTGTTGAGTGCTACCAATACATGGGTACATCCATTTATGTTTCTAACCTCAAATCCCTGACTAAGGGTATGTTGCAGACTATCCTGTAACACCAGTGACGTGCTTAGTGTATGGCAACAGTTTTCCACATATGGGCCTGTGTTCCAGCCTCTGTCCTCCACCTACATACCAAGCTTTGCACATGTGACATGCTGTCAGGGGTTGTTCTGTAGTGGGCTGTGAGTATATCATGCTGCCATTCCTGCCATCAGTCCACTGCTGTTGTAACCCCCACACATATTGTTGGGCTGGGGCCATATATGTGTAGGCTTCACCTACACAATACATGTGTGCCCTTATGCACTCCAGAGGCCAGTGTATATAACAGTGGTTTATGGCCCTGTATTATTGAGTCTGGGGGGGATGCACCATAAATAACCTAGGCTTTTATGACATGTGGGGGGTATCAGGGGTGAGCTGCCTTAAGGTATCTGGATGTACAGTACCATAAAATTCACCTATATTTACATTAGTTACATAAATTGGGTTTTTGCAGGCCTACTGCCTCCTGCCATACAGATTGTTATGTTTGTCAGCGTGCTTATGATGGCATCAGTTATGCCTTGTTATGTAACAGTTACATCTTTACCACCTAGTGATTGTGTACAGAGTCTATATAGAGGCTGCTGAACTATACACCTGCATTACCTACTGTTGATTGTTTAGTATCCTGTGACCCAGTCTGTCTTTACTATTGTACTATTTGAAGGGTCTGGCCTGGACAGCAACAGTTGTGAACCTTTCCAGACTACTGAATTAGTATAACTGCTTCATAGTTGCATTACTCTGTTTATATGGATGTCAGTGTCTGAACAGCTATATGACATGGCATATAAAACTGTAATAGTACACAAATAAAGGTTTTCCATGTCTGCAAACCTTTGTGTGGTGTTATATCCTATGACCTCTCTGAGGGTATATGTTGCAGGCAACGATTGTCATTTGTATGGGTGGCTCATGCAGTGTCCAGTTGTTAAGGTGTTAACTGTAGGCATAGTGGCTGTTCCATATTGTGTGCACCTTCTACATATGTATCTTACTGTACATATCTCTGTGTGTGTATGTGTAGTCACATATCGATCTACCTATATATATATATATATATATATATATATATATATATATATATATATATATATATATATGTATACATATATATATATATATAGATATATAGATATACATATATATATATATATATATATATATATATATATATATATATATATATATATATATATATATATATATAGATATAGATATGTATATCTGTATCTGCATATGTATGTGTATCCTGGGGAAGTTGATAGCTTCCACATTGTACATTTCCTATGTGAGCCAGACTGTACTGCATGATATGTTACCAATATCAGCCTGACATCATACAGGTGGGATGTAGTACTGTTAACATCTTGTGCCCATGTCGTGTCAGGTCCTGATTATGGGATCTGCAGCACTTGGTAGTATATTGCAGGGTGGAAGTGTTTGGCTGTGGGGGGTATACCTATTCATACAATACATATATTGTTTGGGGCCTCTCAACCCCATTAATGGTGCATGTGGACATATATGTTTTAGTTATATTCCCATTGTTATCTACAGATGTATGTCCATATATACCTCTATATATATATATATATATATATATATATATATATATATATATATATATATAGTTTTATATATATATATATATATATATATATATATATATATATATCTGCTTACATATATATATCTACACACACATATATATATATATATATATATCTGCTTACATATATATATATATATATATATATATATATATATATATATATAGATGCATATATATATGTCCGTATATACCTACATATATATATATATATATATATATATATATATATATATATATATGCTTACATATATTGTAACATGCTGTGTATATTTAGACATATAGATGTAGACATATATACCTATAGATGTAGGCATTTGCATGTATATATGTTCATATATATATTTATATATATATATAGATATATATATATATATATATAGATATATATATATATATATATATATATATATATATATATATATATATAGATATGTAGTATCTGTTTAGATAGTAATATATTTACACACACATATACATCTAAATGTTGAAATACATTCTCTGTACTGTTGAATGAATGGGCTTTATGAAATGTTTATGAATACATTACTGTTATGTATATCTGACATGGCTTAGTAGTAAATCACTTTGTCTGGTTTGCAAGGTCCTGGGTTCGAGACTTGCAAAGGCTGTTTATTTTGTTGCTGGGCAGAACAAGGGCCATTGGATCCACAGCGATTAAGGCACTTTTGAGCAGTTGTAAGCGGGTTTGCGCGGGTTTGCTCGGAGATAAGCACTGCTAACTTCCGGTTAGAGTTTTTTATACTCAGTTTCTAAATTGCTTAACCTATGTAGGCATTGCTTACCCCCATGCAAACTGGCTTAAACCCGCTTGCTGCTGCTTAAAAGTGCTTACTCCCACTTACCCCTGCACTAATTTCTTTAAAAGAAAAGAAAAAGGGGTTAATAGGAAAGTGGTGAAAAAAGGGGCACAAAGCGAGAAAGACAGTAGGGAAACTGACCAGGGATGTGCAGGAAGGGTGTAGAGAAGGTCCATAGTTGCCCATTTCTTCTATAGCAACAGCTGTGCATATACACTGAATTTGGAGGTAGATTTGGACACTCAAACCCCTGGGAGGGGGTGAGGACAACAATAATAAGTTGTGATGCCAATTAGACTGGATTACATGTGTCCAGTGGACATGTGTGTGAAATGGGAAGCTATGTATGAGGTGAGATTTTCTTTTGGGAACAGATTGCCCTTCTTTTTTTCAGGTGAGAGTGGGATGTTGGGGAGGGGTAGTAGGTATATTTGGGTAGGTAGGTCGGATAGGTTAACAGACAAGACAAACAAGATGCATACAGGAGCGGTATATGACACATGTGGGGGGTAAACACCCTGATAGGGTGGGGGTGTTGGGAAACTGGAAGTCCAAGAGCCCCTTAGTGGAAACAGTGGGACTGAGATTCCCACCCATGGGCAGTCACCACTGCACCTTCACAGCCCCGAAGGTGGCTGTGCTGAGGGCTGATTCACAGGGCCAGCCTGACCTTCTAGTCATGACAAGTGGCCCTCAAGCTGGCGTAGCATATCACCACGCTGCTGGTTGAGCTCTCTATGCACCACAACCTGGACCTGGTGACAGGTGTTGGGTTCCTGTCAGTGCCCGCTCCCGGGGTAGTGAGCCTCATCCCCTGAGGTGGTTCCACCCAAAGGTGGTGTAGGACCAACAGACAGGGAGGTCCCGGGTTGGGCCCCAGACATGCTGGTGCCCGGTGCCACGGCGAGCTGAGGTGGGACAGGTGGGTCCTCTGGGACCGGCCTTCATCATCATATGTAGATGAGTAATAGTCAACACATTGCAGGGTTAGGTATAACAGCATGCATAGATATTCCCATTAGCCCAGGCACGAGATATGGATCAGTTGCATAGCATACAGAACACATAAATATATGGGACCACAGTGGTAATAAGAACAGCATGCAGGTACATTGATGGCACCATGCCACCAGTGTTGGAATAATTCAATATAGCACATGCATGGGAACCATTAAAATATTTATCAAACAATTGGACAGTATCAGAACATAGGTGTCATTACATACCAGTTGGGGTGAGTATGTTGATTATTGTTGGAGATATGGTGGGGGGGGGGAGATGTCAATTAACATCTAGTATATTCCTGTAGTCTACATTACTTTCCTAGTCAGTGCTGTTATCTGTACCTTACAAGTCTTACTACACTACCCTATAGCCTTAGTATGGACAGTGATATGGCTGCCATCATCATTATACATGAACTGATTTTACCTGCACCTCTTACCTTGTATACCTGTGGAGGGAATGTTTGTTAACACTAACTAACTGTTTCTACACATACTCCCAGATTCCGGGTTGATGTTGTGCACATAGATATCCAACTCTTTCTGCACAGACTCTGGCCATGTGTTGACCGCATGCTGGTGTGCCGGGACATATCTAGAATGTTGCCCTCTTCCACCTGACACACACATATACATGCTTTCCTACACAGTTATATTATGTAGCACAGTGTGGGTGACAGTGATCAGTGTTGCTTAATTAGTCAGAGAAACTGCAACACTCACAATTCCCTACAACACCTAAGTGAACAGTACTAGTACAGATTATAATGGCCTGTATCCAATGCACCTGTGGGAGCAATGTTTGTTAGCACTACCTGACTGTTGCCACATAAACTTCCAGATTACACATTAGTATTATGCACATACATCTCACTCTGATACTGTACACACTCTGGACACAGCTTGACAACATGGGAGTGTAGATAGGACATACTTGAAATATTACTCTCCTAACAGTTTTGGGGGTTGCTACAGTGGCAGGTTTGTTCTCATAGGTGTTTGACAATCACTTGTATTCCCTGTTTGCTGGCTAAACATCTGGGATCATATCACAGACTTACCAGGGGGACAGGCAGCTGATATGGGCCCATATACTGGACATTCTGGCTCATCTGTTCAGTTGTAAGGTATGATTCTGTATGCAGCCTATATCCACTCCCAGGATTCAGACCATGGCTGTGTCTGCTACAACTTAAACACTGTCCATCACAGTTGTGTCTGCTATATAGATATTGCTGTATATCTCCTATTTGCTTTCTGCCTTATTAATCCCCTGTGCTTTTGCATTCTGACCTTGTATTACAACACTCTTCTACAGATTTCTTAGACAGTTATATGTTGTAGGACAGTGTGGGCAACAGTGATATGTAATACCTCATTATTCAGAGCAACTGCATGAGTCGCACTGCCATACAATGCCAGTGTAAACAGTAGGAGAAGTGGGTATCATTCTTGTATTTCTGGGCACAGTGTTGGTATCTGACAGACCTGTGAGAGAAATGTTTATTAGCACTACCTGAATGTTCTATCACACAGTAATGGATTCCACATTACTATTATGCACATAAATCGCACTCTGTTACTGTACACACTCTGACGACAGCTTGACAAGTTGGATGTAAATGGGACATACGTGGCTTCTTAGTCTCATAAGGTATTGGGGAGTTGCTAGTGTGCCAGCTTTGTTCTCATAGATGTGTGTCAATCAGTTGTTTTCCTGTTTGCTGCCTATACATCTGGGATCATCCCACTGATTTCCCAGGGGGACAGGTTGATAGGCAACAGATATAGGCCACTTTACTGGACATTCTGGACATATCTGCACAGTTACAGGGTATGGTTCTGTATGCAGACTACCACTGGCAGGATTCGAACCATGGCTGTGTGTGCTAAAAAAACAGGAGTTCACATCTCAGTTGCATGTGCTATTCAGTTTCTGTTGTCTGCATTTTCCCTGTTTACTGTCTATGTGTCTCTCATTTGTACTAAATGGCCTTTGGGGATTACACCTGTCATATACAGGCATTCCTACACATTCAATTTATGGTGCACAGTGTGGGTAACAGTGCATAATACAACAGTACTATTAGATGATTGCAAATCTACATTACCATATGATATCAGAGTATACATATGCAGTCCAGCAGTTAGACCTTTATTGTCAGGCTATTACACTTTTATTGACATACAAACAATATGAGACTCTTCCTGCCATATTCTCTAGTGTATGCAGTACTTGCCTTGAACAATACAGGTTTTATACAGGCAATTAATTTACTACTACTTCTTTTAGGTTTAGTTCCTATGACAGTAAATGAATGAGTATTACTGACCTGCCTCGCATTGCAACCTCACCAGGCGACTGATGTGGGCCTCCTGGTTTGAGGCCCGCTCCATTGCAGCTGTGGGGGACATAAGAGGATTATTTAGCCATACCTCGGTGGTGGTGCTGCGGTAGCGTTTCGCCTCACAGTAAGACATTGTCCTGTTCGATTCTCAGCTAGATCATCTTCTGGGTGGAGACATGCATGAACGGGTGTACCTTCGTTGAAGGTTGTGCATCAGGGCTGGCAACTCAGCATGTAAAAATCTTCTGCCAATCATTAGTGGACCGGAGGTCCGCTGTGGCAACCCCTAACCGGGAAAAGCCGAAAGACACAACAACAACAACCTATCCATGATATACCTGAGCTGGCAATTATTACACACATACTGGGGTGATACTTACACACAACTGCTACATCCCCTGCCGCTCTAGTCTCTTGGAGCAAGTCCTCCAAGAGGTCCATCTTACATGCCTCAGGTTGGCATAGTGATGCCTGACCTGCTCACCAGTTTGGGGTATGCCAGTGGCACTGGTGAGGTCACAGGCGAGATGGTTCCAGGCCTCAACCTTATATTGGGAGCCCTGGTACTGGCCCTGCAGCAGTCTCTGATCATGGTCTTTAACTAGGAGTCCTGCCATGACCTTGGATTCCTGGATGCACCAGTGTTGCGCCCGAAAGTGCACACCTTCTCCCCTTACTGCCTAGTAGTGCCTGCAAGGGGAAGCTACAACCAATTATGAGAGGTATTCCCACCTCTTGGGTTTAAGTAGGGCTGATTTCCCACACTTTTCCATGACTGGCTGATTTTGAAAAGGCTAAGCTATGGACAAACCTGCTTACCTAAGGGTGGCATTGTTTAAAGGGGTATACCACTGGGAACAATGAGTTAGCTGGTCTACACATTGCTTACACCTCCTATGCTGGCCTGTGCAATGCTTAGCATTGCTTACATTAGACATTGCATTATATTTCCTTTTTGGCATTGATTTCTTATTCATTACATCTTATATATCTGCCTGGTATCCATGATTAATGTGTACGTACACTCTATGGGGTCCTTGTGTTTTATTGGGGACTTCAAGAGTCTATTACAATTACACCTCACTTCTGGGCTTACTGCTGTACTCCAGTTCACATATTTATGTTATGTAGTGGGTTATGGAACATGTGATTGTATACTGATTCCTTTCACAGGTTCAGCTTGGTTTTACTATGGTGAGGACTTGTTTGATGATACCTCTTTCTTCTGTACTTCTATGATAGCTTGGTGATTAACTACTATGACTATAGTGTATAGGGTCCTGGGTTCAAGACCTGCAACACTGTTTATTTTGTTGATGGGCAGAACAAGGGCCGTTGGACACAGAGTGATTAAGGCACTTTTGAGCATCTGTAAGTGGGTTTGCATGACGGTAAGCACTGCTAACCTGCCATTACACCTGCTTACAGAGAGCTAGCTTTAGAACTGCATAACCAGTGTAGGCATTGCTTACCGCCACATAAACGGGTTTAAGCCCACTTACTAGTACTTAAATATGCTTACTACTGCTTATTTGTGCTTAAACCTGCTTACTAGTGCCTTATTCATTATGACACTGACACCTCACATGTGCTTTTACTGCAGTACTCCAGTTCATAAAAATATGTTATTTAGTGGGTTATGCAATATTAGTATTACTCATAATGTGCTTTGCCATGGAAAATGGAATCTGCTGCAGTGGGACTCGAACCGGGAATTCCTGCTCGTACAGCGACTGCTCTTCCCACTACACTATTGCTATACTGCTTAATTTGCATATATCTTCCTTGTTATCCTCTTCAGCCATTTAAGCTGTATTAACAGTAGCTAAGCGATGGGCACACCCACGCACCTACGGTTAGTTTTAATGGGATTTAAAAAAAAAAATAAAGGGTTTGTTCAATTTATTTATGTGTACTGTTGCTGTTGTACACAAGGGGGACTGTTGGTGGGGATATGCAGACAGCTATGAGTGGTCTCACTCATTTCTTATCCCTTTCTGCTGTTCTTCATTGTGGGGGTGTGTATATTCTGAGAGCTCTGCTCTCAGACATGCCTGCTGCACTCTTACATGCTCCGTGTAAGACTAGGAGCTCAGGCAGTGTGCCTCATTACTATGCATGGCACACTGCCGTCCTGCTCCTAAACAGCTGCCTCTGTGCAGGACTAAGCTCATCCTGCATGGAGGAATAGTAAATCAGGGGGATTGTTTCAGTTTCTTAGGATAGGAGCAGCGTATAAGAGAGTCAGCAATAAGAAAGTAGTGGCTAGAGTTTTTCTTGCAGTATCTGTAAAGAATTAGTTGATCCTATAAAGGAAGCCTAGTTTCTAGTGTGCAGATTTAATGGCATGCAGTATATGCTGGTCATATTTTAGATTGTCATCTATTATAACACTTAGAAATTTGCTGTGCATTACAGTTTCAATGACAATATTATTTGCTGACTTTATGGTAAAAAATTGATTTTGATTTTGGCAACTTTTAAAGGTAAAATGCATTAACTTAGTTTTCTGGCCAAGGCTCTTGCCACCCTCATAGTGTCTTTTTTAGGCAAGGCTCAAAAGACAAACCCACTGCTGTAACTAGCACAATTAACAAAAAAATGAGGGTAATGCTACTCAATGCCAGAAGTCTAAACCTTAAAATGCACGCACTCGAGGCACTCCTCAGTATGGAGAAAATCGATATATGTCCAGTAACAGAAACCTGGTTTAAAGCTCCAGAGACCACCCCAGCACTACCAGGCTACAACTCATACCATACATTTCAGCCACAAAACCCGGACCAGAATACAAAAGGTGGGGAGTATCCATATTCATCAAGGATACCCACACCTCCAGGTTAGTGACACATCACAATGCTTCAGAGATCATCCACATGCAACTAACAATGGGCAAAACTGCTATTCAAATTATAGCTTGCTACAGATCATCCACCATGTCCCAGGACCCCCACTCTGCATTCCTGGAAACACTGGAAAACATAAAGGTCCTACCAAACACCCTGATATTGGGTGATTTCAATTACCCAAACATTAATTGGGAGAACTACTCAAGTACAAACTCCCTTGCCCAACATTTCCTAGAAGTTATAAACTCAAATGCCCTGGATCAACTGGTCAACACCCCCACCAGAGGTGACAATATATTGGACCTGGTCATCACCAACATGGGCAACCAGTGTTCCACACTGGAGGTCAACCCCTCGCTGGTTAGATCTGACCATAAACTAATCACTCTGGATATCCACATTCCGCCACGACCTCCAGTCAAAGAAACCACTGCTAAAAATTTTTCAAAAGCAAACTTCACGTTCCTTAAGACCGAGGTGGGAAGTTTCAAAGCCCCCATGCTAAAGGTTAACACTGTCCAAGCAGCAAAATCCTTTACTAATGCACTCTACGGGCACCTACAAGAATGCATGGATCGTGCTATCCCAAACAAAACCAAGACTCACTCCTCCAAGAAAAGGAAACCAGTCTGGTGTACCCCTGACATAAACAAGCTATACAATCAAAAGGGAAACCTAGTACAGAAATCCCAAGAAGAGAAGACATCCCTGATCAGTATCAGCAAGAAACTATGTTCCCTCATAAAATCATCCAAGGCTAGCTTCGAAAGAAAACTTGCCATGGACTCCAAAGATAATCACTAGGCATTTTTTAGCTATGTCAAGAAGTGGCAATTCTCAGATCTGCTCGGAGTTAGTGCAGAATGGCACACAATACACTGAGCTGACCGATATAGCCAACATCCTGGCAAACATGTTAAGTGCAATCTTCACCCCCCTCTCACCCCCAAAAGGGCCCATAACTATACCAAAAGAATGTAGTGCCCCTGAAATCACAGACACTCAGGTTAAAACAGCCCTCTCCAAAGCCAAAAACACAGCATCAGTGGGACTGGATGGTGTCCCAGGCTGTGTCCTACAAGAGCTCAAAGATGAACTAACCCCTCATCTAAACACACTGTTTAAACTCAGCCTCTCCACAGGCTATGTGCCCACAGAGTGGTGCACAGCAATGGTTATTCCACTTCACAAAGGTGTAACCACAATGGACCCCGGGAACTATCAGGACTAGCTTGGTCTGCAAAGCTATGGAGCGCATCATCATGGATCTCATTAACAGAGACATTGGAAACCTCCAAATACTGGACCCTACCCAGTTCGGCTTTGTTAAGGGCAGATCATGCCTCCTAAACCTGGTTGAGTTCTTTGAGACAGTTACCAAGGCTACAGATGAGGGAAAGGTGGTCCACACAGCCTACCTAGACCTTGCAAAGGCCTTCAACACCATTCCCCACTCAGGTATTATAGACAAGCTCACCATCCTGAACATAAACCCCTACGTCATGAGATGGGTTTCCAACTGGCTTACAGACAGAACTCACATGGTAAGAGTTGCAGTAGCTAGGTCTGACTCTAAACCAGTTACAAGTGGCATTCCCCAGGGCTCAGTATTAGGACCCCTCCTGTTCACCATATACTTCTTAGAGGTACAGGCAAGCACAGGAGGACTATGGCTGACCAAGTTCGCAGACGACTGAAAACTAGGGGCTATAATTAACTCTCCGGCTGACACAGACATCCTCCAAAAGGGTTTCACTGTGACAGATACCTGGTGTCAAAACCATGGCCTCAAGCTAAATGCCAAAAAGTGCATAGTCATCCCCTTTGTAAAAAACAAAGTACCCACAAACAACCACATAGGTAGTAGCCCCCTAAATATGGAAGACGTAATAAGGGATCTGGGGACCCAAGTAGATATAAACCTCTCCTCTGAAAATCACATTGCCATAGTGGTTAGAAAATCCTTCTATGTGGCTCACCTAATAACAAAAGGGTTTGTATCCAGATTGAAAGAGGTCATTGGGCCCCTCTATGCATCACTCATCAGACCCATCATAGAGTACAATGCCCCATTTGGGATGTACCTTACAAGACACCTGCAACAGCTGGAAAGACCACAGAAGTACCTCACCAAGAGGATCACTGGCCTCAAGCAGATGCCCTATGCAGCTCGACTGAAGAAACTCCAGCTGTACTCGGTTGCATACCGCCTACTCAGAGGTGATCTTTGCCTGAAATACAAGGCCATGTCCAACCCAGAACTGACGGACATGCTCCACCTAAAGAAAACCATATCCCCTCGAGCCACACGCTCCAGGGATCTAAACCTCACCACAACAATAAATAGGACATGCTGGAGGGATAGACCCCTGTCCCAGAGACTTCCTATGCTCTGGAACAAGATTCCAATCTACATTAGGCAGAGCTCCTCGCTAACCCGCTTCAAGAGAAACCTTGATGAGTGGATGGGAAACAGAAAGTTTACCCCAGGGATCACTTCAATGGCTCTGCTGAACAGAGGCACAGGGAACTAATCTAAGGGGGCAGCAAAAGCCAACACATCCCAGCTAGGCTTATAAATGCCTTCGGGCAGATAGCCTAGTACCTACCTATGAACCTATGAACCCTTGGGTTGAGTAGCAGGTTCAATTCTTTGAGTCAGGTTTCCACAAAGGAGAAAGATTTTTGGGTAATATCTTGGAGCTTATTTATTATTGAGGCCACACATATTAATGTTGAGTCATCTGCATACTGAACTAAACTAGCATGGTGAGTGGAGGTGTGGAGGGCATTAATAAATATATTAAATAGGAGAGGACCCAGGATAGAGCCCCAAGGGACACCTGTAGTAACTGGTTGAAAGGATGAGTAGGTTTGTTGCCATGTAATGGCTTGTTGTCTTCCAGATAGGTAACTAAGAAACCACAACAAGGAATATTGTGAAAGTCCTCTTGAGGAGAGTCAAATGAACAGTTGCTTGTCTGAGACAGTATCAAATGACTTTGACAAGTCTAAGAACATGGTGGTCACAGACAGACCATTGTTTGTATGTTGCTTTATTATATTGGGAAAATGTAGTGAAACAGTAGTGGTGATGTGCTGGGGCCTAAAGCCATGTTGTGTTTCTCAGAGCAGGTTATCTGAGGTTAGGTATTGCATCAGCTGCATATGGATGTATTTCTCTAATATTTTGGAGAGGGGAGAAATAATTGCTATTGGTCTGCAGTTATTAAACTCTGTAGATGTGCCACCTTTGTGCAGTGGTATGATGTAGGATTTTTTTCCACAGTGATGCAACATATATCTGCTATGGACCAATTAATTAGGTAAGGACACAAGGAAGGCTATGACATCTGTGGCCATTTTTAGGTAGTCTGATTGCAGCTGGTCTACAGCTACATAAGTAGTTTTTAGTTTAAGGATCAACTTCCTTATGAGCAAGGTAGGTACTGGACTAAAATTGAAGAGCTGTGTGTGGTTTTGATTTCACATGGGTAGAAAGAGGGAGGCATATGTATTAGTGTCTAAGAGAGAGATAATATTGATTATAAAATGTAGGAATTAAACTGTGTGGGGATAGTCTGATGTATTGCCTGTTTTTGGAGAGGGAATGGTAGTCTTGCCAGGGTTGAGTAGTTTATTTAGTGATGACCAAAATTGTTTTGGGTTGTTTTTATGTCTGTCTTACAGATTGGTATAGCATCTTTGCTTATCCTGTTTGACATGGAGATTTGTAAGGTTTCTAAGATGTCTAAATTGCTGGAAAGCATTTTGAGTTCTATTTTATACTAATTTTCCACGCTTTATCCCTTTTTGCCATGATTTTTTGCTTGTTCCTTTTATCAGCCATGGTGTCTGCTTGGACTTTACTCTTTTATTACATACTGGTGCTAGATTATTTAAGGTCTGTAAGAATGTGTTATTAAAGTGTTCTACAGCAGAGTCTAGTGGCATTATTTTAAGTACATTCCAGTTATATTGCTATTTTGTTGTATTATATTGTTTATATTATATTGTTTTAATTATGTCATTATATGTTTGAAAACAGATGCAGATGTACAAAGTGCAGAATTATGTATATTATAAACATTATTAAATAAATTATCACCATAGGAATTGGTCCCATACCTACATGGACAGTAGTTATTATGTCAACCCCCAGTGACCTAATTACCAGAACAACTACTTAATGGTTATAAAAGCCATTTATCTGATATATTGGGAGACCACTATATCTCTAAATCCCCTAAGAATGCCCAGCTATTCATAGGATTGTGATAATCCACTGCCCGTCTCTATGACCTTCCTATGAAGTGCCTCCATGTCATTCCAATGCAGATCATCATAGTGATGATCAACCTGCACTCCAGTCTGATAGGTTCCTATACACCATCAGTGCTCCCTTGCGATCCAGTTCCAAATGTCTATCATTGTGAAGTTCCTTGGTCTGCCTCTCATCCGATGCTCCACTCCAGTGTAGATGGTCAGCATCTGGGTGGTCTCCTCGTCAGTTCAATTGGGTGCATGGACACATAGCTGCTTCCTGGAAGTAGCCATCTTGATACTACAGTGGGAAATGTAGTATAAATGCAAAGGCTAAAAAATTCTCACAGAGGTCCCACTCAGTTCACTGGAAGCAATGGTCTGATCTGTAAATGTAGCAAAATCAATATTTAAAAGTGGCGCTTATGTCATGTTATCAGATCATTGAAAGATAATGGACATGTGCCCCACATGGTACCATTATTGATAGCTATTGAGTACTTGTGTAGCACATGTGGGTGTTAAGCCAAATTTAGACAATTTATGCAGATGTGTGCAAATGGGAAAATAAAAAGGTGAATTTTAATGAACCTCATTAATTATGTATGGTGAAAATGGAACTTAAAGATGGGTACACATGAGGTGCTTTTGCTTTCAGTGATACATGAGTCAGAGGTAGCTGATAAGGTAAATTGACACCTGCTAGCATTTCTGTTTTGGATAATATTACACCTGTTAACCTTACTCATTCTCAAATGTACCTGTTTACATTTATTTTTATTGAAAAATGTGTGCTTTAAGAGAAATAATTGTAGCTTACCGGAGTGATGTTTGATTGACCTTTACGCATACAGGTGTTGCCATTTTCAGTAAGGACATGCAGTAATTTCTCATATGCAGTTCTATAGACAGATTTACATAGCAAAAGTGAACAGAACATAAAGACAGATTTATGGATCATCCATATGTCTTATGGGTAATTTAAAAAAATGAACAAGCACAGGAATCTGTCTAGTTCCAACCTCACCAACATGAGCGTTGAGGAAAAAATAAAAAACAGAAAAACTAGTGTTCTTAAAACTTCATTGATGGGCTCAGTCAAAATAATTTCCAAAAATCATGAAACCTAGGTAGTGTTCCAAAGCAACAAGCCATTATTCGTCACAGACAAGTGCTCCTCAGTAACAAAAAAATCAGAAATCGCTATTTTTATACTTTGGGATAGAAGAAGTGATGATATACCTTGGCTGTTGGACTACATGAATCAAACTACAGAATTTCTCAAGTTTACCTTTGTCAGTAACCAGATGCACATTTCATATCTTCAGCAAAGTCCACAGCAGAGAAATGACAGGCTGCAGCAAACTGTAGTTTAAAGTCTTTTAATAACCTTGTGATAGCTTGAGATATTCAATGTTTTTTGGGTTTTAAAGGTTATTAAAAGACTTTAAACTACAGTTCGCTGCAGCCTGTCGTTTCTCTGCTGTGGACTTTGCTGTTGGTGTTTGTATTCGTTTCTGAGAGACTTGTTAACATTTCATATCTTGATATCTGGTTAGAGAAAGACTGTTGGAATAGAAGGTTTACTTCTAAAACATTTAGGAAGGAGACTTATTCCAAAGAATTTTTGCACTTCAACAGTATCTACCCAATGGTTCTAAAGAGGGCACTCGTCAAGGGCCAGTTTGTCTGAGCAGCTAGAATGACCACTGTGGATGAAGTGTTTTGGGATAGCGTCACCTGTTGAAAAACATGTTTCTGAGATGGAGTTATCCTACTAAAATTAATTGATAACCTCATGTTTGAAGTCATCAGTAAATGTGAGAGTAAACACTTTACTCCCATTTTAGGTGGAGCACTTTACTCCCATTTTAGGTAGATCTACACAGGTTACCAAACATCCTAATAATTATGACAATAACACATCTTATAACACTGGCTTGACTGTTTTTAATAACACACAAGAATGGGACCACATTAATTCCTTTATTACTGCCTTCTCCTGTGATGATATGTGCATCAAAAACATAATTGAAAAACTGGTGTCTCTTGACCAATGAGGATGAGTTCAGATAAAGACTTGGTACTAAACCCTCTGTGGTGTTTAAAAAAGGTAGGAATTTTAAATCAATTCTTGAATCTAAGATCAGTGGGAGGTTTGATGGTGCTGGCATGAAAAAGTGTGGTTTCTGCAATTATTGCAAGTTTATTTTAGTATGTGAAGAACTTCATTTGAATGGATTGTGGGTAAAGATTAATGGACAAATTAACTGTCAGTCTAAGGAGGGTGTATTTTCTGCTTGTTTTAAATTCTGTCCCAGTTTCTAAATTGGTAAAAGTGAGCGAAAATTAAGCTATAGAATTTATGAGCATTTATATGACAGTAAATGCAAAAAGGAGACCAATGCTTTATTTAAACATGTTCAATCACATCCAGGAGATGAGTTCAGATTTTGTATTCTTGAACAAATAGTGTTTGACAAGAGGGGTGGCCCATGGACTTTATTGCTGGAGAAACGTGAGCTGTTTTGGTAATTATAAACTAACACAAACAATTTTCCTGGGTTGAATGACCTTATTTCTATCTCTTGTTTATTAAAACTAAAATTGCTGCAGAAATAAAATTTTTTATATTTTTTTACATTTTGTACATTTAGTATATTTATTTATTATATATTTTAATGTGGTTGCTTATTTCATCATTGGACATCAGTCCAGCAATATATTTTTTTACAGGGGAGTTTGGGTCCCAGTGATTGACTGGTGTATGTCCAATGCCGTGTTTTTTCTTTATTTGGTTGGCTATTCTCCCTGTACCTTTGATTGGACATAACATTAGGAATGTTGGTAATTCTGGGGGTTGTGATTGGCCCAAATGTTTTAACAAAGTTTATTTAGGCTTTGATTTGTTAATTAATTTTATCTGACGAAGTCACGTCTTATGAGACGAAAGCGCTTATCTTTTTCAGTTTTATGTTATATCATACTTGTTTTTCATTTTGTACCTGTTTCATTAATAGGTTTTTATATTTTTGAAACACAAGTCCATGCCGTGTCTACCTTTTGTATTTAGCTTGGTGTTTGTTTTGCGGTTTTCTTGTGTCATTTCTTCATTGATGTCTCTTCACTAAAGTCTTAATATTATGTTCTTTTACTGTTATGGATATTATTGATGGGCCTTAATAAAAGTCTTATAACTACTGGCTCAGTATACAAAGGATCTGTACTCTCTGTGGCCTGTTAAGAGATCCAGAGGTTTTCTGACACTTTCAATAAGTTGTTCAATTGTTATTTTGTGTAGCATTTTAACATGAACGGTATGCAGATTCCTGTGGCATGATGCTGTTGTCTTTGGATCTCCATTCAATGGGTATGTAGAGTAAGGGGTTCTCATCCCATAGACAGTCTCTAAAGATATCACAAGTCAAGTTATGTTAATTTTACAACTGTTATGCACGCAGGCATTGCTGTTCCTTTCTATATGTCACATTAGTATTTGTCACAGATCTTGTTTTATAGATTTTGCATTACATAGAAATGCATACTGTTTATGGTGACATACACTGTCCACATAATCATCAACATGACTGGGCTCCCACAGGAATATGATCATGTGCTTATCACTGTTTTTCAGATTGCAAACTATCCTAGGGGTGACATTTTCTCCTCACTGGAAAATAACATTATACTTTATGCTCTGTGACAACATAGTCTTAGACTCCTTGGATGTGCAGTGAACACAGTTTGGACAAAGTGTGGACCAACATCACCAACATGATTAATGTGGTTAAAGTCACAATAGATCCTGTGAGGTCTGCTGATGACACTGCTCAGACATGATCCTCTACGCAGCCAAGTTATAATGATATGAGAGATCGAGGGATGCCACTGTTGATGGACCACCATTGACCCCCTGATGACATCACTATATCTCTGGCCTCCCTGCATACAGTGAGAGGGAAACAACGCATACCCAAAGGTGGGATATAAGCAGAGGTTCCAGAAAGAACATGCATGTCTTACAAAACATGACATGGCTGACTATAGAGTAAATCATTGCTTATTGCAGTTGCATGCTCATTCATGCATTGTCATTTTTGATTTACAGAAGCAGAATTGAACCGTGCAAACAGATCCACACATGGTGATGACGATGAATGTAAGTATAATGATGTGTACTCATACACCTGCAGTACACACAACAGTGAAACCAACATGTGCAATGCTATCTGCATTAATATTCACAGGTCCATCTATTTCTGGACGACACCAGGGAATGGCAGGTGAGTGTCTCGGTACTGTGTTACTGTGACCACTACCTGTTATTGCCTCAGTCTCATGTTATGGCACTGTTCTTTACTATCATATTGATATTTCCCTAACATGGCACAGTACAGGTGCAGCCAGTGGGGGCCCAAGCCATGCAGGTACAAGTGAAGACAGACCAGGTATGTTACTGTAACAGGTTCATAGTTTGCATCAATATGTAGCACATATGTGATACATGATATTATTGTCTCTGCTTTCCAACACAGGGCCATCTGGCCAACAGGTGCAGTATCTGTCATGTGAGTATCTGCAGCCCCTGTTACTGTGATGTATATGTCATGCTGTCACTATCCTGTTGCATAAATACATGACTGTGTTGGCTTTCTCTTTTCTTTCAGATCCACAGTACAACACACAAGCTCACAACAGCAGGAGTCTGTCAGTGGTATGCTGTTAATTATCTTTCATAAGTGTCATTGCTGTTACACCTGTTATTGTTCTCCATTAATCTGTGTCCTTCTTCAATTTTCTAGGCAGACTGTAACATCCCTCATCAACTGCACAAAGAAGTTGCATGTCTATGTAAAACCTACTGTATGTTTTAATGGTCTCCAAATGTTTCATACTGGCAATGATGTGATTAATAATGCTAACTTTTTCCCCTACAATAGTTGAAGTTCATCCCTCTTCTGCTGCATCATCTTCCCAGGAGAACTTGTCAGGTGTGTGTGTTATGTTTGCATTCATCACAAATGTCATGTATGTTGGCTATGTCACCTAATTGTCTACCCGTGTTATGCAGATTCTGTGACTCATACACAGGCTAGACCTCATGATGAGTCCTTATTAACCATAACATTACAGTGAGATATGAGTGTCATACATCTTTAATGATATCCAGCATGTGATGTAAGCACATTCACCAGATCTGTGTCATTTGGCTGTTCTTTTTGCACATCAACTATCGGCATCCTTCATTGGCCAATCCAGTGATCATTATGTGGGATCTGATGTATCTCAGTATGGTAGCATGACCCCTGACACACAGGACAGTGACATGGCGATACAGTCTGGACAAGATGGTGGCAATGATGTTAATGCAGCTGTAGCCTCAGATGTGCATAAACTTGTCTGACCATTCTGACAATGATGGGACATTGGATGGTGAACAGGATGAGCCCAGTGAACAACAGACCCAAGTTGAGACTGCTGCTGATGTTGATTGATACTGGCTGTTGCAGTAGACATAGGTGCCTGAGGATATCCACCTACTCCATCAAACAAATGAATGTTCTGAGCAACATTATGGATCATGTTGTTGCTCATGACACAGACTGTGTTGCACACCAGCTGTGTGTGCTGCATAACGGAGAGGATTGCAGACACTGTGAGGTAATGGCATCATTGGCTGCTCAAAATGAAAGAATGCTATCTGTGACAGGGTCAGTAGAAATCCTTGTCTCTAAAGTATTACAACAGTGCTGTAATACAAGCAGGGTTCTTCGTACCCTGACTGTGCTTAGCTGATTGCTACATGGGAGAGGCAGATCACATCTTAGCAGAACCAACATTGCCCATCGAGCTTCAGTGTCTATACTCAAATGTGCACACACTTCATTGATTGCCCATCTGCTGTGGTCCCGCCAGTCATGACCAGACAGTCATGTCACAGTCATGCTCCTTCACCTCAACATGGTGTTGTCACCCCATCAGTCTGCTCTGTGGAGCAACCTGAGCCAAGTGTTTCTGTACGCGATGGGGCAGAGCAGAGCGTGGTGTGCGCCATCAATGTGGGCTCCCTAAACTTTGTTAGAGTGAATCCATCAGTTTTAATAAACATAGCTGACTACATTTATTACATTACTTTATAGTGATATATTTGGCTTGTGACATTAAAAGTTCTGCATTATGCCATGTGTTGTTTCCTTTTTTTCAGCTTATTATACTGTAGAGATAGGAATGTGTTGCACTGTTTTGTGTCCCTTATTGTTTGCCATACACTGATACAACAATCTGAGTCTGAATGCATACATGTGTCAGTTGTGCCCTGAGTTGATGATTCCTGTTGTGACAGATTTGTATATGCTAATAATGTTATATATTATGATTATGGCGTTATATCTGATGCTCAGTGTGAATATCTAGTGGGTAATTGCCATTAGATGTCATCCATGATGCTGTGGTGGGGTAACACCTGAACATCAATGTATAATCTGTTTATTGATGTAAGTCTAGCTTGTCATGACACAAAGTTGTGGGTCACACACTGCTATGTTGCCTGGGTCTGTATTTGTGGTCACACCCTACGTTGCTTATGCCTGTGTCTTCTGTCCTCTGTGCCCTCCTGCTCTTCCTCCTCTGATATGTGTGGGATGTCATCTTCAGACATCTGGAGTTCTTGGGGTAGATCACCCACACCTGCAGCTGCCAGGCAACCATGTGCTCCATTTAGCATGTTGTGTAGCACGGCGCACACTGTTATCATCTGGGCTGCCTTTTCAGGTGTTTATTGCAGTGCATCCCCAGATGTGTCCAGATATGCTGAACCTAGCTTTCAGTACACAAAATACACACTCTATGGTGTTTCTGGTTGTTGCACATGCTCAGTTGTAGGCCTCCTATGCAGGGTTGGATGGTTCACAATATGGAGTCATTATCACAGTCACTTTTTTTAAGGAATAAAATCACATTTGGTCAGCATGGATACTGTTAGCTTACATCCTAGCAGTGTTCCTGTACTTATCCAGCAGTAGTCCCTCAGGTATTTCATCTTGCTGGAATGCAGCCCTCAGTCCAATTTCCCTCCATATGGCAGCATCATGGACACTTCCAAGGTGTGTTGCCATGATGTTTGTTATGCTGCCATCTGCTGCACACACAACTTGGCAGTTTAGAGATGGCCACCCCTTTCTGTTTATGCATCAGTCTGCTTCAGGGTGTACTGGTCTCTTGATAGTTATGTGTGTGCAATCCATTGCACTGAGTAAATGGGGGAAGTTTGCAATGCTGTAAAACTTGTGCATTATGGTTTTCTGCTCCATGCGGGTGGATGACAAGTGTATGTAATCATCTACTTTGCTGCACATTGCTGGCAGGATATGGCTAGCAGCTGTCTGTGACACTCTCACAGCATCTCCCATGTCTCTCTGGAATGTCCCTGATACAAGTACACCCAAGCTGAGACACACTTTGTTTTCAAGGGATATGTGATTTCCTCACAGGGTCTGCACAGACATGTGTGTGGCACACATGTTGCAGACAGCCTGCACCAGTTGTCTGTCTAGCTGTCTGTTGATTATCTGTTGCTCTAAAAAATGGTTTAGTTGCAGGCTTGATCTGATGCTAGCTACCTGCTTTCTAGGGCACACAGCCACATCCTCATTTATAGCTTGTATCACTGCAGCCTGTTGCAGTTCATTAACTGCAGGTTGCATTTTTATGTTCTATTTTTCAGTATTATTACAGAATTCAGCAGAATCCATAGTAGTAGCTTCTGTTCCTTGATGTCCATATAACATACACCAAGGATTTCAGAGTCAGCATTGCAGTTTGCTGTATATAAGTTGTGGTAGGTGCACACAATGTGTTTTGGAATCAGACAGGCATGTGTTGAATCAGGAATTATCGTACACTGAACAGCTAAGTAGTCAGAGTGCTTTCAGCATCTTTTCCAAAATCGTGTCTGCAGCTGGGGCACTAAAGTCTTCCTTCTGCGTGCTGCACTGTCTGTAAATAGCTTCTGCGAACATTACAGAATCCAGCCCATAATAACAAATGTAGTCCTTCACTTCTGCAGATACTGACTTCAGTCCTGATAAATACTTCTCTAGTTCTGACAGCATGTCATGCCAGTAGCTTAAAAAGTAACACAAAGAAATAATAGAAGTAGTCTAGACTATTGGAACTGAATTGTTTTTAGTATTCTGTTGCCACATGTCATGCTAATCACTAAAGCTGCTATTTGCACAAAAGTCATATGTCCAAATTTATAACTCTGTTCTATCCTTATGCCCACATGTAAACATGGTCCAAAATATCTATAATTGTGTTAAACATGGGGAAATTTCAGGTTACCTATATTTAACTACTTTTCTGCAATACAGTGCACTATAGTCTATTATGTCTTCTTGCAAAGGCATTCAAAATAATTTATTAATTTCAAGTCAATGTACCATTTGTTTTTATTTTATTTATTTTCTATTTTATTTTTGTTAACCGGGAGGGTCCAACTGGACACAGGTTCATTTTCAGTGGAGGCCCGGGGAGAAAAGCTCCATGTTACAATAATAGATTAATACAATACAAAGCAATCAATGAAATTTAAAGTAGGACAGAAGAACATTACATGGCATGTGATAACTATAGTAGAATGTACAATTAGTATAGGCGAGGAGAGATTAACCCCCTCCCCTACAAATTTTTTTTTCACTTCACATTCACAAAAGCATTAATACATTTTTTTTTTAATCCCTTCACATTCACAAAAACATTAATAAATTTACAGTCGCAATACTTTTATGCTTTAGTATAACTGAGAAGTAAATAAATGCCCATAGTGGTATAACTAACATATACGTATAGGTAGGGTGAGAGTAAGAGGAGCTCTGTTAGGTATTATATTATTCTTAGATACAGATTAGAGCATTCATCAGGTAAGGAATATAGTACAGAACAGTACCAGTGTTGGTTTGTTTTCTGCTGTTAGATTGGTGATATGTTTGGATGAATATGCAAGGATATCAGTAGAGCTAAGTAAGGGAAATGTTATAGTGTAGCAGAATTCTTGCAACTGAGCATAGTTATTGCTACCCTGGTGTGTAGCAAAAGCAGAGCCAATTATTAGAATAATAGGATTTCAAGAGGTGTTTGAAATGGGTGCTAGAAGTAATGCTAGTTATACTGTTTGGGAGTGAGTTCCAGGTTTGTGCTGTTGTGCAGGCAAAGAGAGATTTACCTGCTTCATTTTTATGTCTTATTACTTGAATGAGATTTTGGTTGCTAGATCTCAGGACTCTAGTGGTGGTGTAGGGCTGGATTAGCTGTTGGAGGGCAGGTGTTTTTTCAGGGTAGTAGTAGAGTTTATGTGCAACTGTGGCTTGATTAAGTCTTAGTAGCTGAGGAAGTTCCAGCCACTTGAGTTGCATTAGGGAAAGACAGTGATGGGATCTATTTGAGGAGTTTGTCGCAAATTTGGCAATTTTGTTGTAGCATGATTCCATTTTGTAAAGTTCAGTCTGGTGAAGGTTAGTTAACAAAGGGGAAGCATAAAGAAGGATGGAGAGGAGGTGGCTTCTTGCAATAGTGGCTTTGGTCTGATTAATCATGAACTTTTTGTTTCTATAGAGGGGACCTAGTTTTTGGTTTACCTTTTTGATGGTTTGTGCTATATGGATATCAAATTTTAGGTGATCATCAATCTCTACTCCTAGTAGTTTGGTGTGGTTGGTAGGTGTGATTTGAATATTATTTTTTGAGTTTATTGTGAGGCTATCAGATACTTATGGAGAAACAATTTTATTACTTAGTATAAAATAACTCCATCCAATGGGACTCTGCTAATGCATTAGCAGTGTAGCAACCCTCCCCCATACAATGTAGGTCAGCTCATAATATTTGTGAATACAAATTGAAAAATGTAATGGAATAAATTGCCATTAAATTAAATTAAAAACTACAAAGTAACAGTGTTTTGAATATCTGTGAACTTAGGAAATGTAGCAATACTTTTCATCCAGCATGCAAATATAGTTATAGTAATACCATACTAATATATCTCTGACAAAATGTCCATATGGAATATGATGGACACTCAGAGGAAGTAGAATAGGGTGAGTAAGGCCAAAGTGGCAATCACCCCAGGCACCAGCTTACAAAGGGCACAAAATCATCCAAATGCTATGTAAAAATCTGAATTGTCTTCTCCTTTATTTTCAAACAAAATGGTTAACAAGTGCTTTTCTCCACAGTTTTTGTTATTAGTAGTGACCAAACTGTTCCCTAACCAGTTTTTGTCTCATGTAAAGGCATGAACTTCAGGTACCACCCCAAAGTATTGGGAAGGCTTATTATGATAGGGTGTTTGAGTATAAGAGGTGGGGCAGTTCAGCGGTTAGTCTGTCTGCCATATTTGGCACCACAAAACTCAACAGCAACAATTTCTTTCAATTGCAACAAGTGCATACCTGGAAACAAAAATGGCTTGGCAAAATAAATAAATAAATAAAGAAAGAAAGAAAAATGTATTTTTTTTTGTTCTTTATTTTTTATTTTCTTTTGCTGAGACATAACTGGGAGCATGCCTGGGAGAGGTTGCATGCATATGATTAGTTGCTGACTGTCCTACAGAAGAAGAGAGATTCTCCACTTCAAAAGAATCAGACAAACACTGGACTTTACTAGTCTGCTAGCTATGGGCTAAGTGGTAAGCAAGCAGCTCACCACACAAAGCGCCACAGACATGTACAAACAAGGTAATATGGCAAGTAATTTTTTTAGCCATTAACGTTTTCATATATATATATATACATATACATATACATATATATATATATATATATATATATATATATACATATACATATATATATATATATATATATATATATATATATATAGATACTGTATAGATAGATAGATATAATTTGTTTGTGCCTATAGGATGACTTCTGTAGTTTTCTTTTTCATGCCTACACTGCTGGTATTACAAAGTAAGCCTGACTTTGTTATGAGCTACACAGCCATTGTCAACACTGTGTTCCTAGCTGCCTCAACTGTCAAGAGTTTCACAGAATGTCCAGATTTCTGCCTTATATTTTTGGTCTGTTCTTCATACACTCTATAGTTTTCTGTAGGTTTCTGGCAAACCACTAAGGACTGAAGTTGCTAAATATTGACAGATATTTGAGTTTCAGACCATATAAATATACCTAGTAATGCAAAACATGTTATTCTATAAACTAAGACTGTGAAAGCAATTTAAAAATTGACCATATTTTTGCATCTTTGTCTCCCCCGTTCTTTTTTTCTTTGTCCAGAATTTTTGTGTTAAGAAGTTGAAAGATATGCTACCAGCATTTCACGTTAGTTCAGCAAAAGCTGAGTGAGGGTGCAAGCCATTTGGTACTAGCTGTGTCACTGAAAATAAAACAAATGCCACTGTTGAATAGTTTTATTTACCTATTTGCTAATCTGGCAACTAAACTAACTTAAAGTGAAACCTTTTCAACAGTAACCTGGGCCAGATGATAATGATAGTGATAAGTGGTAATGTATTAAGGGTATGAAGAATGAAAATAAATGGTTGTTAGGGATTTTTTTTAATTAATTGTACTTTTCATCTATCTCTTTAGCAGAAGGTCCCTGATTTTGACATCTGTGCCCTAGTAACTGAGAATTATATTTATCTAGTAATACCAGAGTTCAGAGTTTCATACTTAACTGTCCAGAATTTTGTAACATAATATGTGTGTAATCAACTACCTGCAAAGTAATAATTCTTGTTCTATACCCAGAACTATGGTTTTCCAGTCTGATGCTCAGCATATAACAAAGTTTTTTTTTTTGAAAGGTTGTCAGGATACTAGTGTGTTTTTACCATGTATTGCTGTTTTATAAGGAAGGGTATATATTTGTTTTAGCACTTGCATTTGCTGTTGATATGGTGTAGTTCACACACGCCAATATCCATGCTTCTGGAAAGAGAGTTATACAACATTATTTGCTGTTTTATATAACAACCACTAATCCTGTATTAAAGTAATAAAATATTTGATGTACTGCAGCAATACATATTACCATAATTGAAAGCCACATACATTTTGTCACCCCTTAACTTGTGAAGAAAATATATTTAAATAGTGACCTTTTTCATTCTAAGTTATTAATATGAGCATTATCAATGTATTAGTAGTTTGCCCCACAAAGAATTTATTGTGTAAAATAAAAGTATATATAATGCTGGGAAATCAAGCACCATTTTGTAAATATTTATATGTGTTTGCAATAAATATTGATGCATTTTTCCATATCATATTGTGTAAATATCTCAGACAGTACCCATATAGTACCATGGTGTAAGAACATTTCACTGGACAGCGCAGCACACAGATCAGGAATGTCAGCTGACCTAAATACAGCAGTTAGCAAGCAAGAAAATGTGATGTATTTTTAGGCTGAATTTTGAATACATGTGATATTGATATTTCTTTTAATAAATTGATCCAGATGGAGCATGTATCTTAGTTCATGGCATCACATGAGAGCTTACATAATGCTTCACACACTGCCACTGATTTTTACACTCTGCGTGCAACCATTTATTTTACTTGTTTAGTAATAGGTTCATAGGTTCATACTAGGCTATCTGCCCTAGGGCATTTATAAGCCTAGCCAGAATGTGTTTGGCTTTCACCACCCATTTTAAATTTATTTTGCTATGCCCTTTTTCGAGGTTAGTATACTGTGCCTCTGTCTAACAGTGACACAGAAGTGATACCCGGGGTAAACCTACAATCTCCCATCCACTCATCAAGATTCCTCTTGAAGAGAGTCAATGAGGGACTCTGCCTAACCTGGACTGGGATTTTATTCCAGAGTGAAGGGAGCCTCTGGGTTATGAATCTGTCCCTCCAGCATGTCCTATTTATTTCAGTGCTGAGGTTCAAGTCTCTCGAGCACGTAGCTCGATGGGATTTGGATTTTCTGAGGTGCAGCATGTCCATTAATTCCGGGTTGGACATGGCTTTATACGTCAGGCACAGATCGCCTCTGAACAGGCGGTATGCCACTGAGTAGAGCTGGAGTTTCTTTAACCGGGCAGCATATGGCATCCGTTTGAGCCCTATGATCCTCTTGGTGAGGTACTTTTGGGGTCTTTCCAGTTGCTGCAGGTGTCTGGTAAGGTACATCCCAAAAGGGGCATTGTACTCAATTATGGGCCTGATGAGGGATGAGTAAAGAGGCACGATGACCTCCCCTGATCTAGATGTGAATCCCTTCATGATTAGGTGGGCTATATAAAATGTTTTTCTAACCACTTTGGCCACGTGGTTGTCAAATGAGATATTGCTATCAACTTGGGTCCCCAGGTCCCTAATTACTTCTTCTGTACTTAATGGATTACCACCTATGTGGTAATTTGTGGGCACTTTGTTTTTGCCAAAGGGGATGACTATACACTTTTTGGCATTTAGCTTGAGGCCATGGCTCTGGCACCAGTTGTCTGTTTCTATGAGGCCCTTTTGGAGGATGCTTGTGTCGGCTGGAGAGTCGATTATGGTGCCCAGTTTGCAGTCATCTGCAAACTTGGTCAGCCACAGTCCTTCTGTGTTGGCCTGTACCTCCGAGAAATATATACTGAACAAGAGAGGTCCCAGGACTGAGCCTTGTGGGACACCACTTGTAACTGGTTTGGAGTCTGACATGGCTCCAGCAATTCTAACCATGTGGGTTCTGTCCTTGAGCCAGTTTGCAATCCATGTAGTGACATAGGGGTTTATATTTAAGCTGGTGAGCTTATCTATAATGCCCGAGTGGGGTATTGTATCGAAGGCTTTTGCGAGGTCCAGGTAGGCTGTGTGGACCACCTTCCCCTCGTCAATGGCCTTGGTGACTGTTTCAAAGAAATCAACCAGGTTTAAGAGGCAGGATCTGCCCTTAACAAAGCCGAACTGGGTAGGATCCAGTGTCTGTAGGTCCCCAATATCTTTATTTATGAGGTCCGTGATGATCCTTTACATAGCTTTGCAGACCAAGCTAGTCAGGCTTATGGGCCGATAGTTTCCAGGATCCGTTGAGGCACCACCTTTATGGAGAGGGACCACTGTTGCTGTACGCCACTCTTTGGGCACATATCCTGTAGTAAGGCTGAGATTGAACAGTAGTTTTATGTTTGGGTTTAGCTCTTCTTGGAGTTCATGTAGGATGCAGCCCGGGACACCGTCTGGTCCCATTGATGCTGTGTTTTTTGCTTTGGAGAGGGCGGCTCTTACCTGAGCATCTGAGATGTCATGGGGGGCAGCACTCTGCTGGGATAGATATTTGCCCTTTTGGTGGGGGACGTTTGCTGAACCTGTCAGCTAGGATGTTGGCAATGTCTGTGGATTCAGTGTATTTTTTGTCATTTTGGACTAATTCTGAGCATATCTGGGAATTACCACCCAGGTTCCTAACATAACTAAAGAAAGCTTTGTGATTATCCTTAGTGTCCTGTGCAATTTTTCTCTCGAAGCTGGCCTTAGACAATTTTATGAGTGCCCGTAGTTTTTTGCTAATACTGATCAGTGATGCCTTCCCTTTTTGGGATTTTGCTCTATCATTTAGTAGCTTCCTCCTTCTATTGTATAGTTTGTTTATGGCTGGGGTCCACCAGACAGGACGTCTGCCTTTGGAGGATTGGGTCTTGGTTTTATTTAGGATCGCATGATCCATGCATTCCTGAAGGTGTTCATAGAATGCATTTATAAAGGATTCTGCGATCTGGGCCGTATTTTCCACAGGCCCGGGGGCTTTGAAGGATTCCACCTCAGTTTTGAGGAGTGTGAAATTTGCTTTAGAGAAGTTTTTCACTGTGGTTTTCTGGGCAGGGGATGGGGTCGGGATGTGAATATCCAGTGAGATTAGTTTATGGTCTGATCTTACCAGTGAGGGATACACTTCTGGTCTGGAGCATAGAGTCCCCATGTTGGTGATGATCAGGTCCAGTATGTTTTCCCCTCTTGTGGGAGTGGTAACAAGTTGTTCCATAGCATTTGAGTTTATAAATTCTAGGAACCTTTGGGCTAGGGTGTTGGAGCTAGAGTAATGCTCCCAGTCTATGTTTGGGTAGTTGAAGTCACCCAATATAATGGTGTTTGGAGAGACCTTCATATTTTCCAGTGTTCTCAGAAAGGTCGAGTGGGGTTCCTGGGTTTAGGAGTGTGGTCTGTAGCAGGCTATAAATTGGAAGGCAGTTTTACCCACTGTTAGTGGCACATGGATAGTCTCTGATGCTTCGTGCTTTGCCACCAACCTGGAGGTGTGGGTATCTTTGATGAATATCGATACTCCCCCTCCTTTTGTGGTTCGGTCCAAGTTTTGGGGCCAAAAAAAATGGTATGAGGTATAACCTGGTAGTGCTCGGGTGCTCTCTGGAGCTCTGAACCAGGTTTCTGTTACTGCACAGATATCGATGTTCTCCATGCTAAGGAGAGTTTTGAGTGCATGCATCTTGAGGTTTAGACTTCTGGCATTGAGTAGCATTACTCTTAGTCTCTTATCCCTTGTGATACCTATGGAGGTGGGTTTGTCTTTTGAGCCTTGCCTAAAAAAGGCACTATGGGGGTAGCAGGAGCCTTTGCCAATATCCGAAAGCCCAGGGGTGACAGGTGCAAGCCGTCCCTAGCGAAGCATCGTGGCTTGTCGAGCATATCATCCCAAGCTGACAGGCACTGGATCCCCTTTGAATGACACCAGTACTTAAGTCAATTGTTGAAATTGATCATCTTGTCTTCATATTGTGGCATCATTCTTGGTGAGGGTAAGATGCTACTCAAGGTCAGGGTCATACTGGCCTGGGCTACATGCTCAGAGAGCTCCTTTATGTCTCTTTTCATGTAGTCCAGGGAGGTACATCTCAGGTTATTCACACCAGCATGGACAATGACTGAGTCATATTTGTACTTGCCTTGGAGTGACCTGAGTGCTTGTGTTATGTGGCGGATCCTAGCTCCCGACAGGCTGCTCATCGTGACCCTCTCCTTGTTCAGCCTGGTAAGCGGGACGTCAGTGTGCCTGACAATAGTGTCACCTATTACAAGTGTATCAGGTGTGTTGTTTAGTCTTAAGGGCTGTGACTGTTCGGCACACAGGCTTTGTGAGATATGTGTTGCACGTGTTTTGTTTTGGGGTAGCAGTTGCTTGGGTGTCTGCTTTGGAGGTCTCTGCTGCTTAGGCAGATCTTTATTTAGAGCCTCCGAGTATGTTTTTGTGTGATTATGTGTTTGGTTTGCTGTCGTGGTAGGTCTATGTGAGACTGGAATTGTAGTGAGTGTGGTTTCCTTCTCCTCCTAACTGGTTATGCCACTACTGAGTTGAGAGAGCTTAGCCTCCAGTTTGGCTATATGGTTGCATCTCTCACATGTGTTGGAATTTGTTGGGAGGAGGAGAGGGATGTCTGTGTACATGAGGCAGTTGTAACATTGCCTCAAGATTCCCAGATTCACCAGCTGGACCGGAGAGGAAATTGACAACTGACCTTTGGACATGCTAGAATAATATTGGGAATTCCTTAATAATTGAAAATAAGGGCCAGTGGGGAGTGAGGGTGTAGTGCTTTTAATTTTTAGTGCTGCCTTATATAATTGCTTTAGCGCGCAAGTGCCAGGTAACTTAAGTGCAATGTGTTACAGGTAACTTAAATGCAAAAACGACAAACAGTAACTTTCTTTCAAGTGAAACAAGGAAATAAGTACAGTAAGCAATGCAGATATCACTAGTGATCCACAGAAGCACTGAGAAGCCACGTATTAGGTGGAATTAGCGTTCCAGGGAAATAACAAGCAAACAAACAACAAGCATATAAACAAAGCTAGATTCAGCAGGCCTGGATCTAGTCTATGCTACTGCAAACAAGGTGTACCAATTTCAGTAAGATACAGTTCAAATATTCAGGCACTATAAACCTTTAACCAGAAATTCCCAGCTCAGAAGGGCAGAGTCCAGCCTCTTCTCCCACAAGAGTGCAGACCACGAACCTTCTTAATGTAAAATAACTGGCCTGAAGCCCAAGTGCCTAAACCAGAACTAATACACTTTAAGAATAACAGACACTGGGCTCTCAATCAGCAGTTCCCAACTTAGAAGGATGAAAGCTACCTGTCCTGCCACCACAGGGCATGCCACAAACCTTCCTAATGTAAAACAACTGGTCTGAAGCCCAAGTGCTTAATCCAAAAGACTTAGAATGATAGCTACACTTTAATCAAGTTACTACCAAGCAGTAATAAATACAATTGAATACTTTAGAGAATGCCTGGATTAGTGCTCAAGTTACACAAACAAAGCTAGATCCAGCAGGCCCGAATCCAGTCTATGCCACAGCAAACAAGGCGCACCAACTTCAGTAAGAAGCAGTTCAGATATGCATGTACTATAAGCCTTTAACCAGAAATTCCCAGCTCAGAAGGGCAGAGTCCAGCCTCTCCTCCCACAAGAGTGCAGACCACGAACCCTCTTAATGTAAAATAACTGGCCTGAAAGCCCAAGTGCTTAAACCAGAATTAATACACTTTTAGAATAACAGACACTGAGCCCTCAATCAGCAGTTCCCAACCTAGAAGGATGTAAGCTACCTGTTCTGCCACTACAGTGCAGACCACAAACCCTCTCAGTGCAAAACTGGTCCGAAGCCCAAGTGTTTAAACCAAATATAGTATACATGTAGGTATAACTATCATATTTTAGTAAATAACTCTCTGGATATATTGTATAACAGCATTTTAAATGTCTAGCCACTACAGAGGACAGGAATGGCTCCTGAGACAAACTGAGTGATCGTGCCATAGAAAATCATTTTTTTCCTGAAATATCATGACTATGCCATACATTAAAAATTATATCAATAACTTGAGCTAGAATGCATTGCTATGATATTCCATAGTATCCAATGAAAGTATGCACAATGCTGGAAAAGCTTTTTAGTGGTAATTGGTGTCTAACTAGCACTGCTTGCCAGATATTAACATTTATTTGTCCATTAAATATGCATACAGATCATAACTATGCTGGTACCTCAAGAATGGAACAACATCTACTAAACTGCTCTGTGGCAAATTGAAGACCACATCCACGCTAGAAGTTGGGGTCTATTTACTGTAATTAGAGACAGAGAGCCTAATAGCTGTTTACATAGTATCTAATTATGTGATTAATGTTACCATTGTGAAGAGATGTGTGTGTTGAGGACATTTTGTATTTTAACTATTTTTGTAACTTTTATAGTTTCTGAGATGCTAACATTTGTTTACAGGTAGATTGAAAAACTGCATTCTCAGAATATTAGCTCAGGCAGAAGTTGTCCAGGCAGGAAATCTGCAGGTGTCAGGAGGCACGAAATTCCCCTCAGTATGAATGCTAATGTTTAGAGGATCCAATCAGATAATACTTATGCTAAAAAAGTCAGTTGGTGGTACATATGCCACAACCTACTGTTATCAGTGAGCGTATTGATTGTATAGATAAAATGTTCAACTTTTGGTCCACAACCTGGCTCTTCAAACTTTTTTTTTTTTTTTGGTATTCAATTTGGGGGTGTTGACAGGGGGAGCAACAAATGAGGGTCTCACCAGAGGCTCCAAATGACCTAGCTATACTTCTGCTCAGGGCGCCATATGGTACTAGCTACTGGGCTGCACCACCTGCAGTAAGGAAGAAAAAAACTGAATTACTTTTTTCTATTTACTTTCTTTTTTTCTATTTACCATTATCAGCTTGCAACCCCATGCACTGGCAGAATTGTGAGACCTTCCAAGATTTCTTTTAAAAAAATCTGCTTAATTCACTTGCCAAGCTATTTTCAAAACAATCCAGCACAATGTCTGCTCCACTCTGGGGATAAGAGAAATATGACTATTTCAGCACTTCCTGACTTCTGCTGAAGGCAGAAACATGATGGGAAGGTGCCTCATTCAATTACTATTTGAAGCAGTGATTAGTTCTATCTTTTCACTCAGAAATGGCTGCGAAATACAAGTGTGGAAGCAAGTTATTTTACCTAGTCCTACGTATACCATTTCTCTACAATTCAAGAAGGCAAGTATTAAAGTGCATATGCATGTATGCATTTATTTATGTATATATGTATGTGTGAGGGCCATAGATTTTCTGAACTCTTCCTGATTTAACAGAATGATTCAGTTTTGACTCGTACTTTGGTTTGCTCTGTGCAAAGTCTGTGTTTTTTATGGAAAATCAGGGAGGACTGCAGTCACTAGATAGTGACAGACAAGTTGAGTTTCAGACTCTGCAGCCTTTAGAACAGGTATGCTAATGCAATGCCTTTTATTAGAAACATTGAAAGTATATAAAGGCAATATCTTACCCAGATTTTTTCTCCTTGTCTCCTCATTATGTTTTAGCTCCCTGCTTGATTCTTGAGATAAGAGGTTGAGAAGTCTGTGTGGAGGAAGGAAAGAGTTTTGCAGCAGACTGAACAGTTTGAGAGGTATGGGGGATGGGGGCAGTGGGCTGTCCACTGTATTCTAAAGTCAATGAGAAGATAAATTCCTTTGTGGCAGTTATTTATGTATGTATGTATATATGTATGTATGCATGTATGTATTCATTTATTCACTCATTTATTCATTGATGACAGTACAGTCATAGTCCTACAGATGGCTGTAATTGAGTGATGGTCATATTTGTGTGTACATGTTTGTGAGCATCGTGTATGTGTGTGTGTGTGTGTGTGTTTACGTATGTTTGTGAGAATGCATGTGTGGTGAGCATAAATTCTCTCAACTGTCCCTGATTTTGGATGATTATTTTTTTTTTTGTTTGCCTCATAGTTTGGTCTGTTCCTACATACATATATACATACAGATATTTCAAGCATGAGCAGTGATGCCCTTCCAGCCTGCCAATATGCCAAAACAGTTTTTCCCATAATACATTTCCAGGATGTTCTTAAAAATATCTAAACTGGTTTTTACTTTAGTGTAATTTTGTAGTGTCTTCCATGCATCAGCTGCTCTCTAAGAGAAAGAAATCAGTAAACGTTTCATTCTTATAGTATCTTCTACATACATACATACATACATACATACATACATACATACAAATGTTTCAAGCACGGGCATTAATGCCCTTCTAGCTTGCCAGTATACCAAAACACTTGTTCCCATAATAAATTTCCAGGCTGTTCTTAAAAATATCTAAACTAGTACTTTCTTTAATGTAATTTGGTAGTCTGTTCCAAGCATCATCTACTCTGTCAAAGAACCAATTAGTACACTTCTCATTCCTATAGAATCTTCTACATAGGTTATCTGATGATTCTCTAGTACTTTTTGATAACCCCAAACATTCCCAGAGGTGGTTGTCCCTAAATGCCCTATATACCTGAATAAGATCTCCTCTTTAATATCTGTAAGAGACACTGTACAAGTTCAGATATTTTAGTCTTTCATAATAACTTAGATTTTCACATCCATGGATGCCCTTGGTATATTTCCGCTGCACTCTTTCCAGTTTATTCAAGCTTGTTTTCCTATAGGGTTTCCATATTTTTATTCCATACTCGAGTCTGGGTCTAATGTAACTAACAAACAATTACTTCATTATGTTGGATTTACTAGACTTTATAAATCTTTTTATACAACCTATACTTCTATAACTATCATTAGCCAATTGGTTGATATAATTAGAAAAACTCATAGCTGAATCTACCCATATACCCAGGTCCTTAAATGAGTCTACAGTTTCAATCACTGTGTGCTGTATTAAATATTCACCTTTCAGTTTATGTCTCCCAAATCTCATATGCTTAGTTTTTGATGTATTTATCAACATATTATTCTCCTGTGCTCAAATGGTCAATTTAGTCAAATTATTTTGCAGACATGCCTTATCTGTAACACTTATAATCGGTTTACCCAATTTCAGGTCATCAGCATATAAACTGTAGAACACCTCAGATGAAAAAGTAAGGTCTGAAAGATACAATCTAAACAAGTAAGGGCCTAGGACAGAGCCCTGTGGGACACCTTGACTGTAACCAAGGATTTCACCTGTCCAGTTGGTGTGTGATACTTTCTGGTGAAAGATGAAAAACAAACATTACTCAGCAAATTAGGCATTTTTTAGAGGTGGAAGCTCTGAAAATCAGTCGTATATTTGGGCAGCCAAAGATACACAAAGATTTGGATAATCCGCCCATGTGTCCAATAGTAACTATTATTGGAAGTAAAACAGAAGCAATGGCCATTTATGTAGATAAACATATGCAGCCTACTGTGGTAGATAATAAGGCTTATATCAAGGATTCATTTGATTTTAAAAATAAAATTAAGCAACTAAGAATTAGTGAGGATGATTATATTGTCACCCTTGATATTAAGTCATTATATACCGTCATTCCTAATGATGAGGGAATGGAGATCGTTAGGTTTGAACTTGTAAAGGCTAAAAACTTTCCAAAGAAATGGTGAGCCTTATTATGGAAATGTTGGATTTGATTTTGAGCTATAATTTTTTTGAATTTAATGGAAGAATGTATAAGCAGACTAATGGTGTGGCCATGGGAACCGCCATGGCCTTGAGTTATGCTAACATCTTTATGCAAGGATGGGAAAGAATTCATAAATATGAGAGCACCTTTATGAACAATATTATGTTTTATAAACGTTTTATTGACGATGCTTTTTTTATTTGGAGAGGTGAAGGCATTAATGTATTTCTAAATTTGAATGAAGTATGTTTGTATTTGAAATTTATGGCAACATATGATAAATATAGTGTTAATTATTTAGATTTAGTTATTTATAAGGAAGGTGAATGTTTAGGTACCTCCATTTTTAAGAAAAAAGTACAAAATAATGCCTATTTACATTATGATAGCCAACATCCAATAAAAACTAAGAAAAACATCATTAAAGGTCAACTCAAGAGAATAGATGCATTGACAGACAAGGATAGTGACTTTATAAGGGAAAATTGAGTCTTATGTGACAAATTTATTAATATAGGATATCCAGAAAGTGTAGTGATAGAAGCCCTTAATGAAAGCCACCTAATGAGAAGTGATCAAATGACAGTGTCCAGTGGTAAACATAGTGATTTTAGTACAGCCATGCAGATAGAGAATAGGGTAGATACTTCATTGATAAAAAATATAATTAATAATAATTGGAAGTTACTAAAGTCGGATGTAGAGATATATAAGGTTATGGGAGAAAAGCCAGTATTTATACAGAAAAAAGGAAAACGTTTTAAAGATATGTTTCAAGCAAAATTAAACCCTTTTCTGTATAATAATAGGGTTAGTAATCCAGGCATGTATAAATGTTTAAATTGCAATATGTGTAATTTTTTAATGACAGATATAAATGAGTTAACAGTTGGAGGGTATTTAATTAAAATACAGGGAAGATACAGCTGTAAATTAAAATGTATTGTTTATATGGGACTTTGTCCTGCAATTCTTTCTATGTAGGACGTACAACAAGACAAATGAACAAACTAATTTATAAGCATAAGTATGCTGTTGCTGTAAAAGATGAAAAAAATGCATTTGGGAAGATTTATAAAAACAGCCCAGCATGTAAAGTTGATCTAAAGTTTGTTGTCTTAGATGAAGTGACCAATATTAACAATAGATCTGATGCAGAAGAGGAGCTTGGGTGGAAGGAATATGTTTGGCAAGTTAAACTCAATGCATGCCATCCACCTGGGCTGAATGATATAGCTGATTTTGTGGCTTATCTCAAAAGGAGAAAGTTACATCATCATTAATTAGGTCATGTGTCTTCTTTGAAATGTTTTAAGCACTTGTGTTTTGTTCACATTATTCAGTCTGAAGAAGTCCTTTTATGGAGGAAAGCACTTACTATGTACTGTGGATTGTTAAATACATGGATTAAACCTTTTTAGAACTACCTGGCTGCTACCTGTGGTTTTTTGAATATTTTATTTGCTCCAGAGAGGTGTGTTTTTGACTTAACTCTCTAAGTGACCATTCCCCTACCTATATTCATAGAGATTTCAGACATTCACCCAAAGAACACTACTACAGAAATTGTTGCTATCTGACTCAATTCAATCCTGTTAAGTTCAACTCTATACTATCCAACATCAATTGGAACTTCCTTTATAACCTCTCCTTAATGATGCCATAACTATCTTCAACAAGATATTTTTAGATGTACTAACCTCCATGTCTCCATCCAGAAAAAAACAGGATAAAATCAAACTGTGCCCCTTGGCTCACCAAGCAAACATGCTCTTTTATGCATCAGAGAGATGCTGCCTGGAAAACTTGGATTAAGAATGAAACTCCTTCCCTACTACAACATTACAAAGAACATAGACATTTGTGCAAAAACTAGTCATTAAAGACAAAAATACATTCCTTAACTTATTTAATCCAATGGAGCTCAGGAAGTTTGTACTGCAATGTCCAATGAGTGGAGCCTAAGCCCTTTGACAGAATCAAATGATGTCCTCACATTTCAAACAAATGTTCATATCTCTGGAACCAGAAGGATTATGAAAGTAGTATAAATGGCAAACTCTTCAGCACACGCTGTTTTTATAGTGGTAGTATTTTTAGGTACTAGGTCTTAAACAGACTTTTATAAGTCAGAGTAAACACAGTAACTATTACATTTGAAATATTTTCTAAACAACATAGAATATCTCATCAACCACTCAAGATATACACATACTGTCAGCAACATTTTATTCATCTAGCTGAGAGCTTTCATAAGAGGCTAAGGAGTTCTGTCTGTATTACTTGGTTTTTGAGTTATTTAGAAAAATGAGAAAATTATATCTATATAAATGAATACCCTAAAAACAACAGTTAATATGTATTTGCATGCACTAGACAGAGGTAAAATACTAATATAGTTGAGTTTGCTATTGTGTAAGCTTTAAGATTAAATATTTTAAAACCTTGTACATAGCATGGTTTTGGAATTATTGATGCAAATATGAGCAAACAATATTTGACACCTAGAGACATCAGTAGGAGTCAACTGCAGCTGCACTTGGAGGCGTCACTCGGATGTAATGAGTTTTAACTCCAATCAATATAGCCCACACAAAGACCCCAAAAAAGTTTGGTCTACCATCAACAAAATCCTCCACCCCAGTAACCCCTCAACCCCAACCCCTTCCCTCACCATACTGCCACAGAGACTGCTGCTCTACTAAACAATCACTTCATTGAAACAATTCAGAAATTAACTCAATAAAGTCATACTGCCTCTGCTCTGCCCTTACCTGCCAGACCATCCTCCTTCAGTACTTCCTCCTTTCAACCTGTTCCTGCCACATTCATCAAAACACAACTGAATAAACTCAAACCCTCTTCACCATCTGTTGATAAATTACCTCCCTACTTCCTTAAAATCATTCCCAAATCCATTTCCTACCCTGTCTCTATTCTCATAAATCATTCCATTGCCAAAGCCCTTGTCCCTGACATATGGAAAGCCTTTTTCACTATCCCTCTCCATCAAGGTGGTAACTCCACTGACCCATCCAACTATCGGCCCATTGCTATACTTCCCCTTTCCAAAATTCTTGAAAAATGTGTCCACACCCAATTACTTAAACACCTGCTAGACAACAATCTTCTAACTCCCACACAGCATGGTTTTAGACCACACCACAGCACATCCACCACACTACTGTCATTCACCAAAACTGTTGCAGAAGCCCACGACAACAACCTTCTAGTTGCCTGTCTATTTCTTGATCTCTTCAAGGCTTTTGATACGGTCTCTCATCCCAAACTGTTATCCAAACTTTCTGATCTCCATATCACGACCCCCACTATAAACTGATTTTCTAGTTACTTATCTGATTGATAGCAATCTATTCGCTGGCAATCTGTCACTTGCCCATTTCTACCTGTCAACACTGACATTCCCCAAGGCTCTATATCAGGTCCACTATTGTTCATTATCTTCACCAACCAATTACACACTACCACTAACGGCTCCACACTTTTACAATATTCCGATGACTCAACACTCATTACCTCCTCCCACAATATCCCAAAACTCTTTGCTCTTACCCAACACACCTTCACCTCCATCGAAACCTGGCTCACTGATAATCAACTAATACTAATCAAAAAAAAAAAAAAAAAAAAAAAAAAACTGCTACTTTTCCTTCCTAAAACACTGGCTCACCATAAATCCTCCTTCTCCATCACCTCACTTAACAACATGACCATTAGTCCCGAACCCCATACTAAATTACTTGGTGTTACTATCAATGATGAACTTAAATTTGACATACATATCAATCACTGTATAAAAAAAACACACCAGAAACTTGATCTTCTGTACCATAACCACAAACTATTCTAACCCTCCACCAAACCCTCTTTTGCCATATCTCTTCTCTTACCCTGTCTTCTGTATGCAGCTCCCATTCTTACTAACTTTCAGTCATCCCTACTCTCCAAATTAGAACAAACTTACAACAAAATAGCTAAATTTACTTCCAATCTATCTTATAAAATCCACCAATGTCTCGCCTTTAAATCCCTAAAATGGCCTGAATTCCAGAAACAACTGCTTCCTCCACAACTACATATTACACACTCTAGTCTCTTTAACCCCACGTTATGTCCCTCCATCTCAAACATTGTATCATTCTATAACCCACGGCATCAGCTTCGTACATCTGACAAACATCTCCTGGACATCTATAAACCTACAAAGAATATTGGAAAGTCCCTATAAAAATTCTCTGTCACTCATACCTGGAATGCTCTTCTCCTCAACACATATTTCTCAGAAAACACAATTCAAACTTGTGCTTAAACAATACCTACAAAAGACCTGGTCCTGTCTTTGTCAAACTCCAACTTGAAATCCTCCTGCTTCCTTATTATTTATACACCCTTACTTTATGCACATCTTATTTTCTATCATCTTTCTAATTCCTGCTCTACTGTATGCCTACATCTTATTCATGAAACCCTCTTGCTGTCTTACTATTTCTGCACCCTTACTCTAATCACACTTACTTATATTTTATTTTCTTTCTAATTATTGCTCTACTGTATATGTACATATTTTTCAGGAAGTCTTCCTGCTCTCTTACTAGTTCTGCACCCTTACTCTAACCGCACCTTCTTATTTTTCTATATTCTGTCTAATTATTGCTCTACTGTATACCTACATCTTATTCATGTACATATTTTTACTTGTGGAGTTTACAGCTGTTACTTATATTTATTCTTGCAGAAAAATATACTTCTTATACTAGACCATCTTATGTAACTTGAACTCAGCTGTATAAATTAGTGTTCCTTATTCTTGATGTATAACTGCTAGACTGCACTCCATTGTAATTGCATCAAATATCAAACTGTTTAAAATTTGTAAATATGTTTTTGTAAAAGTGCAACTTGTTTTCGGAGCTTTTCTCCTTAGGTCTCCACTGAAAATGGGCCCCTGGCTCAGCTGGACCAGCCCAGTTAACAAATGACAATAAAATAAAATAAAATAAAAATAAAATGTCTTATTTGTAAGCCATGCAGCTATCCATCTTATAAAGAGTACATCAATACCTAGTTGTACTAATTTATTGATCAGTGCTTTGTGTATGACCCTGTCAAATGCTGAAGTTAAATCTATATAAATTACATCACAGAACAATTTTTCATTCATAGCTATTAATATTGTTATAGAACATCATGTTACAGGTGATAATAATTGTATTTTCAACATATGCATGCTGATATATGGTTTCAAGTCCCAACCTTTCCAATTCTGACAGCAACTTAACCAATATTGCCTTCTCCATTATTTTTCTATAACATGAAAGTAAACTTAAGGGTACATATGACTCTGGGTTTGTCCTACTCTCCCTTCCCCTAAAGACAGGTTTAACAGCAGCATGTCTCCAATCTTGAGGAATCTTCTTCTTCTTCTTCTTTCAACTGCTCCTGTTAGGGGTCGCCACAGCGGATGATCTGTTTCCATTTCTTCCTGTCCTCTGCATCTTGCTATGTCATACCAACCACCTGCATGTCCTCTCTCACCACATCCATAAACTTTATCTTAGGCCTTCCTCTTTTCCTGTTACTTGGCAGCTTCATCCTTAGCATCTTTTTCCGAATATACTATGCATCCCTCCTCAGCACATGTCCAAACCAATGTAATCTTGTCTCTCTGGCTTTATCTCCAAACCTTCCAACCTGGGCAGACCCTCTAATATATTTATTCCTAATCCTGTCCACCCTCGTCACACCCAGTGCAAATCTTAACATCTTTAACTCTGCCACGTCCAGCTCTGACTCCTGCCTTTTTGTCAATGCCACTGTCTCCAACCCATATAACATAGCTGGCCTCACTACCCTCTTGTAGACCTTCCCTTTCACTCTTGCTGGTACTCATCTGTCACAAATCACTCCTGACACTCTTCTCCACCCACTCCACCCTGCCTGTACTCTCTTCTTCACCTCTCTTCCACACTCACCATTACTCTGAACTGTTGATCCCAAGTATTTAAACTCATCCACCTTCGCCACCTCTACTCACTGCATCTTCACCATTCTTCTATCCTCCCTCTCATTCACACACATATATTCTATTTTAGTCCTGCTGACCTTCATTCCTCTTCTCTCTAGAGCATCTCTCCACTTCTACAGGGTCTCATCCACCTGTTCCCTACTCTCACTACAGATCACAATGTCATCTGCAAACATCATAGTCCACGGGTACTCCTGTCTGATCTTGTCTGTCAACCTGTCCATCACCATTGTAAATAAGAAAGGGCTCAGAGCTGATCCTTGATGTAATCTCACCTCCACCTTAATTGCATCCGTCACTCCCACCGCAGACCTCACCGCTGTCACACTACCCTCGTACATATCCTGTACCACTTTTACATACTTCTCTGACACTCCCGACTTCCTCATACAATACCACAACTCCTCTCTAGGCACCCTGTCATATGCTATCTCTAAGTCCACAAAGACACAATGCAACTCCTTCTGACCTTCTCTGTACTTCTCCATCAACACTCTCAGAGCAAACATCACATCTGTAGTGCTCCTTCCTGGCATGAAACCATACTGCTAATCACTAATCATCACCTCCCTTCTTAACCTAGCTTCTACTACTCTTTCCCATAACTTCATGCTGTGACTGATCAATTTAATCCCTCTGTAGTTACTACAGCTCTGTACATCACCCTTATTCTTAAAAATCGGTACCAAAACACCTTTTCTCCATCCCTCAGGCATCCTCTCACTTTCCAAGATTTCATTAAACAATCTAATTAAAAACTCCACTGCCATTTTACCTAAACACCTCCATGCTTCCACAGGTATGTCATCTGGACCAACAGCCTTTCCATTCTTCATCCTCTTCATAGCTATCCTTACGTCCTCCTTGCTAATCCACTGCAATTCATGATTCACTATCTGCACATCATCCAACCTTCTCTCCCTCTCATTCTCTTCATTCATCAACCCCTCAAAGTACTCTTTCCATCTGCTCAACACACTCTCCTCGCTTGTGATTAAGTTTCCCTCATTATCCTTTATCACCCTTACCTACTGCACATATTTACTAGCTCAGTCCCTCTGTCTAGCCAATCGGTACAGGTCCTTTTCTCCCTCCTTAGTGTCCAACCTTTCATACAACTCTTCATACGGCTTATCCTTAGCCTTTGCCACCTCTATCTTTGCCATGAACCTCATCTCCTTATACTCTTGTCTTCTTTCTTCATCTCTCTGACAATCCCACTTCTACTTCACCAACCTCTTTCTCTGTATACTCTCCTGTACTTCTTCATTACACCAACAGGTCTCCTTGTCCTCCTTCCTCTTTCCAGATGTCACACCAAGCACCTTTCTAGCCATCTTTCTTACTAGTTCTGCTGTAGTTACCCTGCTATTCGGTAACTCTTCACTGCCACCCAGTGCCTGTCTTAACTCTTCCCTGAATTCCACCTTACAATTACCCTTTTTCAATTTCCACCATCTGATCCTTGGTGCTGCCCTCACACTCATCCTCCTCTTCTTGATCACCAATGTCATCCTACAAACCACCATCCTATGCTGCCTAACTACACTGTCCCCTGCCACCACTTTACAATCTCCAATCTCCTTCAGACTGGCCCTTTTTCATAAGATATAATCTACTTGTGTGCATCTTCCTCCACTCCTGCATGTCACCCTATGCTTCTCCCTCTTGTTAAAATATGTATTCATCACAGCCATGTCCATCCTTTTCACAAAATCTATTACCATCTGACCTTCTGCATTCCTTTGCTTAAAACCATACCTACCCATCACTTCCTCATCCCCTCTGTTCCCTTCACCAACATGCCCATTGAAATCTGCTCCAATCACCAGTCTCTCACTCTTGGGTACAGTCATCACCACTTCATCCAACTCACTCCAAATTTTTCTTTCTCATCCATCGCACACCCAACTTATGGAACATATGAACTAACAACATTCATCATTACACCATCAATTTCCAGCTTCATAAATATCACTATATCCAACACTCTTTTCACCTCCAAAACACTCTTAGCATACTGTTCCTTCAGGATAACCCCTACACCATTTCTCCTCATATCCACACCATGATAAAACAATTTGAACCCACCTCCAATACACCTAGCCTTGCTCCCCTTCCATCTGGTCTCTTGCACACATAATATACCAACCTTCCTTCGGTCCATCATATCAGCTAGCTCTCTCCCTATACCAGTCATACTGCCAACATTCAAAGTTTTGACCCTCACTATCACAGTCCTAGCCTTTACTTGCCTTTGGGCATGCCTTCTCCCTCTTCTCCTCCTTTGGCCAACAATAGCCCAATTTCTGCCAGCACCCTGTTGGCCAACAGTACTGATGGCAGTCATTGTTAACCCGGGCCTCGACCGATCTGGTATGTATATCTGTACTGTTGTCCGCATGTATGATATGGCAAAATTTTGTGCTGGATGCCCTTCCTGACGCAACCCTCCCCATCTATTCAGGCTTGGGACCGACACAAAGAAATGCACTGGCTTGTGCATCCCCAGTAGCTGGGTTCCAATCTTGAGGAATCTCTGCATATTTATATAACCTATTAAATAATAAATATAATGGTACTGTGGATTCTTGCAAAATTGTTTTCAGGTCATTATTACTAATTCTGTCTCTGCCCTGTGTTTTGTTTGGATCCAGTTTACATAGCTCTTTTTCAAAATAATCTAATTTGATTTCATTATCTGAGGATACCTGTATGTCACTAGGACAAAAATTATCACCCCCTTTGTGTAGCCAACCTCTTTTGCATAAAATTTTGCAAGTATATTGATAATCTGTTGTGTCTGAGAATAAATTTTAGAAACTACACACAGTTTATCAATTTGTATGTCTTCTGCACCTTATGTTCCTGGTAAAGTTTGTGTTTTTTCTGGCAAATCAATAAAGATTGCAATCATTAAATATTGATGATAGACATCTAAGTTTTAAACTAAATAACTAAATAACCTATAAAAGCATGCTAATGTAAAGTCTCTTCTACTGGCAATTTTTTTAGCATATAAACGAAAACGCCATCTTTGACTTTGATCCTTTGTCCACCATTGTTTTTTAACTTTCTCCTATATTCTTTTTTTAATACCTTTATTGAATTTTCACTTATGACATAGGCAAACATACATTTATATAAAAGAAAACAAATTATATTAACATGTTCTCTGTTACATGCATTATACATAACATTTGTTCTTTTATATGTGTCATCATAGGTTCATAGGTTGTTACTAGGCAAACAGCCACCAGGACCCTTACAAGGCTAGCTGCGCATCCCAAACAATTTGGGTCCCAAGTATCATAAGCATCCATATGGAGGGGCAGAGATGTTACTAGTAGTACTGCGGGGGGGGGGTGTTAGTTAGGATAATAATTTTGTTAGTCACAGTTTCTGCCATAAGGGACATGGTGGCCAGACCAGTGGTAAATTTATGGTTTCTCATCCACTTGTCAAGGTTCAGTTTGAATAATGTCAGGAATGAACTCTGTTTTCCATGAATGGGGAGCCTATTCCATAATGCGGGAATCCTTTAATATGCATCCCTCTATCTATCTCCTAAATATTCTGTGTATGTCACAAGTAAAGTTCAGATCCCTGGATCTAGTGTTTCTGATGCTGTTTGTTTTGGGCATGTGCTACAGATGCACCAGGGTTAGGTCTGAGGAAGCCCTGTAAGCCAGGCAAAGATCTCCTCTCAGCAGCTTGTAAGTGACTAAATAAAGAGACAGAGCCTTTAGGTGATCAGTGTAGGACAGGACATTCATGTCCTGAATTCTCCTGGTGAGAAACCTTTCTGGGTGTTGTAACTGTTGTAAGTGTCTGGTTAGATATACGCCAAAGGGGGCATTACATTCAATGACAGGTCTGATAAGAGCCAAGTGCAGTGGTACTATAACTTCCTTGGACCTGAATGCCAGGTCCTTACTTATAAGTTGGGTGACAGAGAATAATTTTCTTTTTATCTTAGTTATCTGTTGGTCAAAGGACAGATTGCTGTGTACATATGTTCCCAGATCCCTTACTACTGATTCGCTTCTTAGGGGCTGTTTATTGATGGAGTAATTAACTTGTATTGACAGTTTCCCAAAAGGCATTATAAAGTATTTCTGGCACTGACCTTTGGGCTACAGCTTTGGCACAAGTCATTTGTCTGTGTTAAACACACTTGCAAGACACTGATATCTTGGGGGCAATCTATACTAGCTCCCAGTTTATAGTCATCTGCCAACTTGGTGAGACAGAGGCTTTGAACATTAGCCTTGATTTCTAAGAAGTAATTGCCAAACAAGAGCGGACTCACATGAAGCCCAACATTACATAAACTGCTCAATTTCTGCTTCCCATTAAACCTCACTCCTCCTACAGAATCTTATTCTCCATGTATTGTTCACACAACTTCCATTTATTTCTGTGTAATGTGCTCCTACCTTTTTCTAAAGATCCCACTTCCAGTTCTTTTATATTTTATCTGACAGTATTCAGTACTTCAAATACAGTTGGTTCAGACTTTGGTTGGATTCTGTAAAGTTTACAGAAGCTATTTCCAGACAGAGAAGCATGCCAAAGGAAAACTTCAGCACACCAACTGTGGACATGATTTCAGAAATCACACCGAAGGCACATGGACTACTTAATTTCACTGAAAATTCATTTGACTGAAAACTCATTTCACTGTAAAGTGTAGAGGTCTATACAAAGTATCTGCTGGTGTCAATTCTTATCATATGAATTATTATGGAAGTGAGTCTAGCAGAGTATGTGTGGACTGCAATGGTCAGCATCATGTTGTACCCCCAGATTTGTAGATTATTGTGTTTATGCTCCAGCACTGATTCACTTTATGGGATGTTTTTTCTTTTCTCCAAGGCTGTGTGACAATGGAGTTAATATATAAATATATGGGACCCTACATGGGGAGGGTGCAGGTATGCTCCACTGCAAAAACATTTTTATGGTATTTTTGTTGTGAAGTAAGATTTAAATTAAATGAATTTTCAAGAAGTGGGCTCAATCAAATGAGTTTCAATAAAATGAACTTTTAATGGGTCAGTGCATATCTGTGAATGTGTGCGTGGGTGTGTGTGTATGTGTATGTGTATGTATGTATGTGAGTGAGTGTCTGTCTGTGTAGTTCTGTATTTCTACATGCCACTGTTCTCTGATGGAGAAGTTATGATAAATGTGAGTCGAACTTTTCAGGTAATGTTATCAGTGTCACACGACTTAATTTACACGTATGCTATGTGGCACAAACAATCATTAATACTGGCATCAGTTCCTTTAACTTTGACAGTATTGAACTGCATTTATCAGTGATGGATAAAACATTAGATATTATTTGAATTTTTTAATCATTTTACTACTAACCATCTTCAGATGACTGCTCCCAGACTTCTGATTCTTTAGGCTAGTTTTGTCGTCTGTAGATAAATGGCTATATTTCTAAAATGGTTTGATATGGTCTCATGTAAATTTCATGAAAAAATACCAGCACATGTATTTATAAAAGTCTTTAAGTTTTTCCTCCTTACCTTGGAAAAAATGAGTCACAACACAAAACAAAATGAAGCATGTTTTCAAACCTAGGCTATGCAGGACACTACATGGACTAGCCACACTGGGCATCAGATATCACCATGCCACATATGCTTGGGGTGGGCAAGTCACAGTCATCATCACTTGCACAAGTTAGGAGGGACATTATGACAGGTTACTGCAACACTATGAGAGGAGGAAGGGGAATGGGACATGAACATGGTAGCCATGTAATTTGGGAGGTCCTGATGAGTCAGGGATCACACCACCTAGTAGTGGACCAAGTTACTATCGCATGACTGTTGCGGCTGTTCACTGTGTTGAGGTGTGATGTGAATCATGGCAGGGAAAGTATAATACCATGGGACTGAGAATATTTGCCATGAGATAGTGCACCATGTGTTGTTCCTCACCCGTGAATGCTGGTGGCATGCTGTGTACTTACATGTGAAAGTGAAGGGGTTATAATATGTGAAAGTGCACATGAGCCTGATAAGGTATCCCAGGTGTTGAGTCAGTGGGGCAACACTGCACACTGACTGTAGAATGACGGGGGGGGGGGGGCAGGCAGGTAGCAAGCTAAGTGGAAGATGGTTCCATAGGAGTAGTATTTTCTGTGATACATACCTATCCTTTAGGTAAGTTGTATTAATTTTGCAAAAAAAAAGACTATGGTCCATTGAATGGATTTTTGTGACACTACTGGATTTGTGAATATATAATAGGTTTAACAGAATACGTTCTGTTGAGGCTTTATATGAGAGGCAGAGGTTGCCTGTCAATAACTTGTATGATACCAAGTGGAGAGACAAGGCTTTTAGATGGTCTGTATAGTTTATATGATTTAGTCCTTTTTTAGTAAGAAAGCATTATGATTATTCCAGTTCTTACTAGTTTTTGGACAGGTACATACAAAAATGGACATTGTGCTAAATGATCAGATTAATGAGTGCTGAGTACAGTGGAACAATTATATTCTTGGAGGTGGATGCCATATGTTATGTGTAAGCTTTGTAACGTCCTTACAATAGTGGATATGTGGTGATCAAAGGGCAGTTCATTGTTAGCATAAGTTTCCCAATATCTAACAATCAGAACTCATTCAGTCCCTATGAGTGAGGAATCTTCCCCCAGATACCTGAAGGTGGGAGACATCCAAAAGGGCCATCATGCTGAACCTTCCGGAAGAATGTAATCTTGATAGTATCCCAACTATTTGAGACTATTTGAGCTTTATTTATTTTTGCTTTGCATGAATAGCCTTAATCCTTCCATTTGGGTGGTGATGTAGGTGCTGGCATCACTATAATTGTTAGTGAGTTCCATCTAACAACATACAATGTGGTCCCTCTATCTGGCCATTGTGAACTACCATAACTTGCTTGTATAGCCAATCCCACACCCTTCACTATTCCCAGCCGATTTACTCCATCTCCATAGGGAATGTGTTCAGGAGTGGTGATGAAAGACCAGTCAGGACTCCATTACCATATCTTAGGATGGCTCTAACCCCCATGCACTGTCTTGCCATCAAGCACCTGTGCCACTAATTATACCAGGATTGCCTGGGTCATAGTCAGGGCTTTAGCCCTCTATGCCACTGGTGCAGCAAGATATGTCAGTTACAACTGTCTCATGGAGACACCAATAGTGGCACCATTTGGCAGCATCAGCATCTGTAACATTTTCTGCACCCTGTCTTTATAGTTCATGTCTCTATGCCCTTCTGCATTTCATTCTGAAATTCTTGGAGCACACTAACCATTTTCACAATGCTGTTGGCAGGAACCGATTTTGCCTGATTCATGGTCTGTGCATCTGATGATTAATGGGAAATGTCATGGTTATATCAAGGATGATCTGATGTCATGGTGGTGTCTGAAGCCCTTGTATCCTTTGGGTTGGAGGGAGTGTAAATTTCAGATGATTTGTTCATGAGAGACACAGATGGAACTCATGATGGACTCTTGGTTATAAGATTTCTGTCATGTTATGGTGAGGCTGTATCCTCAGTCTGGACCTTTACAGGGCCTCTATAATGGTGTATATTGGTATGTACTCCTCTTGTAGTGTTATAGACAGTGTCATTATGTCATTGCACCATGATGTCATTAGCGACTGTTTGCAGCACCTTTGATCAGGAAGTGCATGTGTGCAGTGGGCCTCCCACAGTTACCACTAAGCACAGGCTCCCAATTTCTGTACTGTACTGCAGTCATGGCCACAGTTTTCTCCTTTTTAAATGCCTGTTGATCACGTGCAATTAGTGGTACATATAACCTTAATGTAGCCATACCTCACCATTTCACCCTGGACCCCCCCCCCCCCCCAGTATCACATCCTTCACAAGATTTCCATTGCACATTTTTGCCTGTACACAAGAAAAGACTAATGGTATAGTGCCATATCACTATTCAGGTTACATGTACATCAAAAGGTTTGCCGCAGTGTGACTGATATCCATCACAGTGTTTGTTGTTCTTCCAGAAGTGCTTTACCAGATAGGTCTCCCACCTTAACTCTGAAAAACTGCAAGTCTACAGAATCTCAACTGAAATTCCTCTATTACATACTTGTACAGTAATGGGCAACATTGCACACAGTGACACCCCCTCTTTATGTTGCGCTAACTAGCATTAATTAACTTAGTGGTTCTGCTGATTAAGCTACATAGCACCACTGTTTCTGTATCATTACATTAGCAGGTTGTGGATCCCAGATATGTTGATGGAAGTTATGCACATCAAAACCTCTTTGAAATATGTAAGCAGTGTGCTCATGCGTGCAGCATGTGCACATCCATAATTTCTTGATGCAGCAATATCAATTCTTAAGGCCACAGTACAGAGTATATCTAGAATGTATTTCTTCTTATTAGATTTTAAGACAGAAAAATATCAAATACATTTCACGAGACATCATAACTTATGGTGTAATGGTGACTCCATGCAGATCTGCTCTAAATATGTGTTGCATTCTCTGCATTAACAAAATTCAGATAACCACTCCTAATGAAAACAAAGTATAATACAACATACCATACTATCATGAAATGCAGTTGTATTCCCAGGTCAGAGAGTCTCAGTCCCTATTTTAGAGTTCTTGAAAGTTTTTTAAGCAGCTATCCTTGAATATTACAGAAGAAAGATACCAAAGATTTTAACAGTAACACTTCTGTTGTAGCTAACTTCTACATTGACTGCATCAAATTGTTATTCTTAGCACAGGGATCTTTTTTCTATGTGTTTTTTGCATCTGTGCCTGCCAACTACTGAGACTCCCTCAGTTTTCCATCGATCAGTTCTTCTCCTGTACCTTGTACCCCTAGAGAGCTATGGATATACATGTTCCCCCAATGACATCCTGGCAATGAAAGTATTTTTAATGTATCACTAATGTCACTCCTCTTGTAGCTGATATGAACACCTGCATCACTTCAAACCTTTTATGTTTTCCCCATACATATGCATGTTATCACAACATGCTAATATAGGCTACTGTCACTGGCTTTGGATACCTAATCTCACATCCAGTATTGGCTATTTTCAATAGTGTGCAAACCTCCACTTGCATGCTGGAGATTGGCCACTTGAAGCCACCTCTCTCTACCATCAAAATGGATGAGCCAGAATCAGCTGTTCACTCCCATCTGCCTCTGTCTGTCTCTTTTCAGTGCCTAAGCTGGTACTCTAACACAGATTCTCTGTGTAGTAGTTCATAGGTTCATAGGTTCATACTAGGCTATCTGCCCTAGGGCATTTATAAGCCTAGCCAGAATGTGTTTGGCTTTCGCCACCCATTTTAAATTAATTTTGCTATGCCCTTTTTCGAGGTTAGTATACTGTGCCTCTGTCTAACAGTGACACAGAAGTGATACCCGGGGTAAACCTACGATCTCCCATCCACTCATCAAGATTCCTCTTGAAGAGAGTCAATGAGGGACTCTGCCTAACCTGGACTGGGATTTTATTCCAGAGTGAAGGGAGCCTCTGGGTTATGAATCTGTCCCTCCAGCATGTCCTATTTATTTCAGTGCTGAGGTTCAAGTCTCTCGAGCACGTAGCTTGATGGGATTTGGATTTTCTGAGGTGCAGCATGTCCATTAATTCCGGGTTGGACATGGCTTTATACGTCAGGCACAGATCGCCTCTGAACAGGCGGTATGCCACTGAGTAGAGCTGGAGTTTCTTTAACCGGGCAGCATATGGCATCTGTTTGAGCCCTTTGATCCTGTTGGTGAGGTACATTTGGGGTCTTTCCAGTTGTGCAGGTGTCTGGTAAGGTACATCCCAAAAGGGGCATTGTACTCAATTATGGGCCTGATGAGAGATGAGTAAAGAGGCATGATGACCTCCCCTGATCTAGATGTGAATCCCTTCATGATTAGGTGGGCTATATAAAATGTTTTTCTAACCACTTTGGCCACGTGGTTGTCAAATGAGAGATTGCTATCAACTTGGGTCCCCAGGTCCCTAATTACTTCTTCTGTACTTAATGGATTACCACCTATGTGGTAATTTGTGGGCACTTTGTTTTTGCCAAAGGGGATGACTATACACTTTTGGCATTTAGCTTGAGGCCATGGCTCTGACACCAGTTGTCTGTTTCTATGAGGCCCTTTTGGAGGATGCTTGTGTCAGCTGGAGAGTCGATTATGGCGCCCAGTTTGCAGTCATCTGCGAACTTGGTCAGCCACAGTCCTTCCGTGTTGGCCTGTACCTCCGAGAAATATATACCGAACAAGAGAGGTCCCAGGACTGAGCCTTGTGGGACACCACTTGTAACTGGTTTGGAGTCTGACATGGCTCCAGCAATTCTAACCATGTGGGTTCTGTCCTTGAGCCAGTTTGCAATCCATCTAGTGACATAGGGGTTTATATTTAAGCTGGTGAGCTTATCTATAATGCCCGAGTGGGGTATTGTATCGAAGTCTTTAGCGAGGTCCAGGTAGGCTGTGTGGACCACCTTCCCCTCGTCAATCGCCTTGGTGACTGTTTCAAAGAAATCAACCAGGTTTAAAAGGCAGGATCTGCCCTTAACAAAGCCGAACTGGGTAGGATCCAGTGTCTGTAGGTCTCCAATATCTTTATTTATGAGGTCCATGATGATCCTTTCCATAGCTTTGCAGACTAAGCTAGTCAGGCTTATGGGGCGATAGTTTCCAGGATCCGTTGAGGCACCATCTTTATGGAGAGGGACCACTGTTGCTGTACGCCACTCTTTGGGCACATATCCTGTAGTAAGGCTGAGATTGAACAGTAGTTTTATGTTTGGGTTTAGCTCTTCTTGGAGTTCATGTAGGACGCAGCCTGGGACACCGTCTGGTCCCATTGATGCTGTGTTTTTTTGCTTTGGAGAGGGCGGCTCTTACCTGAGCATCTGAGATGTCAGGGGGGCAGCACTCTGCTGGGATAGATATTTGCCCTTTTGGTGGGGAGGGGGGGAGAAGTTTGCGCTGAACCTGTCAGCTAGGATGTTGGCAATGTCTGTGGGTTCAGTGTATTTTTTGTCATTTTGGACTAATTCTGAGCATATCTGGGAATTACCACCCAGGTTCCTAACATAACTAAAGAAAGCCTTGTGATTATCCTTAGTGTCCTGTGCAATTTTTCTCTCGAAGCTGGCCTTAGACAATTTTATGAGTGCCCGTAGATTTTTGCTAATACTGATCAGTGATGCCTTCCCTTTTTGGGATTTTGCTCTATCATTTAGTAGCTTCCTCCTTCTATTGTATAGTTTGTTTATGGCTGGGGTCCACCAGACAGGACGTCTGCCTTTGGAGGATTGGGTCTTGGTTTTATTTGGGATCGCATGATCCATGCATTCCTGAAGGTGTTCATAGAATGCGTTTATAAAGGATTCTGCGGTCTGGGCCGTATTTTCCACAGGCCCGGGGGCTTTGAAGGATTCCACCTCGGTTTTGAGGAGTGTGAAATTTGCTTTAGAGAAGTTTTTCACTGTGGTTTTCTGGGCAGGGGGTGGGGTCGGGATGTGAATATCCAGTGAGATTAGTTTATGGTCTGATCTTACCAGTGAGGGATACACTTCTGGTCTGGACCCTTTAAAGGTCATGTGGTGGTAGTGGTCAGATGTGTACATTCGTAATAATATAATCAGTCAGAGCTTTATCCTGCTATGCCACAAAGCTGATCTTGGCACAGGGAATTTGCAAGTTTCCAATGACCAATAAGTCACCTTTTTGGCAAAAAACATATATGCGATTTTTACTTGTGGGTATTTATAATTCTTTGAGGATATGTTTTTTTACATGTGATGCATTCCTCACTCTGTAAAAGCCATATAGTGAACTCAGTGAAAACTGTAGGTAATGCAACATGATACCCTTAACATTGACATATTTATAATTGCCCACATTAGTATGTATACATGTATTTCTGTATGAGCGGACAAGGTGATCCGCTGTGGCGTCCCCTAACTGGGAAAAGCTGAAAGAAGATGACCAAGGTCATGTGGTGGTAGTGGTCAGATGTGTCCATTCGTAATAAATCTTTTAAGGAATTATAAACAGACACTTGGACAAAATTCACACAAGAGTGCTAACTTTAAGGATTACAGTGCAGCTCATTGCTGAATTGAATAGCACCTGATTACCTCCACAGCATAGGGAGTGTGGTCGTGGCATGTTTGCACATACAATTAAGGGACCTTTTCTGGAGAAATATATGTGACTTTTACTTCTAATGTGTTTTGTATTTATTTCATTTAATGATAGCTAGGTAAATCATTCTGAAAAGATGTCATACACATATGACTGTTGCAAATGAAGTATAAAGCAACTGGGTAGCCTATCACATTCTAATGACCCTGTTGAACTTTTGCTGGAGTCATGATTGTATCAGTGAAATCATCTGGCACTTTCAAATATCTCTTGGAAATCATATTTGATCATTTAGTTATAAACTGCACTTAGGATGTGCAAAGGTAACATAATAGCTGCAAGTTGAATTTTTGAGTATCACAACATCATTCTGAGCAAGAGTTTTGTTTTTTATATTTCTAATGCTGAATATATTTATGATTTTATGTGTTATGACTTTATCTCATGTGAAAAAACTAAACACACACGATTGTTTTGACATGAATCAAAATACATTTGTAACAGGATATTGTGAAATTCATAATAAAGTAACAAAGTAAGTCAAAACATGGATTGTGTATCTGCTGTGTTTCAAAATACTACAAGCAGTAGTTTCGACCCTTTATATTTATGAACTTTGCCAAAATATATCACGTCTGGTGGGATATATCTACTTTTGGTGTGAATAAATCACATGCAAGAGGAAAGTCACTTTGTTACACACACAATACCACCCCCAAAGATAACAAGTTTCTAAATGGGTACACTCCAGTTGTTTCATGATAGCCACAGTGAAAGAAACAATGACCAAAATTCTGTATTTACACTTGTTGTTCTTACATATACACTGTTCCTCTTGGACAAACCATAGCAACAATCATTTAACAGTGATCAGATAACTATAAAGCCTTGCCTACTATCTTGGCTTGCTTTTATATAGATATCAGTTGTCATGCAATGAAATAAATAATGGTCATAGTAATGCATTTCAGCTTGTTGCTCTCAGACACATTCACTAATCTTCTCTAACAAGCCACAATAACAATATTTAACAGAGATCATTGATATTTAACAGAGATCATTGGTTTTGGTAATTTCTTACAGTCACTCTGAGAGTGTCAGTGACAATTGTTGCATTTTGTAAAGTTACATTACATGTGGATCCTGCAGTTTTTGAAAATGTCATTGTTGCAAAGATCTTTATTTACAGAGGTCATTGAGGAATGTTGAAACCACATGATGAAGTAAAAAACATTATTTCCTGCCATGTTTAAGATGTTTTCCAATGGATGTGCACAGGTTTATGAATTTACAACCAGCTACAGTTTAGATATGAAGTCTACTTCATGCACTTGAGTTTGAGACTGAGGATCATGAAATGAAGGTATCAATACGAACTGTTATGTGGTCTAGCTCAGTGGATCCAGACGAGGACTATTAACATGCAAAATGTGGAAGAAACAAGAAGATGAGTATTCCAGTCCTATTTTGAGATAATGTCATGTGATGATAGAAGAATATGGGCATTGAGATTGATTTCTCATGGTAAGTTGCCTTAAGCAGTTACTGTATTGGCTACTTTTCCTGGCTAATGTGCTCACTACTGTTGATATCTGAGATGTCATGAATGCAGTGAAAGTAATGACTGTAGATGTTAACATAGACATTACACCGGTTTGCTGTTGTGAGTTTGTGGCAAAGACATTTGAGAGGATATGAAGTCAGCCTATGAAAGATGTTGGAGTGGAAGCTCTGAAAAAAAACAACCAAGGATCCAAATGTCACATAATATACTTTTATTAAAATAAAAAACGCAATTAAACATGCCAAGCTTTTAAGCACAGAAGGCTCTTTTTCAACACTTATAAATCCTATGCATTCCAACCAGTTTCAATACTTTCAAGGATATCCTGCCAACCAATCTCCTCAATCAATATTATAATTAAACAATTAGAAATAGTAACAATTTAAAGTGAACTCACAAAAAAGAAAAAAACAGAGAAAAATAGCCACATTAAACATAATATAAACATCACAGGCAATATCTATACATGATAGTATCTAATCTTTTTATATGGGTTTTATACTACACATTGTTTTAATTCCAGGGAGTGTATCAGCCCTGAAATAATTAATCCATCTATACTCAGCAAGTTCTGTCATATTTGTTGTTAATATTTTAATACTTTTTCTCTAATGTGCAAATGTATGTATGCATGCAATCTACTATTTTGATTGTTAGTCTATAATAAATTATTTATTCATTTATTAAAATAGAAAAAAACTGCTTCAGAAAGCAAACAGTAGTTGTAAAGTGCATAAAGCGCTTTTTGTTTAATAAAATCAAACTTCTTCAGAAGCAAACATTCAAGGTACAAGTTTCAGTTAAATAAAATACCAGGAAGTGCTTGGGCCTGTCAGCTCACATGCTGTGATGACATTAGCAACAATAGTTAACACTTCCTGATCTACACACTATGAAATAATACTGTTTAACACTAAAACAATGCTGACAACCATGAACAAGGAAGACTGAAGCTATGGTTTAAAAGTAAAGTATGCTGCTAGGTATACTTTAAACAACAAGAACAAATAAACATATGAAATAATAAGGTTACCTATAAGGAATTACTATTACACAGCTGAAGTTCTGCACTAGAAACATTTTTGCACTACAAACTTTTTTTACTACATTTCATACTGGTTCATAGCTAATCGCCTAGCTCAGAAAAATAACTCAACTGGCAGTTTGAGAAATGAATTCAGGCATCATTAACAGTGACTAAAATTACCATACAAGAAATTAACTTGATGTTAGTACATAATTTTAACTAGCTACGATGACCACATTCACCCTATCAGCTGGGATTCCGGATACTGGCTAAGGCTCTTGCCACCGCTATAGTGCCTTTTTAGGCAGGGTTCAAATGACAAATTCACCACCATAACAGGAACAGGCAACCAAAAACTGAGGGTGATGCTACTCAATGCTAGAAGTCTAAATCTCAAAATGCACTCCCTCGACACACTCCTTAAAATGGAGAACATCGATATCTGTGCAGTGACTGAGACCTGGTTCAAGGCTTCAGAGTGCACCCCTGCATTATCAGGCTATAATTCATACCACACTTTTCGGCCATCTAACCTGGACCGTAAAACCAAAGGCAGGGGTGTGTCCATATTCATTAAGGATATCCACACCTCCAGGCTAGCTGCTCAGCATAATGCATCAAAGGTTATCCAAGTGTAACTAACTCTGGGCAAAACTGCAATCCAATTTGTAGCTTGCTACAGATCGCCCACCATGCCCCAGGATTCCCACTCCTCTTTTCTTAATATACTGGGAAATATTAGGGTTCAACCAAACACCCTAATAATGGGTGATTTCATCTACCCCACCATTAACTGGGAAAACTACTCATGTACCAACTCCTTTGCTCAACGCTTTCTGGAATTCATAAATTCCAATGCCCTGGATCAACTTATCCACACCCCCACCAGGGGCAATAATATCCTAGACCTAGTCATTACCAACATGAGAGACAGGTGTTCCTATCCTGTAGTCAATTCCTCCTTGGTCAGATCCGACCGTAAGCTAATCACCCTAGATATCCACATACCACTCCCACCCCCATTAAGGAAACCACGGTAAAAAATTTCTCTAGAGCCAACTTCATGCTTCTTACGACAGAAGTGGCGAACTTCATGACACCCATGTAGATGGACCATACAGTTATGACTGCTGAATCCTACACAAATGCACTCTATAAGCACTTACACGAGTGCATGGATCATGCTATCCCTAACAGAACCAAGACACTATTCTCCAAAAAAAGGAAGCAAATCTAGTGGTCCCCTGCCATAAACAAACTCTACAACAGAAGGAAGAAACTGTTGCAAAAGAGAGTAAAATCCCTTGAGTGGAGGAGCTCCCTGGTCAGCCTCAGTAAGATGCTAAGATCCCTTATAAGATCCTCCAAAGCTAGCTCCAAAAACAAAATCGCCACTGATTCTAAGGACAACCACAAAGCATTCTATAGCAATGTCAGGAATCTCAATGGCAACACCCAGATCTGCTCTGAGTTACAGCACAAAGGCACAAAAAGTACAGAACCAACTGATATTGCCAACATCCTGGCAGATAGGTTCAGTGCTAACTTTACCCCCCTCCCACCCCCTAAAGGGCCCATATCTATACAGGAAGAATGCAGAGTTCCTGTAATCACAACTATGCAGGTAAAACCCGCACTCTCTAAAGCCAAAAACACACACAGGACCAGACAACATCCCAGGCTGCATTTTACACGAACTTCAGAATGAACTGGCTCCCCACCTTAGCACCATGTTCATTCATAGCCTCATATCAGGATTTGTGCCCACTGAATGGTGCACAGCAACAGTTATCCCACTCCACAAAGGGAGAGCCACCACTGATCCTGGGAACTATCGCCCTATTAGCCTGACATGCCTGGTCTGTAAGGCTATGGAACGCATCATCATGGAACTCATAAACAAGGACATTGGTAACCTCCAAACTCTAGACCTCTCCGAGTTTGGGTTTGTGAAAGGCAGATCATGCCTCCTGAACCTGATCGACTTCTTTGAGGCAGTCACCAAAGCTGTAGACGAGGGTAAGGTGATTCACACAGCTTATCTTGACCTTGCCAAGGCTCTCGACACCATCCCCCATTCTGGAATTCTAGACAAACTATCTAAACTAGGTATAAAACCTTACATCACAAGATGGGTTGCCAACTGGCTCACTGACAGAACCCACACTGTAAAAGTTGCAGACTCCAAATCTGACTTCAAACCAGTGACAAGTGGAGTACCACAGGGTTCAGTCCCGGGACCTCTCCTGTTTCGTATCTACTTCTCTGAAGTACAGGCTAAAATAGAAGGCCTTTGGCTAATGAAGTTTGCTGATGACTGCAAACTAGGAGCCATAGTTGAGTCCCCAAATGATGTGGACATCCTACAGAAGGGTCTCAGTGAGACAGATGCCTGGTGTCAGAGCCATGGTCTCAAGCTCAATGCCAAAAAGTGCATTGTCATCCCCTCTGGTAAAAACTCTCTACCCATGAACTACCCCATAGGCGGCAGTCTACTTAACGCTGAATGTGTGATAAGAGACCTTGGGACCCAGGTGGACAGTAGTTTCTTCTTTTATAATCACATCACCACAGTAGTCAGGAAATCCTTCTACATGGCACACCTCATCACAAAAGGGTTCTCATCCAGGAAAAAAGAGGTCATTGTTCCCCACTACTCGACACACATTAGAACAATTATAGAGTACAACGCCCCTTTTGGAATGTACCTCACAAGACATCTGCTGCAGCTAGAAAGGCCACAGAAGTACCTCAGAAAGAAGATTACTGGCCTCAAACAGATGCTCTACACTGACCATCTCAAAAAACCCCAACTTTACTCTGTAGCATATCGCCTACTCCGTGGTGATCTCTACCTAACATATCCCACCCATATGTCAAACCCAGAGCTGTTGGACATGCTGCACCTAAAGAAATCCCAATTCCTCTGAGCTACATACTCTAAGGAACTAAACCTTGTCACCACAATAAATAAGACATGCTGGAGGGATAGATTCCTCTCCCAGAGACTTCCCATACTCTGGAACAAGCTACCCATCTATGTCAAGCAAAGTTCCTCATTAGAACTCTTCAAGAAAAATCTTGATGAGTGGATGGGAAATAGGAAATACACCTCGGGGATCACTTCTGTGGCTCTGCTCGACAGGGGCACAGGAAAATAACTTTCTTGGGTGGCATAAGCCAGGGAACCTTATTGGCTAGGCTTACTTAGGCCCTTAGGCCAATAGCCTAGTACCTACCTATGAACCAATGAACCTATGAACTATAGTCTCATAGTTTCATAGTTTTAAAATAACTGTTCTCCACTCCATGGACCACATAAGAACACAGCCTCTAAATTTATGGAGTGCACTCAACTATCCACCTCATTATCTAAACAGGATATAAACAGTTATAATGAAGAACTTTTCCTTATTTTTATTAGAAGTTTATTTTATGACCTAATCATGAACTGAGTTAAGAATTTAGCTATTGTAATAGTTTAGGTAATATCAATTTTATAACTAATTTCATTAATCCTCTGACTTTTTAGAAATATCCCGTGACCGTAGCTAAATCTTATGATAACCACACATAGCAGCAGATTATTATTATACAGTAATATTATTAAATAAAGAAGTCGCTTACTTTTCTTAAATAATGCCCTTGTATAATGACACTTTATAGTGTTCTTCCATCACCTGAATGGTTTACTGATATGGTACGTGTGGCCTCACTCTTGCATAGTACATCAGTACAATGCTAGGGAGATGCCATGAAGGAGAGCATACCGATATCCGTTTGCTTCTATGTCTTTTTTTTATTATTTTTTATTTATTTTTCTAATCTGACAGCATAACCAGATGCTTAAGGGACAGGGCAAACATATGAGGAAAGTGGGGGACATTCTGTTAAAGTCTAGACAGTTGAGAATTAAAGTTAAAAAGTTTGAAATCACTTGTATTACCAGCACTTTACCTTTTAACTGTACAGAGTTTTGCAGAATGTCCTGCTTTTTTGTGTTATATTTTTCTCTATCCCTCTTAAAATATTTGAAGATAACATATCTTAATAGCATATCCTAAGAGACAGTCCGGCCGCTCAAAAATAGTTAAGCAACCAGACTTCTTTCTATTTGGATATGCTCTTTTTACAACTGGCATGTTGACTGGGGTACCTGATTAGCTTGCACATTCCGGAATAGCAATGACCTTTTATTGTATAACTATCTAAAATATTGCTTGAAGTTTTTCATCTTACAGTGCTTTGTAAGATAAACACAACTTTCCTCTCAACCACCTTTAATTTATAGAATACAAATATAACAGTTTCAGTCGATGAACACAGGAGAGTTCTGAGTTCAATTATCCTTTTAGTAAACTTTCTCTGTACCCTTTCAAGGACAATGAAACAGTGTCTCAGCCCAAGTTAGGCAAGAAGCCTCAATATCATCATGAGAGAACTGAAAGCTCATCCATTGCAAAGCACAAAGTGATGCTGTTGCCACATAGCCCACACTAAGCACATGGCTGAATAAAAAAAGAAACTGCAAACTATCACCTGCATTTTATCACATTGTCACCTACTGCAAAAACAAATCCGTATAAACAGTGTAAGCAATATAAATATGAATCTTAAGAGGTTTACAGAAAAGTAGCTGCTATTGTTGAATGCTGGTGAATGTGTTAGTTACTACTAGCTGCTAACTTCATGTGTGGTTTGTATTGATTTACAAAAGAAAAAAAAAACTTCTTCACCACCTTCCTGTTTTAGGTAACTTTCAAGAACTGTTTACTCTTACTGCTGGACTTGAAATATTTTGTCACAATTAAATCTTTCAGCTCAGTTAATATTTAATGCCAGCTTGCATGATGCTTTGAATCAAAGAACAAGCATTTAATTGTGGTAAAAATCTATGTAGGGAGAAGCTAAAATGCCAGATCTGTTTAAAAAACGTTTCAACCAGACCTTCACAGTTTCTTGGTAATTTTGACTTGGCAAATTTTAGCATAAGAAAAATGTACTGCAACTGAAAAGTGAATGCGTGCCAAAGCTACCTTTTAATAAACATGTATAGGATGTGTCAGCACAGATATTCAATTATCTGTAATAGTTATATGTAAAGATCATTCATCTCAGCTGGCATTGAATATGCATCCTCTGAAAAAAATAATTCTAGATATTACCACTTCAAGTTATAAAAATATGAAGTTCTTATTCATTCTTCCCCATAATAAGTAATCATTGTTGAATATTGTTTTTACAAATAACTAACAAAGCAAATGTTTCAAGCTGTAAACACTTAATGCAACACGATATCCCTGCAACATTCTCCAAGTAAAATAAAATGCCATGCCAATGGCAGAGGTGAAATGCTGCAAACAAATGTCCTCTAGAAAAAACTTTTTGATCTGTTACTGCCCTGTCCAACAGGTACTATGTTGCATCTACCATAACATGCATTTCACTCATCACTAAATAATGAATCTTTCATACTAATACAAAAAGCCCTTTAACCCTTGGTACTGCAGATACGTCTTAAAACAGGGATTGCTGTTCTTTGCCACAATTCTGAAAGAGACAGAGAAAGAGATACACATGCACATCACACACTGTCTCCTATTTCTCTGTCTTTCTTGCACACACATACATATGGCAGCTACTGCAAGCACAATTCTTACAGCATCAAATAGCACACTTTTCTGATCACAAGTATCACTCAGTGTTGCCAAACAACAAACACATTTTGGCTTAGAAAGCATCGTAAAAAGAGTTCATCCAGTTTTCTAAATCATACAAAATCTGCCATGCCCTGAAAAATAATTAAAATTATTACACTAGACCCAAAACATAACCCTGGCTAAGAAAGGTAACTAAACAGTACAGAATATATGTTACATTTCTATGTTAACCTTTTTTGGCCATCTAGTTTTAGAATCCAGGCTTCTCATATAGCTCCTTCTTTCTCCAAGGCCACTATATAAGGGGGGGGGGGGTATCCAGGCTGTGTCCCCTTGCTGGGTAGGTCTCATCCACTTGCATGAGAAGACTTTATACCATTAGGATATGAATGGCCCTTTGACCTTTTGACCTGTGAGGAAGAGGACTGTAGTAGCTGGGGCCTTCCTGTTACATCAACTGCCAGCATATTGCTAAGCTGACTTTACTTAGGTAGGCATGCAGTGGCAGCATGAGTGAAACATCTCTGCATATGTGTAGTGCGTTCCTCTTTACTTGCCTACCTTTTGCAGTATTAGGTCTCGTCATGAGACCAGTATCATGGTGGTATCTGGGAAATCAGCTACATCCCCCAGTTCATCCTCACACCCTCCAACCTGGAACGCCAAGCAAGCAGTAATAGCTTGTTGTGCTACTTCCCTCCTTTCCGGCTCTAACAGATGTCTGACTGCTAGTTAAACTTGGTTCAGCTGGCTTGTTGCCAAGGATCTATCCCTCTATCCCACTATGCCAACAAAGTTATTTGAATGTTATCATATTAACGATAACGCTTTTTTTTAATTCTAACCCTGCCCATTCATTATTTATTTTGAAAGCAAATAATGCAGTTTCCTTCATTTACAAACAGACTTTAACAATATAATATGTGTATAGTTCTTAAGTTCTTAACCATAAAATCAAGGACAAAGCCAAAAATAATTATGGACTATACTTTTAAATTGTTCCTGATTTTCTGGAACAACCCTAATTTGCCTCATATTTGTATCCTTTCTCTCATAAATTGATTTTCTGGTAAATTAGTGAGGATTACAGTTAGTCAGTAATGCCTGGCAGTAGAGTTTCATGCTTCTTATTGTACAGAAAATGCATGTTAATGCAAAATGTGCTGTTCTATTAACTTTATGAGTGACTAGGAATAATATTATAAAATTGTCCCTGATTTTGGGCCATCTCCCCACCTCCCATTGTGTTTTGGCTTTGCATCTGGTTCTTGATCAAAGAAGCTGAATGTTATGTCAGGGTCAAAGGCTCAAACTAAGAGACATTTCTTTTTTCAAAATTGACTTTTTTTAATTACAGACCACAGAATATGATTATTTTATTAATATGTATTTTGTGCAATAATTTCAATCTGTAACTTTAATATCTGACATTCATTTAAGGACCAACATTTTCAATGATTTGTCAGAAAATCACAAATTTCACATAGACCACAGTAAAATTATGAGGTTAAGAGCCAAAATCAGGGCCATTCCTAAAAATCATGGCCAATTGAGAGGTAACCAAATCATATAGTTGACCATCAACAGAACGAACTTGTGCTCCATCAGGCTGCCCCTGTCCCTAACTATAATAATCTACAGAACAATATTTTTTTTCATTTATTTTATTGATACAATTTGTTAACTGGGGTAGAGGACTGATCCTATTGGAACAATTTGGGTCTCAGCCCAAATGTGAACACATACCAAGTGGAAAAAATAAAAGTAATGTATACAATAAAAGAACATGCTAAAAACAAATTATCTGTTAATATACATTAGAAAAATTATTTAACAAGGTAGTCAACAGAGACTACTAATGGGTATAGATCTAAAATAAAACCGTTCCACTTTGTATCACAGTAAATAACTCTTTACTACTTAAACTGATCTCTCGCTTCAACAAAGAAACATTCTGGGGGAGAGAGATCTACCAGACAGGGTAACTGTTGACAAAAAATTGAGGAAGAATAAATGTTGTCACAACACTTCCAGTACCATTTTATTTTTGACACCATACCAATATTTGAAATGCACAGCTTATCTAAGGTTCTACTTGCGTGAAGCACTTTTTCTTTGCTTGGCTAATGTCTTTTTTTAAGAACCTGGCTAACTTCCACTACCAGCTTGCTGTAAAACATCAAACCACCACATAGAATAAATAGTCCACAAAATAAGATGCAATACAGTTCTCTTACATGGTTTTGGTGTCATCTATCATGTTTGTATATCACACTTTGATAACACTGACTGTACTGACGTAAGAGGTTTGCTGAAGCTGTAGAAAACAAGCAAATCATCAGACCATAATTTTCATTATACTGTATTTCTAGTCAAGATCTGCACAAAATGGTTCCTTGGTGTTTGTTACCATTAGAATATGAAGAAAATTATAACCCGTGAGAATGGGATGCTGTAGAATCAGCAACAAAGAATTTGCAGCTAGAGAAGCCAAGTTCTCCATGTTTTTCTTAATAAGACCAAATGAAAAGGTTGTAAAGATGAGTAACTTTGATTATTATGTTATCAATTTTACCCAAGCCATTTTCAGTCTTAAAGCTCTACCATTATGAGCCCAACTACTTAGAACCACATCAACTTCATCAGAGTCAGAAGCTAAGTGACATACATAATGTAGAAAATGTTTATGTAACTAACAAGAAACAAAATGTTTCATTTTATTATAGAACTAAAAATATAACCTTCTTTTTAGTTGCTTACTCTGGCAGGAGCCAGTTGAGCTTTTTACAGTTAAAAAAAATCTCCTGTGGACACATGAGAATGCTTACTATGGAGTGTGGTATAAAATAAAACAAAAAAACTAATATTAGATGCAAGTGGAATGATATGGCACTGATATATCAGGCTAACTACTAACCAGAGCACGCATGTTAATCTCTGAAAGTTGGCTGTGGCTACTACAGATGTAGGGCCAGGTTTTAAAAGAGCCAGAAAAAGATGAAGAAGGCCTCTGCCATTTAAATATTACAATTCCGAAGTGCAAAATCCTAGGAATACCTGGTGAGATCACAAGGCAGTAAAATCTGAGATTCATTTAATTAACCTGAATATAAGTAGTGGGATGAATAATGCCTAAAACAATGAAATTGTAATATTCACAGTACCCAGTGTATAACACACACGTGAATGCGCAGAATATGGGGCAACTAACTGTGATATTCACAAATATGGATTCCCCGTCGAAGGATCAAAATTTCAGAACATCGAACCTCTGTTCATTGACGACCAGAGGATTGAAGTTTTGAAATATTGAACCTTGTGATTGGAGATCGCAATACAGTGCAGAACACTCGGCCTTCCTGAGAACACTGGAAAATATGAAGGTCTCTCCAAACACCATTACATTGGGCGACTTCAACTACCCAAACATAGACTGGGAGCATTACTCTAGCTCCAACACCCTAGCCCAAAGGTTCCTAGAATTTATAAACTCAAATGCTATGGAACAACTTGTTACCACTCCCACAAGAGGGGAAAACATACTGGACCTGATCATCACCAACATGGGGACTCTATGCTCCAGACCAGAAGTGTATCCCTCACTGGTAAGATCAGACCATAAACTAATCTCACTGGATATTCACATCCCGACCCCACCCCCTGCCCAGAAAACCACAGTGAAAAACTTCTCTAAAGCAAATTTCACACTCCTCAAAACTGAGATGGAATCCTTCAAAGCCCCCGGGCCTGTGGAAAATACGGCCCAGACCGCAGAATCCTTTATAAATGCATTCTATGAACACCTTCAGGAATGCATGAATCATGCGATTCCAAATAAAACCAAGACCCAATCCTCCAAAGGCAGACATCCTGTCTGGTGGACCCCAGCCATAAACAAACTATACAATAGAAGGAGGAAGCTACTAAATGATAGAGCAAAATCCCAAAAAGGGAAGGCATCACTGATCAGTATTAGCAAAAAACTATGGGCACACATAAAATTGTCTAAGGCCAGCTTAGAGAGAAAAATTGCACAGGACACTAAGGATAATCACAAGGCTTTCTTTAGTTATGTTAGGAACCTGGGTGGTAATTCCCAGATATGCTCAGGATTAGTCCAAAATGACAAAAAATACACTGAACCCACAGACATTGCCAACATCCTAGCTGACAGGTTCAGCGCAAACTTCTCCCCTCCCTCCCCACCAAAAGGGCAAATATCTATCCCAGCAGAGTGCTGCCCCCCTGACATCTCAGATGCTCAGGTAAGAGCTGCCCTCTCCAAAGCAAAAAACACAGCAACAATGGGACCAGATGGTGTCCCGGGCTGCGTCCTACATGAACTCCAAGAAGAGCTAAACCCAAACATAAAACTACTGTTCAATCTCAGCCTTACTACAGGATATGTGCCCAAAGAGTGGCGTACAGCTACAGTGGTCCCTCTCCATAAAGGTGGTGCCTCAACGGATCCTGGAAACTATCGCCCCATAAGCCTGACTAGCTTGGTCTGCAAAGCTATGGAAAGGATCATCATGGACCTCATAAATAAAGATATTGGGGACCTACAAACACTGGATCCTACCCAGTTCGGCTTTGTTAAGGGCAGATCCTGCCTCTTAAACCTGGTTGATTTCTTTGAAACAGTCACCAAGGCCATTGACGAGGGAAGGTGGTCCACACAGCCTACCTGGACCTCATAAAAGCCTTCGATACAATACCCCACTCGGGCATTATAGATAAGCTCACCAGCTTAAATATAAACCCCTATGTCACTACATGGATTGCAAACTGGCTCAAGGACAGAACCCACATGGTTAGAATTGCTGGAGCCATGTCAGACTCCAAACCAGTTACAAGAGGTGTCCCACAAGGCTCAGTCCTGGGACCTCTCTTGTTCGGTATATATTTCTCGGAGGTACAGGCCAACATGGAAGGACTGTGGCTGACCAAGTTCGCAGATGACTGCAAACTGGGCGCCATAATTGACTCTCCAGCCGACACAAGCATCCTCCAAAAGGGCCTCATAGAAACAGACAACTGGTGCCAGAGCCATGGCCTCAAGCTAAATGCCAAAAGTGTATAGTTATCCCCTTTGGCAAAACAAAGTGCCCACAAATTACCACATAGGTGGTAATCCATTAAGTACAGAAGAAGTAATTAGGGACCTGGGGACCCAAGTTGATAGCAATCTCTCATTTGACAACCACGTGGCCAAAGTGGTTAGAAAAACATTTTATATAGCCCACCTAATCATGAAGGGATTCACATCTAGATCAGGGGAGGTCATCATGCCTCTTTACTCATCCCTCATCAGGCCCATAATTGAGTACAATGCCCATTTTGGGATGTACCTTACCAGACACCTGCAGCAACTGGAAAGACCCCAAAAGTACCTCACCAAGAGGATCAAAGGGCTCAAACAGATGCCATATGCTGCCCGGTTAAAGAAACTTCAGCTCTACTCAGTGGCATACTGCCTGTTCAGAGGCGATCTGTGCCTGATGTATAAAGCCATGTCCAACCCGGAATTAATGGACATGCTGCACCTCAGAAAATCCAAATCCCATCGAGCCACGCACTCGAGAGACTTGAACCTCAGCACTGAAATAAATAGGACATGCTGGAGGGACAGATTCATAACCCAGAGGCTCCCTTCACTCTGGAATAAAATCCCAGTCCAGGTTAGGCAGAGTCCCTCATTGACTCTCTTCAAGAGGAATCTTGATGAGTGGATGGGAGATCGTAGGTTTACCCCGGGTATCACTTCTGTGTCACTGTTAGACAGAGGCACAGTATACTAACCTCGAAAAAGGGCATAGCAAAATAAATTTAAAATGGGTGGCGAAAGCCAAACACATTCTGGCTAGGCTTATAAATGCCCTAGGGCAGATAGCCTAGTATGAACCTATGAACCTATGAAGAACTTTACTATTCTCTTTACTGTAGTGTGATCTCAGAGTTGGTATATTTAAGTAGCAGGGGGGTGTGGGGGCTGTGGGGGGGGGGCTTGCCCTCCTGCAAAAATATGAAATCAGACGTTTTCACATTTTAGATTTTTTTTTTTGTAGGTTCGATATTTCAGAACTTTGATCCTCTGGTCTTTGATGATCAGAGGTTCGATGTTCTGAAATTTTGATCCTTCAAAGGGGATCACATAGATACATATAACCCAGCAAAGATGGCAGATAACTACATTTATGGTGTAAACAATAGAACAGTTAATGGATGTCACCAAGAAAAAAGCAGAAAAATATATGAATTTAAATACAAATATTAAGTCATATAGCTGGTCACAGGAATGTATATCTTTTGGTGGGTTGGTCTCCATTTTTCATAATGAAAATGGATGGCTAGGTAACCATAGGAAATATGAAAAAGGTAGCAAATGCCAAGAGAAGAATGCATAAAACACATGTATTAGACAAAATGTAACAAACATAGGAGGACATGAGACATATAGTAGGGGTCCAAAGAAATGTGACAGGCAAATAAGTGGAGTACAATGGCTTAGGAAGGTAGGGTCCACAAGTGAGGATGGAAAGCAACACAGAACAAGGGCATCAAGACAGTGATCATGACACCTACACCAATGATGTCCCATGAAACATGTGTGTGTATATATATATATATATATATATATATATATATATATATATATATATATATATATATATACATATATATATATATATATATATATATATATATGTATTTGAATATGTATGTGAATCAGTCCCCTATGCATCCAATTGTTGACACAAGAGGTTCAATTACTCGTCCTTTGGCTAAATTCTTGGATATGAGATTGAAGCAATATGTACTTAAAGAACCCTATTTATGTATCGATTCATGGGACTTTTTAAAGAGAATGGATAGTGCAGAATTTGATGAAAACTTTTTGTTTATAATGGTGGATATAAACGATCTTTACACCGTTATATCCCATGATTTGGGAGAACAATGGTTTTGTGACTATGTCAGAATGAAAGGGGTCTCACAGGACCAGATTAACATGTATGAACAACTATTGGATATGGAACTAAAAAGCAATTTTTACTTGTTTGAAAAAGAGTTTTATCTTCAAGTGAAGGTGTTGCCATGGGGTCCTTATGTGGAGGTTTGTATGCAAATATTATTATGTTAGAATGGGAAAGAAGATTTTTACTCAACTCCCTGTTCTTTTCTTTTTGTCATACATACACCTGCTTTTTGGATGATATATTCATCCTGTGGAAGGGCCCCATGATGCTAGTTGAGAATTTTTTGAAATATCTTAATGAGACAACTCCATTTTTGAGATTCATTTATACTTTTATTGAGGATAAAATTCCTTATTTGGATATTTTAATAAAGAAGGATATTCCAAACAGAAGATTTCTAGCTGAAATTTTTCAGAAGGAAACATATTCTAATAGTTGCTTACATTTTAATAGTAACCATCCATTTACACAAAAATGTGTCGTAATTAAGGGTCAGTTTGTTAGAGCAGCCCATATGGTGACATTGTGGGAAACCTTTTTGGGAAAATGTGATAACTTGAAAGATATGCTTCTCAAGCAGGGATACCTCTTGAATTTAGTTGAGGATATTATGGGTGAAGTAACTGAAAAGAGATCAACAGGGTATTTTAAACCAATTTTGGGTGCCAAAATAATCCTTGATATAAGTGATAAAAATCAAGGCATTGACCCATCGGTAGTACAATCTATTCCATTTAGTGACCCTATGGGAGGTGCTAATAGCCGAGTGGTACTGAATAATGAGAAAACAGAATGGTATGGATCTTCTTTTATCACTACATTTACTACTGACAGCCACAATATAAAAGAAATTTTATTTAAGAATTGTCTTTTTAAGTAATGATAAGGATGTTAGGAGTTATGTAGGAGACAAACCCACCTTTGTATATAAAAAAATGGCTGAAATTTCAAAAATATTTTTGAAAACCAATATGAACACAGAAATATTGGATATATGTATAAGTGTGGGGTTTGTGCTTATTGTTCCTACATTTTAGAAGTTAGTAAGATTACTGTCAATGGCTTTAAAATAAAAAATTATGGTAGGTCCTCTTGCAATTCTGAAAAGGTTGTTTATTGTGCTATATGTTCCCAATGCCCATGTTTTTATGTGAGCAAAACAGAACATAGGTTGAAAAATAGAATAGGGGAACATTTAAGGGATATTAGATCCAACAAAGAGTTTAATGCTTTAACAAAACATATTAGATAGAACCCTGATCATGGGTTTAGGTTTATTATTTTGGATACTTTGCAAGTACTAGAGTGGGGAGGAGCTTGGCAATTATTACTGGAAAAAGCCGAACTTGCCTGGCAGTTACATTTAAATCCAAGTTACTAGCCTGGCTTAAATGAAGCTTTGTCAATTAAAAGGACTTTAAAATTAAAAGCTTTAAAAAGATGGGAATGCAGTTGGATGTGCATTTGGTAGTGGATTTTACAAGGGTTCACTATCCAGTTCTATTTTCAATGTTTTTATTGTTTTGTATATGTGATAATTTCCCTTTAAGTTGTGGAGGTGTGTAGCTTGTAGAAGTATTTCATTGGTCAATCTGGGAGTGTAGTATTGATGACTGAAGTGATGTATGTTTTTAATTAGTTATTTAAAAAGTTAAATGAATGTTGCTATTTTATCTGATGAAGTTCTTTTAAAATACAGTGTTGGAACGAAAGCACTTATCTTTTTCAACATTTATTGTCTTTTAATTTGAGTATAGCTGTGGATATTTTACTTAATAAATATGTATTTGTTTTACTGCTAGTCTACTGTTTGCGTATTGGAATTTGAACAGTCTGATGTATGTGCATATGTATATCCATAGCTTACCTATCAAAAGAAGCATCCAAAAATACACAAGGACACTGTCTTCAAGAGACAAACCAAGCCATAATGTTATTCTCAAAACCGTGATATGCCCCTGCCCCACAAAAATAATCAGAAAAGCCACTGCAGTGCAAAGGCATATCCACTATGAGATGGCATGCTATGTGAATAGCCCCACTGACAGGCATGGTACTGTGTCAGAGTAATGTGTATCATCACGTGCAATGTACCTGTCATTGAAAAAGTAATAACTAACACCACCACCACTTGTTATGTGTCAAGAAGTCAATGACAGCATGGCAGGTAAGTCTGATAATTGCACACAGGCATGTAGCATGCCATGGAAGAGGTATATTACTCAAGAGTGCATGAAGATGGATGCACATGTACAAAATCTCTAAACAATGACATAGCAACCTTGCCAAACACTATCAGCCACAGTATAGTATGCACTACATTGAAAGCACAGTTAGCACACTTCACTTGACATGAACGGCCCCCATTCCATAATTTGGGGGACACCCAGGCTGATCTCATTGGAACAATTTCAGTCTCAGCTCAGAATGTGAACACATGTGGTAAGGGAGTGGGTGTAGAATAGCAGCTGATGGCACAATAAGTAAGAGATATGTAGATGACAGCAGGATGTACTTCAGCCTGATGTTAATAAGCAGTGCACCCTACATTATGGTGGCTCCTTGCCTCAAACACCTGACGGAAGCATACCAGGTTCTCATTCCTTCCAAGAGATCCAGAAGCCACCACCTCTTAGAATAGCTCCTCCAACACACCCAACCCTTGGTAAAATATGAACAGTTCTACTACCTCACAAAAACAACATTTTGTGAAGGTGTGTCATCCAGTGGCTTCCTGGTGTTCAGTCACTGAACCCTTGGTTATTTATGATGAACTATCTCAGGTGATGGCTGTGTAAAGAATGACTTATACGTGAAAGGGTTATTGATAGGGCCTTTGGGCCACTTGTCTCATATGATAAACTATCTCAGGTGATGAATGCATAAAGAATGACACATACACACACACACACACACACACACACACACACACACACACACACACACACACACACACGCACACACAGACACACACACACACACACATGGATTACTTATAGCACACAGCTCATGCAGCACAGTTGAGACACTTAAAATATGCATGTTATATATTCTTTGTACATACCAAGCAGTAAAGATGCCTTCTCTGGGTCTTCCTGTGCACCTTTTTTCTGTACTGCTGTAAAAAAATATAATCAATGGCAAAAATAGACAAGTCCATATACAGTACACAACTTACAAATTAAAGAGGCCCTTGAACATTAGTATCCAAAACCCATACAACATGCAATACACAATTTCTGTGGCAACAAAATTCATAACAAGGATTGTAATAATCTGTAGGCACACTGTCCATATCACTTATGAGGGTGATCATCACAGCACTGACCTTTACCACAGTAATGACATGGAACATATCTCAGCGCATGTAACACATGACATACAGTGGGACATATAGTCACATGTCAACAGCATATAATGTTATATATTATGATGAGAGTTGTTGACCGCAACAGTTAGCTGAGATATATAAGTATCCTGCTTTTTTTTCAATTATTTATACAGATTATTGTTTCTAACAATTAATATATAGCACTTTTATTGTCTGCTTTTTAGTCTTCGAGTGTATTTTATTGTTATTAACAAATCCGCACAAGTAACTGATTTGTCTGCAGTTAAAAGCATTCTGTATCTTTACAAATCTTTATCTGTTTAAAAACTTTAATTTGTTTTCTGTAGTGCTTACTGTCTGTAGGCTATTGTTTTTAGGTGAAGCCTTTCTTTAACTTGGCTAGATTGTGTTAATTGTCTGCTGAGTGGGGGCTGGTTCTTTTGTGTTCTTGTAAAAAAAAAAAAAGTTGTTCTTCCGGTATTTAAGCCCTAACTTTGATAGGGTTTCTGTCTATACACACTGAGCAGAATGGATGAGAGTTGTTGACCGCAACAGTTAGCTGATATATATAAGTATCCTGCTTTTTTTTCAATTATTTATACAGATTATTGTTTCTAACAATTAATATACAACACTTTTAGTGTCTGCTTTTTAGTCTTCGAGTGTATTTTATTGCTATTAACAAATCTGCACAAGTAAGTGATTTGTCTGCAGTTAAAAGCATTCTGTATCTTTACAAATCTTTATCTGTTTAAAAACTTTAATTTGTTTTCTGTAGTGCTTACTGTCTGTAGGCTATTGTTTTTAGGTGAAGCCTTTCTTTAACTTGGCTAGATTGTGTTAATTGTCTGCTGAGTGGGGGCTGGTTCTTTTGTGTTCTTGTAAAAAAAAAAAAAAAAAAAAGTTGTTCTTTTGGTATTTAAGCCCTAACTTTGATAGGGTTTCTACCTATACACACTGAGCAGAGTGGATGAGAGTTGTTGACCGCAACAGTTAGCTGAGATATATAAGTATCCTGCTTTTTTTTTGATTATTTATACAGATTATTGTTTCTAACAATTAATATATAGCACTTTTATTGTCTGCTTTTTAGTCTTCAAGTGTATTTTATTGCTATTAACAAATCTGCACAATTAACTGATTTGTCTGCAGTTAAAAGCATTCTGTATATTTACAAATCTTTATCTGTTTAAAAACTTTCATTTGTTTTCTGTAGTGCTTACTGTCTGTCCCCTCCCTCCCAGTTGGTGTATTGCTCTTATACTTGGTGACTTTTTTTGCCTGCCCCTACTGCAAATCTGATCTGTGACACTCCTCCCAGTCTATTGTCATTAGCTCATTCTACCTAATACAGAGAGAACATTTGATAAGGCCTTCTGTTTCTCCTTTTTCCCTTTCAAAAATATAATATAGAGTATATTTCAGAGCATTTATTATAACTGTAATTGCCTTAATATTGCTACAACTCAAGTGCTCTAGGTTGCACTGCATCTGAAGTGTTTGGGTGTTTTAGCTGCTTTTCTGTATATATAGACTTCTCTGTTTCTTTAACTAAATAAGCTCTGCAAAGTTGTTTTATTGCATTCCTGCCTGCATTTCTGAGTTTCTTTGCACTTTTAAAGTTTGTTTTTGCATAGTTTAACTGGTAGGCTACACACTCAAGTGTACTAGCCAAATTAAAGCATTTAGTGTGTTTCTGTACCTAATTTCTGCTACTCTGTAAAAAAAAAATAATAAAAAATCCTTGTTTCCTGCCTTTACTGAACTAGAATAGTCCAGTCTTCAGGTATTGCTGATCTCTGGGCTGTGTTATAGTTCCTGTGTTGCCCATATCCTTATTTGGATAGGGGGAAGCTTCTTTGTTCACCAGTGAGAGTGGGGAGCTCTGAGCAGCCTATTTGTCCCTTGAGGAGTGGTTCCAGCCCAGTGACCTGTAGCTTATTGGCCATTTTGGGCCATTTCCTATCTCTTCTAACCCCCTGCTTTAAAGCCAGCTTTAGCGCGCTTTTGCGCTTGAAATTGAAAGTTTGTCCTGTTTGTTGCATTTACCTGTTCAAGTGCGCTAGCCTGTGTTACATATTTATTGCATTTTGCTGCTGTTTGTTGCAAAAAAAGAAAGAAAAACAAAAAAAATTATCCTTGTTTCCCGCCTTTCCTGACCTAGAGTAGTCCAAATACAGGCGTTGCTGTATTCTGGACTTTTGGAAAGTTCCTGTGTTGCCCATTTCCTTTCTTGGATAAAGGTAAGCTTCTTTGTTCACCAGTGGCAGTGGGGAGCTTAGAGCAGCCTATCTATCCCTGGAGGAGTGTTCCCAGCACAAGGATTTGGTAGTCAATTGGCCGTTTAGGGCCAATTTCTAGCTCTTTCAAGTCCCCCTGTATAAAATCCACTTTGGTGCAGTTTTTGCACTTGTTACTACTCAGCCAAGCTCCTCGTGGTCCTGCAGAGTGGTGCTAGCAGCAGAGAGGCTAAAAGAGCGACTGCTAACCTGATAAAAGTGTTTTTTTCCTGCTACTACCTGGGCGACTGTCCGATCTAGCTAAACTGCAAGTATTTCTGCTTCTTGAACTGTTTTAAACTGTTTAAAGTTGTTTTTGCACCTGCACTTTTAAAGTTTGCCCTGTTTGTTGCATTTACCTGTTGAGGCTACACACTTAAGTGCACTAGCCTGTATTACATATTTATTGCATTTTCCTGCTGTTTGTTGCAAAAAAGAAAAAAAATTATCCTTGTTTCCCATCTTTCCTGACCTAGAGTAGTCCAAATACAGGCTTTGCTGTATTCTGGACTTTTGGAAAGTTCCTGTGTTTCCCATTTCCTTTCTTGGATAAAGGGAGGCTTCTTTGTTCACCAGTGGCAGTGGGGAGCTTAGAGCAGCCTATCTATCCCTGGAGGAGTGCTCCCAGCACAAGAATCTGGTAGTCTATTGGCCGTTTTGGGCCAATTTGTAGCTCTTTCAAGTCCCCCCTGTATAAAACCCACTTTAGCGCGGCTTTGCACGATTTTGCGCATAGCACAGCATCGCGCAATGCCGCTTAATTGGGTTTAAACCATTCTTGGCTCCACAAAGTCTGCTCTTCACTTTTTCCCTTAGAACCGATCTAGTTCTCATAATAAACACCCTATTCCTACTCTAAAGCCTGGCACTTGCTTACTAAAGCAATTATATAAGTCAGCACTAAAAAATTAAAAGCACTACACCCTCACAAACTCCCCTTGAGTACCTTGTTCCCCATTGGCCCTTTTTTCAATTATAAAGGAATTCCCAATACTATTCTAGCATGTACAAAGGTAAGTTGTCAATCTCCTCTCCAGTCCAGCTGGTGAATCTGGGAATCTTAAGGCAATGTTACAACTGCCTCATGTACACAGACAACCCTCTCCTCCTCCCAACAAATTCCAACACATGTGAGAGATGCAACCATATAGCCAAACTGGAGGCTAAGCTCTCTCAACTCAGTACTGGCGTAACCAGTCAGGAGGAGAAGGAAACCACACTCACTACAATTCCAGTCTCACATAGACCTACCACGACAGCAAACCAAACACATAAACACACAAAAACGTACACGGAGGCTCTAAATAAAAATCTGCCTAAGCAACAGAGACCTCCAAAGCAGACACCCAAGCAACCGCTACCCTAAAATAAAACACGTGCAACACGTAGCTCACAAAGCCAGTGTGCCGAACAGTCACAGCGCTTAAGGCTAAACAACACACCTGATACACTTGTAATAGGTGACTCTACTGTCAGGCACACTGACGTCCCGCTCACCAGGCTGAACAAGGAGAAGGTCATGGTGAGCTGCCTGTCGGGCACTAGGATCCGCCACATAACACAAGCACTCAGGTCCCTCCAAGGCAAGTACAAATATGACTCAGTCATTGTTCATGCTGGTGTGAATGACCTGAGATGTACCTCCCTGGACTACATGAAAAGAGACATAGAGGAGCTCTCTGAGTATGTAGCCCAGGCCGGTATGACCCTGACCTTGAGTAGCATCTTACCCTCACCAAGAATGATGCCACAATATGAAGACAAGATTATCATTTTCAACAATTGGCTTAAGTATTGGTGTCATTCAAAGGGGATCCAATGCCTGTCAGCCTGGGATGACATGCTCGACAAGCCACGATGCTTCACTAGGGACGGCTTGCACCTGTCACCCCTGGGCTTTTGGATATTGGCAAAGGCTCTTGCCACCCCCATAGTGCCTTTTTTAGGCAAGGCTCAAAAGACAAACCCACCTCCCTAGGTACCACAAGGGATAAGAAACTACAAGTAATGCTACTCAATGCCAGAAGTCTAAACCTCAAGATGCATGCACTCGAAACTCTCCTTAGCACGGAAAACATCGATATCTGTGCAGTAACAGAAACCTGGTTCAAGGCTCCCGAGAGCACCCCAGCACTACCAGGTTATACCTCATACCATGTTTTTCAGTCCCAAAACTTGGACCGAACCACAAAAGGAGGGGGAGTATCAATATTTGTCAAAGATATCCACACCTCCAGGTTGGTGGCACAGCACAAAGCATTAGAGACTATCCATGTGCAACTAACAGTGGGTAAAACTGCCTTCCAGTTTATAGCCTGCTACAGACCACCCTCCCAAACCCAGGAACCCCACTCAGCCTTCCTAAGAACACTGGAAAATATGACGGTCTCTCCAAACACCATTATATTGGGCAACTTCAACTACCCAAACATAGACTGGGAGCATTACTCTAGCTCCAACACCCTAGCCCAAAGGTTCCTAGAATTTATCAACTCAAATGCTATGGAACAACTTGTTACCACTCCCACAAGAGGGGAAAACATACTGGACCTGATCATCACCAACATGGGGACTCTATGCTCCAGACCAGAAGTGTATCCCTCACTGGTAAGATCAGACCATAAACTAATATCACTAGATATTCACATCCCGACCCCAGCCCCTGCCCAGGAAACCACAGTGAAAAACTTCTCTAAAGCAAATTTCACACTTCTCAAAACTGAGTTGGAATCCTTCAAAGCCCCCGGGCCTGTGGAAAATATGGCCCAGACCGCAGAATCCTTTATAAACGCATTCTGTGTACACCTTCAGGAATGCATGGATCATGCAATCCCAAGACCAAATCCTCCAAAGGCAGGCGTCCTGTCTGGTGGACCCCAGCCATAAACAAACTATACAATAGAAGGAGGAAGCTACTACATGATAGAGCAAAATCCAAAAAGGGAAGGCATCTCTGATCAGTATTAGCAAAAAACTATGGGCACTCATAAAATCGTCTAAGGCCAGCTTCGAGAGAAAAATTGCAGGACACTAAGGATAATCACAAGACTTTCTTTATTTATGTTAGGAACCTTGGTGGGAATTCCCAGATATGCTCAGAATTAGTCCAAAATGACAAAAAATGCAACAAACCCACAGACATTGCAAACATCCTAACTGACAGGTTCAGCGCAAACCCCCCCCTTCCCCACCAAAAGGGCAAATATCTATCCCAGCAGAGTGCTGCCCCCCTGACATCTCAGATGCTTAGGTAAGAGCCGCCCTCTCCAAAGACAAAAACACAGCATCAATGGGACAAGACGGTGTCCCGGGCTGTGTCCTACATGAACTCCAAGAAGAACTAAACTCAAACATAAAACTACTGTTCAATCTCAGCCTTACTACAGGATATGTACCCAAAGAGTGGCGTACAGCAACAGTGGTCCCTCTCCACAAAGGTGGTGCCTCAACGGATCCTGGAAACTATCGTCCCATAAGCCTGACTAGCTTGGTCTGCAAAGCTATGGAAAGGATCATCATGGACCTCATAAATAAAGATATTGGGGACCTACAGACACTGGATCCTACCCAGTTCGGCTTTGTTAAGGGCAAATCCTGCCTCTTAAACCTGGTCGATTTCTTTGAAACAGTCACCAAGGCCATTGACGAGGGGAAGGTGGTCCACACAGCCTACCTGGACCTCGCAAAAGCCTTCGATATAATACCCCACTCGGGCATTATAGATAAGCTCACCAGCTTAAATATAAACCCCTCTGTCACTAGATGGGTTGCAAACTGGCTCAAGGACAGAACTCACATGGTTAGAATTGCTGGAGCCATGTCAGACTCCAAACCAGTTACAAGTGGAGTCCCACAAGGCTCAGTCCTGGGACCTCTCTTGTTCGGTATATATTTCTCAGAGGTACAAGCCAACACAGAAGGACTGTGGCTGACTAAGTTTGCAGATGACTGCAAACTGGGCGCCATAATCGACTCTCCAGCCAACACAAGCATCCTACAAAAGGGCCTCATAAAAACAGACATCTGGTGCCAGAGCCATGGCCTCAAGCTAAAGCCAAAAAGTGTATAGTCATCCACTTCGGCAAAAACAAAGTGCCCACAAATTACCACATAGATGGTAATCCATTAAGTACAGAAGAAGTAATTAGGGACCTGGGGACCCAAGTTGATAGCAATCTCTCATTCGACAACCACGTGGCCAAAGTGGTTAGAAAAACATTTTATATAGCCCACCTAATCATGAAGGGATTCACATCTAGATCAGGGGAGGTCATCATGCCTCTTTACTCATCCCTCATCAGGCCCATAATTGAGTACAATGCCCCTTTTGGGATGTACCTTACCAGACACCTGCAGCAACTGGAAAGACCCCAAAAGTACCTCACCAAGAGGATCAAAGGGCTCAAACAGATGCCATATGCTGCCTGGTTAAAGAAACTCCAGCTCTACTACGTGGCATACCACCTGCTCAGAGGCGATCTGTGCCTGATGTATAAAGCCATGTCCAACCCAGAATTAATGGACATGCTGCACCTCAGAAAATCCAAATGTCATCGAGCTATGCACTCGAGAGACTTGAACCTCAGCACTGAAATAAATAGGACATGCTGGAGGGACAGAGTCATAACCCAGAGGCTCCCTTCACTCTGGAATAAAATCCCAGTCAAGGTTAGGCAGAGTCCCTCACTGACTCTCTTCAAGAGGAATCTTGATGAGTGGATGGGATATCGTAGATTTACTCCGGGTATCACTTCTGTGTCACTGTTAGACAGAGGCACAGTATACCAACCTTGAAAAAGAGCATAGCAAAATTAATTTAAAATAGGTGGCGAAAGCCAAACACACTCTGGCTAGGCTTGTAAATGCCCTAGAGCAGATAGCCTAGTATGAACCTATGAACCTATGAACCTATGAACAAAGCAGCATAAGCCTGACACACATGACATATGTTTGACAAAACCTGCAGACATGTGCCAGTATGTAGGGGTAGCATAGAATAATATACATGCAATGGTCCAAACAATGCCACAGCACATCCTAGGCAGAAACACTCAGCTATGGAGACAAAGACATCTGTACCTGTGCCATGCTATGAAAACTTCCTTAAACCTTTCAGCCTGTTCAGGCATATCACATGAATGTGCCACCTTCTGAATTAATCATCTGTTCATCAACAATGCAGAACACACACACACACAGACACACACACACACACACACACACACACACACACACACACACACACACACACACACACACACACTTGTAAGCATATGGCCCCCCCACACAAACATTGACCAATACAATGCTCATCAGACCCTGAGAGTTTAACACAAAAAAGTCCTCCCATATAATGTACAAACATGCTGTTATATACAGCCATACCTGTAACAATCTACAGGTACCCTGCATATGCAACCACATAACATTGAATGCCTAGTTTTTAGAGATACATAAGATGTGGCAGGAGTAAAGATACACAGATTGATAAACTGTGCAGATTCTACAATTTATTCTCAGACACAACAGATTATATATATATATATTTACAAACTATTATGCAAAACAGTTTGGCACCACAAAAGGGGTGGTAAGTTGTCCTAGTGTCATCCAGGTAACCCAAAATACTGGAATCAAATTAGATTATATTGAAAATGAACTGTGCAAACTGGATCTAAACAAAGTGCAGGGAGCAGATGGAATAAGTAACAATGACCTGAGAACACTTAAGCAAGAACTTACAATGCCATTACATCTGTTATTCACAAGGTTATATAAATATGGGGAGATTCTTCAAGATTGGAGACATGCACTTATTAAACCTATCTTTAAGGGAAAGGGGAGTAGGACAATCCTTGAATCATATAGACCCTTAAGTTTACTTTCATGTTGTGGAAACATAATGGAGGAGGTAATACTGGATAAGTTATTGTCAGAACTGGATAGGCTGGGACTTGAAACCATATATCAGCATGCATATGTTGAAAATAGATCTATTACCACCTGTAACATGATGTTCTATAACAATATAATGACAGCTATGAATGAATAATTGTGCTGTGATGTGATTTATATAGATTTAACTTCAGCATTTGACTGGGTCATTCACAAAACACTGATCAATAAATTAGTACATCTAGGTATTGATGTACTGTTGATAAGATGGATAGCTGCATGGCTTACAAATAGGACATGGCAAGTATAACACACCAACTGGACAGGTGAAATCCTTGGTTACAGTCAAGGTGTCCCGCAGGGCTCTGTACTAGGCCCTTACTTGTTTAGATTGCATCTTTCAGACCTTACTTTTTCATCTGAGGTGTTCTACACTCTATATGCTGATGACCTGAAATTGGGTAAACTGATTATAAGTGTTACAGATAAGGCATGTCTGCAAAATAATTTGACTAAATTGACCATTTGGGCACAGGAGAATAATATGTTGATAAAGACATCAAAAACTAAGCATATGAGATTTGGGAGACATAAACTGAAAGGTGAATATTTAATACAGCCACAGTGATTGAAACTGTAGACTCGTTTAAGGACCTGGGTATAAGGGTAGATTTAGCTATGAGTTTTTCTAATCACATCAACCAATTGACTAATGATAGTTATAGAACTATAGGTTGTATAAAAAAATTTATAAAGTCTAGGAAATCAAACATTATGAAGTTATTGTTTGTTAGTTACATTAGACCCAAACTTGAGTATGGAATAACAATATGGGAACCCTATAGGAAAACAAGCATGAATAAACTGGAAATAGTAAAGCGGAAATATACTAAGGGCATCCATGGATGTGAAAATCTAAGTTATTATGAAAGATTAAAATATCTAAAATTGTACAGTGTCTCTTACAGATATTTAAGAGGAGATCTTATTCAGGTATATAGGGCATTTAGGGACAACTACCTCTGGTAATGTTTGGGGTTATCAAAAAGTACTAGAGAATCATCAGATAACCCATGTAGGAGAGTCTATAGGAATGAGAAGTGTACTAACTGGTTCTCTGACAGAGTAGCTGATGCTTGGAACAGACTACCAAATTACATTAAAGCAAGTACTAGTTTAGATATTTTTAAGAACAGCCTGGACATTTATTATGGAAACAAGTGTTTTCGCATATTGGCAAGCTAGAAGGGTTTTAATGCCCGTGCTTGAAACATTTGTATGTATGTATGTATGTATGTATGTATGTGTATATGTATGTATGTCCACATAAGAATATCATTTCAGAGCAAACAACACAGCCAACGGATATATACCAAAGGGTGATATATTTGTTCATTATCTTTCTAAAAGTTACCACTCTATAGCTGTTGGCTCCGTGGAGTAGTGGAGTAAAGCTATTATTGTGACCCAAATTGTCCAAAGCTGACCAGTATCTCATGTGCTGAAGGAACTGATGAGGGAGTCAGGGAATGCTGATTCCAACTTTCCATCCAGACGCAAACAGGTGGTCTGATAACATGCAATGCCTGCAGTCACTGAAGAGAGAGAATGGGGGATGCCATCAAGTTGCATGCAATATGTGGCAGGGGACATGGATCTGGCTCTGCCAATCTACATCCACAGTGTAGCCCTCATGGGATGTGTGCAGGAATGCTCATGGTTAAAAAGCAATGCAGTCATTAATGTCTATTAGTCTTTATTATTCTACATGTCAGGTGCTGGGAGTGGGGGTTAGGGCATAAAAGCCATCAGCACTATGGATTATGACTATACAGTGATTAGCTCTTGTCCCTATTATGCAAAATAAGTAGGTGATCATGGTATAGGGTAGATGGCTGGCAAACACAGAAGCCAGGAAATTGCAAAGAAAACAGCTACTATTCTGCATTTCAGCTATTTTCTGTACATCACAACACACAAGAATTGCATTAATATCTCTCTCTCTCACTATATATATATATATATATATATATATATATATATATATACATATATATATATATATATATATATATATATAGACATATATATATATAGATATATACAGATACACACACATTATATACACAGTCAAAGTCAACATGCAAGTTGAGTATATTACATAGTTGGGTGCAGTAACCTACAATTATGCTAAGTACAGTACAAGTCCCCTGAAACATTGTAACTAACAGGGACATTCAAAATGCCATAAAACAAGTAATCTTAAGTCTTTAGAAAAGATGAACCATAAGAAGGTTATAGGAGTGTCTGTGCTTATAAAATACAGGCTAAGGAGATCACTTATGAAGACTAGTGATAGGTTCACCACAATCTGCTCCTTCTGTTGTTGCGAGTAGTCTGGTAACCTCATCCTCAGAACATTGAAAGCATATGTCAAGCCTGCATATTAGAATGCTTAATCCATATCTGTCAGTGAATGCTAGTTGCAAAGTTCTCCCAAGTTCTAATATGATGAAATGAGTCCCTCAATAGTCCAAAAGGTGACCTTTGCAGCACAGAAGCAGGGAGAGAATAATCAACATTCTTTGCTCATTCCACAATGGCACATGTGAAGAACTAATACATTGGGATAAACTTAACGTGCCAAAACCAAACAGATAATGCTGTAGGAGGACAGATCCACTCTTTTCATTAACCACGTCTAATTAAAGCAACATAAAATGGCATCACACTGATGTTCAGTATAAACAGTACCCTTAGCGACTAGTCACACCTTTATACACAACATGCCAAAAGCCTCTAAATACTTCAGCTGATCTGTAGGATCTAGACAGCACAGACTCATTAACCCCAACCAAGATATTGTGGTTCCATGACATGCATGGTAAAAAAGCCTAATTAATAATACATGGTATAGCGGAACCTATAAATAGCTATATTACCCATGAGGCCCTTGACTAAGTAAATCCATATTAAGAACAAAGCTATGAACAGAATGTGCCAGCGGTAACAGTGTACATACAAAGTGTAGACATATGCAATACAGTATCTAGCAGTGTGTACAGAAAAACAATAGTCTGTAAAGCCTGTTTTCCTTTTTTTTTAACAGAGGTTCATTTACTAAGAAAACTCAGAATACAAAGTAACATACAACACAACCATTTATGCACTAAGTTACAAAGTTATATTAATAAATTCAGTGTTTCAGAACAGACAAGATTTTTTCCTCAAAGCTGGCCAGATAACCTAAACAGCACTTACAAACTGTTAACTTTTTGTTTCACTCTCTTTACCCTGCAGACAAGAGTAATTCCAGCAGTTTCTCATGACACTAACTCCTCTTCCTTTTTCAAGTTTACCGGGATACTTTCCAAAATGCTTTCTTCTTTCACATGCTGCTCCCTCTAAGCTCCTGCACAGAACCACCTGACCCAGAGATCAGGAATCTGATTTACTCTATAAGTCTCCATACTACACTATAACACCACTGGTGATATACTCCCTAATTCTCCCATGCTCCGACCACCTTTAGTTCCCTCCAAAACACACCTCACTCCCCTAGTCTTTAATCACTTCACCATACATGCATCACTAGTCCCACCAAAACACAGTCCCCACTCAGACGTTTATATAAAAAAAATAAATCCAATAAACCAGCACTCCACATTATCAGAGGTTCAGAAATGGAAGCATGAGTGTTTATTAAACATCATAAAACACCAGCAAGTGCTATCATTCATATGAATCAGGACTTCATTAGACTGTTGAAGGACATGAAGCAACTGAAAGCATGGACATATGAAGTCATCTACTGATAAGAAGACAATCAAATATTCAAATCACATAAAAATGAAAGGAAAACCATTATCTCCTTAAATAAAAAACACCACCTTACAGATTTTAAAACAGGTATTGTCATCAGCTGCACTACCCCCCCTTTTCAAATTATTGCCCTCCCTCACCACAAGCTGCAAAGAAACATTAGCACATTAGTCACAAAGCATGCCACTAATATTTGCTAGTGTAATGCAGTCAGTGGCATTATACATGGCAAATCAGTGACACAGCCTCCTTCCTTTTTATTTTTATTGATTATATCATTCATTGACAGGGTAGCCGCGGTGGTGCAGCAGTTAGCGTTGCCACCTCACAGCAAGAGATTTTCTGGTTCGATCCTCGGCTGGGGTGCCATCTCTGCAGAGTCTGCATGTTCTCCCTGTGGTTGCATGAGTTTCCTCCAGGTGCTCCAGTTTCCTCCCACATCCCAAAGACATGCTGTAGGTGGATTGGACACTCTAAAGTGGCCCTAGGCATGTGTGTGTGTGTGTGTGTGTGTGTGTGTGTGTGTGTGTGTGTGTGTGTGTGTGTGTGTGTGTGTGTGCCTTCTGTGGAAGGTTGGGTGCCGGGCTGGCAACGTGACACCGTAAATCTCCACTGCTAATCATGAGCAGACAAGTTAATCCATTGTGGCGACCCCTAACTGGGAAATGCTGAAAAAAGAAAATATCATTCATTGACTGGGGTCATCCATGCATCCTTTTCAGTAATGAACTGTGTCTCAAAGGGAAGGATAAATACAACATATTCATAAACCACCTAATGTAATTCAGCAACTGGTATGATTTTAGGGGAAACTAAGGTATTTGAGGGAAAAACACAGATGTGGTAAGTTCATGTAAACTCCACACAGACTGACCAGATATGATGTGTAAACTTTACTCCCTGCAACCATGAGGAAGAGTTAAAAGTCCAAGGTTCCCAAGGAAGCAGGAAACAAGCACTTTTAAAAACATGATTTATTGCATGAAACCACAACACATAGAAATCCCAATACACATTAACATTTCTGAAATCTCAGCCTATACGTTTTTGTTTGGTTTACTTTATCAGATGTGGACAAACTACATTTCTGCAACTAACAAAGTGCAGTCAAAAGAAACCAAAATGTGTGCTGGGCCATGGGGCAATCTAAAACAGACCAATTCAGCACCAATCAGTGATGAAGTCTGCACTGGAAAAGTTAAGCCAACACTTAGAGTTCTTATCACTGAGACGATATGTTGCCCTTCAGTACACAGGCCAAGTCTCAAACCTCTTTAGACAGAGCATGCAAAGACTGCTGCTGCCAATATCCTCAGCTCTCCTTCCTGTGCAGATTTTCAACTCCCCCTTCCTGGTCAAATGCTTAAGTTCTTTATAAAGTAAATTAAATATTCCCCTTGTAATAAGACACAGAATTCATATAATGCTTAGAAGGATGCAGTACTCCCTTTAAAATTTCTTGGGTACAGAATCTATGGTTGGCCTTTTAAAAAACAGATACTCTGATGGTATTCACAAACTTCTCCAGCCACCTGGTTACCCTTGACAGCAGGCATGCACTCACATGGGTTGGTATAATGGTTAAGGTGCAGGGTTTGATTCTCACCTTTGAGAAACTGGTGAGGCTTAAAATGGCCCAGAAGGGCAGCTAGCCAAGTACTTACCTATGAACTTAAGTAACTTCCCTTAAAAACCCCAAACTTTTCTCAGCTTACAGAATTTCTAAGATGTACCATACTGTTTAAATAGATTTATACATTTTGAGACATGAAGAAGTAAAGAAAAAACTTTGAAAGCTCCCAACCTCTTCTCAGTACCACCTGTTATCACTGGCAGGCACATACCCCCCCCCCCCATCTCATGTGGCATGTATCTGCACCTGACCAAATATTTTCTCTTTATAAAAGTCCCATACAAAGCCTCTGAGACATTACTCATCACAGGGCAAACCATTCAGCCATCATGCTGTAACACACAAACATCTTTTTCTGTTCCACAGCAAGAAATATCTAGATGCTAAAGCACTTGCCAACTACTGTGCTGTCCATTCCCACGTGTATAGCTCAAACAAAATGCAAAACACACACATTTGCATTAGATCTCTTGTAAAACTCACTATCATAACATTATGTGAAAAAAAAAACATTTTGTACAGAAAAAATTATTACCACATATCAAAAACAGTTGTACACTCTGCCATCATGCCTCATAGTATGCTCAGGAGTAATTGTTCCCTACACCAGCAGAGTTGTCCCAGAACCACCAAACACTCTAATTAAACTTCCCGGTAGTTACACCTCTGCAAGCCACATCATACAGCAAAGCAAAGCACTATTCACAAAAGCAGCAGACACTTCCCACACATAATAATAAGGTGTATTATGCAACCGCCTCAGAATGCTAAATCATGTTCAACCACTTCCTGCATATAATAATGACACACACTGAACAATTGCATCATAGTGCTGAATCATGCTCACCCAGGCTGTATAAACAAATCAATGTGCTGAATCATGTTCAGCCAGGCTGTACAAACGCATCAAAGTGTTGAAACACATTCAACACCTCCTATGCATGAAAATGAGCCATGTGGTACTTTGCAATTTTGGATATGAGAAGAATATTTGTACTAGACTATTCTAGTAATTTTAATGCTTTCAGTTTATATCCTGCTTCTGTTTCACTGTTAAGAAGGAGTCAAGGAGACTAACAATTATTTCTAGACTTCTATGAGGTTGGTAGGAGATACAAAAGTTGTCTTCATTTGCTTGATCCAAGTAAGTATTTGGGTGTCTATAACTTGTCTTCTGATCTGCATAATAGCCACTGCTAGGTCACAAAAGATCTTTTTTTTAACAAGAAGCGCCTTTATTAAATAATCACTTATGACATAGGCAATCATACATTTATTTATATAAACTGAAATAAATCATATCAACAGAGTCTTAGTTGCAAGCATTTTACATCACAGACTGTATTGACATAATTTTACTTGCAAACATTATATACATCACTTATAATTTACCCAATTGTCATTCAAACATTACATAGCTCATTCAAATGCTGTCTTCTTTTAAATCTCATTCCTCCCCTATAGGAATTGTTCCCACAGTTCCCATTTTTCCTATGGAATTTGCTCCTACCCTTTTCTAAAGGTCCCAATTCCAGTTGTTTTATCCCTGTTACTATACTCACTACTTCTAGTACAGTTGGTTTAGATTTTGATTTCCATTTTCTAGTAATTGCTTTTTTGGCAGCCATCATAATTAGACTCAGCAAGGCCTTACTATGTCTAGGCAATTACGATTCTGTATCAAAACTCAGAAAAATCATTTCCTTTAGTTACAACAATTTGCTCACCCAATATGTCTGATATCTCTGAGTAGTCTGCAGGGAAACTTAAAAATCTGCCAACTCATTACAATTCCAGAAAATATGTTCTCAATTGCCTCTTTCTACGCCATCACACTTCCAACATTTGCTGTCTACCTGAGGAAAAAAAAAACGATCCTTATCAGATGTTGCTCAGATATTAACTTTTTCTTTTGGTAGACCCAGCTCAAACAGACACTTCAGCCAAAGTCTGTTGTCAATAAGCTTCTAAAAACACTATAAAGCAGTGAAGTTAATCATGCATAAATGCAAGCAGGTTCTGATTATAATCAAATAATCAAAAACAATATTCTTTCCCCACTATATGTTTCTCATCAGTAAAACTTAATTTTATACCATAGACTTTCTATTGTATTAATTGCAAAAACAGACCGTTCAACTAGAACTGTAGTTAAAATAAGTAAGTAAGTAAATAAATAAATAAATAGATAAAGTTGTCTGTCCACAGGAACAAAAAAAAAAAAACATTCAAATAAGCAGCACGTTCAAAAGACAGTTCATTTATATTGAACAAGCAATGACAAAAAATAGTTGAACTGATTCATATTCAGGAAAATATAGACATTTCTGAATATTGAGGGCAAAATATTTGAGGGTGTAAACCAGAGATCCCTTTATTACTGCAAAATGCTTGCTTTCAGTGGAGCTAGTGGTTTTAGTTTTCAGGTACATTTGCTGCAATATATAAAAACTGAGAACAGCCTCCAAATTGGAAGCCACAAACAAACAAAAAATTATTTCAGAAAAAACAGCATTATTTTATTAATTTAGCTGCATGTTAGATAGCCTAATAGGGCCCCCCAACTATTACCAGCCTGTAGCTCTGCATCCCATCTAATATGTTCATGTCTTGCAGTGCAACATACAAGCCTCCATCTCCAAGTGTATGCTATACTACAGTCTATCTGTGTTGTGGGAGTATTCCTCTCTAATGGGCACAAAAGATGTTAATAGAAGTTATGTTTAGTGGTTGCAAAAGACTTGTGAATGTGTGGATGCCACTGGCTGATCAAATAGTCCAATAAGTGAAGTTATTACTAGTTTTTAGTTTAGGTTGATTCCTTTTAGGGGATTAGAGGCCCCGTCCATTGTTCCAATGGCAATCACTTTCCTGAAAACAGCTAGGGCATGATTTTCTTCTTTTCTTTTTCTTTTGTGCTAAAACTTGGCCGTCAACTGCCATTAATCTCTCCAATTGCTCCCCAAATGGATCTGCTTGTGGGGGAGAGCAATGGAAGTGAAGTGAAGCGTTAAAAGTAATATCATACTATAATTCTTCAGGTGGTACCACACAACAGAATGGGGAGTAGGAGTAGGAAGTGATGGCTGGACCCAGAGTAGAGCAACTGACTACAGCATCGCATATACTGTAAGCAGCAGGCTTTTCTAAGGTTCCAAGGCCGTGCCCTCAGTCCACTCATATTATTTGTTTGTAGACTGGGCTGACAATGAAATCTGATCCTAGGGCAGTCATTCCTCCTTGGCGAACCTGCACACCCAGACAAACAGTGACTCCAAGCCCTGGCTTCTTCCAAGGTTTCGTGAATGATCCAGACACATCTGCATGGTCCTTCTTCTCCAGGATAGAAACAGACATTTTTCTTGCTCTGTTAGATGCATGAACAGCTAACTGTTTTATGAACTTGGGTTGCCTAGGCTATAGTCAGGGATTGTAATCCAGGGTTTTAAGTCCTTTGGAGGCTACAAGACACAACTCAGTACTGTTAAATGAGAGATTATCCAGAAAATGTGACCCACATGTCTGGTATAAATTGGAGGTAGATTGCTGCAGGCATCACTGATGGATTATAAATGCCTAGACATATAAGCCTAGGTTAATGAACCCCATACCACCATATTTGCATAGGGTGATTAACAATGGGATGTAGACCTTTCTTCCATTTTCATTCCAACAAATTCAGCAGCCCACTTTTGAATATTATGAATCCAAGTATAAAAGGTCTGTACATGCAAAGCAATGTAACAACAACAACAACAACAACAACAAAAAGACACGGCAAAAAATTATCCGGGGCACATTAGCTCTCCAAAAGATAGAAATGTTTAGCCACTTTCAAATATTTTCCATCAACATTAACTTCTAACAAAGTAGGACAAAGCTAGTAGTTAATAACCTGAATAGAGCCGTATGCAGAAAAATGCCTAAATATCTTGTAGGGGATGCACCACCTAAATGATGAATCGAAAGATGAGCACATGATCACTGCAGCAGGTCAGGGTGGCAGTTGTCATAGATGATCAGACATTTATATGCAAGTGCTTTGTCATGCAGGAGTGCAAATCAGGAGAGTAAGTTCATAGATGACGCATAGTGTGCAAATGTCTGTGTGACAAGCAGAAAAGTGGGCAGCCTTATAGAAAAGGAGTGTCTAGAGAGTTATAAAGCAAACCAATTGTCTACAACATGTAACTAGAAAATTAAGAAGCCTGAAGTCTTTTCCAGGTATAGTCCCATAGATCGAGTCAATTTTTTTTTCAAAATCTGCTTCAGGATGTGCTAAGCAGCCTAAATTAATTGAAAAAGGGCTCTTCCATGGTGACTGCTTAAATAACAAACCCTGCTAAGTGGCGCAGAGTTAGGAAGACGACTAAGGGCAATAATCTGGGCACAGACTGAAAACTGAAGGCTGAGAGCAGAGATCTTGGCATACAATAAAGGCCAAGATCTGAGTGCAAAAATCCTGACATGGCGATCTGGGTCTACATTACTCAGAGACATTCAGTGATAATGACCAACCACTGGTCCTGGTTTGGGAAGTAGCACAATAAGTGGAGATTTGAATTGGAGGTGCATCGCCTTTGTCAGCCATTTGTCAAAGAGATCAATAAGCACAGTGACAGTTGCCAGCTAAACATCTGGACAGAGCTTGAAAGTGATTCCATTGGAACCAGATGCTTTTCTGGAATTTGCTTGCTTGAGAGCTTTACATACATCCATATCTAACCCAGAGGTTAAAAAGATTCTGAGAGTTTTGGAATCTGTCTCAGTTAACTGAAAGTTTTCTAGGAAATGTTTCCTCTACCCGAATTAAATACTGGGGCAACACCTATACAGTCAAAAAGTAAGAGTAAAAGTACTAGGGTTGAGTAGTGATCACCGAGATGTCAGTAACTGGTTTAGTGTTGTGGAACCAGCAGGTACTGTGATGTTAACTCTGTGAAAGGCTTGTGGCCAAGGTGCTGGAGTATTAAACATTTTTGGATTTTATGCTTTTGCAGTTAGTATTTTTTGCTTTTTCTGTGTTTTCTGTTTTATTTTTTATCTCTTGTTTAGTGAACTGTTCATTTATCTCAGTAATGTTTTCATCAATAAGAAACATCCTTAGCTTGTTTTTCTGGAACAAAACTTTTAAGGAAATCTCTTGTTAAGTGTGGAGATATCTTTTAAAATATCATATGGTTCAATTTTGAGTCTGTGGTAGTCATGAAGTATACATTTAGTCCTTAATTTTATTTAAAACAATGATTTATATTCAGAATTCAGAGCTTTGGCATGCCAAGATAAACATATAAACATCAGAACATAAGTAGAGTAAAAAAACTTTAACCTTTATCATGGTAATAAACACTGCTATGTTTCAAAAATGTTAACGACAAGGTGGGGGACTGTACTGATACGGCAGAGATTAATAAATCAAAACTATAAAAAAATAAAAATAGTCTTTTGTCTTATGCTATTCTTGTTTTAATTATATACTAATTATATGTCTTATTATTATTTTATTATTGTTATAGTACTTTGTAGAAAGCATCTGAATAAATTTGAACTTGAACTTGAGTATGAAAACTGTAAAGTAATTACAGTTTAACCACAGATAAAATAAAATACACCAGAGCCCAGGTAAACTCACTATCTACATTAATCAGACTTAAGAGTCATGCTATTGTGGCCTGAGGCATTCCGCCATCACTGCGAAGAAATATTGCTGTCAGGTACTGACTCATATAACAATTTAGTAACTCCCACGGCAGTTCATAAACTGCAAAACCAAGTTAATAATACAGTAAGGTTTTACCTTACCATACATTTTCTGAAAGATATGAAGTCTGAAACTCAAATGTCTGTCATTGCTTAGTAACTTCTATCCTCAAATTTCATAAAGAACAAAGCAAAAAAACAATGAGGCAAAAATGTGGACATTCCAGGAAAAATCTGGACAACTGAGAGGTATGAATACAATGCAAGTGACCATAGGTGCGAATAACGTGAGATGCACCTTCCTGGACTACATGAAAAGAGACATGGAGGAGCTGTCCGATCTTGTAGCCCAGGCAGGTATGACCCTAGCCTTGAGTAGCATCCTGCCATCACCCAGAATGATACCACAGTACAAGGACAAAATGATTGACTTTAACAATTGGCTAAGCTTCTGGTGTCATCTAAGGGGATCCAGTATCTGTCTGCCTGGGATGACATGATCGACAAACCACGATGCTTTGCCAGAGATGGCCTGCACCTGTCGCCCTTGGGATTCCGGATACTGGCTAAGGATCTTGCCACCCCTATAGTGCCTTTTTTAGGCAAGATTCAAATGACAAATTCACCACCATAACAGGTACAAGCAAGCAGAATCTGAGAGTAATGCTACTTAATGCTAGAAATCTAAACCTCAAAATGCACTCACTTGAGGCACTCGTTAAAATGGGCAACATTAACATCTGTGCAGTGACAGAGGCCTGGTTCAAGGCTCCAGAGAGCACCCCTGCATCACCAGGCTATAATTCATACCACAACTTTCGGCCACCTAACCTGGACCGAATCACTAAAGGCGGAGGTGTGTCCATATTCATTAAGGACATCCACACCTCCAGGCTAGTTGCTCAGCATAATGCATCCGAGATTATCCAAGTGCAACTAACTCTGGGCAAAACCACAATCCAAATTGTAGCTTGCTACAGATCCCCCACCATGCCCCAGGACTCCCACTCCTCATTTCATGATACATTGGAAAATATTAGGGTACAACCTAACACCTCAATAATGGGCGATTTCAACTATCCCACCATTAACTGGGAAAACTACTCATGTACCCACTCTTGTGCTTAATGTTTTCTGGAATTCATAAATTCCAACACCTTGGATCAACTTATCCACACCCCCACCAGGGGCAGCAATATCCTAGACTCGGTCATTACAAACATGGGCAACCGGTGTTCCATACCAGAGGTCAATTCCTAATCGGTCAGATCCGACCACAAGCAAATCACCCTAGACATCCACATCCCACCCCCCATTAGGGAAACCACCGTAAAAAATGTCTCCAAAGCCAACTTCACGCTTCTTAAGACAGAAGTGGCAAACTTCATGACACCCATGCTGATGGACAATAGAGGTATGACTGCTGAATCCTATACAATTGCACTTTATAAGCACTTACACAAGTGCATGGATCGTGCAATCCCTAACAGAACCAAGATGCTATCCAACAAAAAAAGGAAGCCAATCTGGCGGTCCTCTGCCATAAACAAACTCTACAACAGAAGAAAGAAACTGTTGAAAAAAAAAGTAAAATCCCACGATTGGAAGAACTCTGTGGTCAGCCTCAGTAAGAAGCTGAGATCCCTCATAAAGTCCTCCAAAGCTAGTTATGAAAACAAAATCGCCACTGATTCTAAAGACAATCACAATGCATTCTATAGCTATGTCAAGAATCTCAATGGCAGCACTCAGATCTGCTCTGAGTTACAGCACAATGGCACTAAATATACAGAACCAACTGATATTGCCAACATCCTGGCAGATAGGTTCAGTGCTAACTTTACCCCTCTCTCATCCCCTAAAGGACCCATCTCTATACCGGAAGAATGCAAAGTTCCTGTAATCAAGGCTGCACAGGTAAAAAACACTCTCCAAAGCCAAGAACACAGCATCCATGGGACCTGACAACATCCCAGGCTGCGTTCTACATGAACTACAGAACGAACTGGCACCCCACCTAAGTACCATGTTCAATCAAAGCCTCACCTCAGGCTTTGTGCAAATACCGCTCCATTAGCCAGATGAGCCTGGTCTGCAAGGCTATGGAACATATCATCATGGAACTTATAAACAATGACATTGGTAATCTCCAAACTCTGGACCCTACCCAGTTTGGGTTTATAAAAGGCAGATCATGTCTCCTAAACCTGATAGACTTCTTTGAAGCAGTCACCAAAGCTGTAGATGAGGGTAAGGTGGTTCACACAGCCTATCTAGATCTCGCCAAAGCTTTCAACACCATCCCTATATCACAAGATGGGTTGCCAACTGGCTCACTGACATTATTACATATATTTTTACTACATATTCGTTATATGTTTTTCATATACATATACTTTTTAATATGAGTATTTATATAGCCATTACAGATTTAGTATGGTTTTAATTCATCTATGTATGTATTTATTGAAACTGGTGTAAGATGATTTTTTATGTGTATTTTATATTGTTACTGCTGCTTTAATTAATTGCATTCTGTGGATTGGTTCATTTGTATTTGTGAGTCTTTTTAAATGTGATGCAGTTCATTGAAATTGTTAGTCTGATGAACCGGAGTGTATCCGTGAAAGCACTTATTAGTTGTATCTGTCTAATTAAAGGAATCTGCTGTGTGCAACCAACATGTTTTTTACTCTTACATTTGGATCTTTTTACTAGTTGGTTGCTTTATCTGGTGGTGAGGAATCGTTTTTACTTTGTGTTTTCCTATTTTGTTGCCCGCTACTGGATTTGGCCAAAGGAAATGTTGCAGCATCTTATGCTGAGATATCTTCAAATGTTTTGCAATCGACTACCAGAGATTGTGGGAAAAGAATGAGCGAGCAGTTGGATTCCCTGCTAAACATACAGATGAATCCTCTATTGACTGAGGACATACACTTGCCACAAGGTATGCAGAATGTTAACTCTAACCAGCATGACAGCTTTTTGAAGTCATACAGAACACTTGAGAATAAACTCTACAAATATAAGCATCTGCAGTGGCAGCGCTTTCATTTGGAGGCTTCTCTCAAGCTAAATATCGCACCAAGAGGGCTGCATGTATTAATCATGCCCAGTTATGGACAAGCTTATCCAGAGCTTTTAAGGCGCGGGCAGATTTTGAACGTGGAAAGCAGCGCCAAATACATGCAGCTTCTGACTGATTTTTTTCAGACCAGAAGAGCTTGAGTTGCTGAATGATATAAATCATCTGCAAAAGGAAATATTTGACAGTTAACCTGTGGATATTTTAGGAGACAAGCTAGACAGTCTGCATGACCACGTTACTATGTACGAGAAAAGACTGTCTAGTACCAAAACACATAAAATTCAAAGGGATTTTAATGATTTTAGAGATGGCAACATATTCTCTTGGACTAGAGATAAGAACAACATGGATATGATGCACCATGATACAGGAAGTAGGCGGGGCAATGAGAACAGCGCGACTGTGGAACAAGCTGTTCCACAAGTTGAATTTGTTCAACCTACCTCAAGAGAGACACTGAGTACTACTGCTGTTAACCTGACCCATAATATGGCGAACAAGGGATCGCAGGATATCTCTACTAATATAACTAACTGTGAAGAGATGGGAGAAATGACATTTTCTAACAAAGAAACTGCACCGGCTGTTAAGCAGAAGCAAACTGCAGCATTGTGAGCTAGTCCCAGTAATGTGCAACCTGTAGCCATTGCATCTGGCTCAACACAAGGACCTTTTTTATTGCACAATCCTCTTCCTATAAGAGGGAGGTCCAGGAATAAAAAAAATGGCAGAGAACGGCGCCCAAACAGCGTCGACAAACTGGGAAAAGAGCCAAAAATGTCTAGTATTTAACATTTCCTCTCATACTTTAACTGAAACTCAACTGACTTTGTTAAATAGAGGCTTAAGTTTTGTTCCAGCCCAGAAAGCTGACCTACTGAATGTATTGAAAGAACTTAAGCTTTTTGGAAGAACTTTAACTTTGAAAACTATATTTCAAGGGAACTCACATGAGCAATGCATTTTTATGAAACCTAGTATATTTATTTCACCTAATAACCCTGTTATTGATCTGTTTGTTGATGTATGTGAGAAACAGCTTAGGAATAGGTTTGCTGAAAATTATAAGAATGTATTCTTTAATTTATCTGCATCTGAACAACAGGCTTTATTTGAACTGAAAGGCTTAATGTGTTGACATACACCCTGCTGACAAAGGGGGAGATATTGTTGTACTAGATAAGGATCTATATGTTTGAAATATGATGAATCTTCTCTGTGATGTTACTACTTATGATCAAATATTCAACTTGGCTGTCAAAGCTGTTATTGATAAGATGCAATTTCTTGTGTTTGATTTATTTGTGACTGGTATGATTTCTGAGTTACTTTTCGAATATTTTAATGTTGAATTTCATATGGTTCCTATAATGTATGGTCTCCCTAAAGTGCACAAAAATCTAGTTAGTCCGCCCATGCATCCGATTGCGTCTAGTAAGGGATGGACCACTGAGCCCCTTTCGATATTTGTTGAGAAAAATCTACATCCTGTTTTGACTGAGTTTGACACTATTTTAAAGGAAACTAAAAATTTCCTGAATGAATTAGGAATTTATTTGGAATCATTAGATGATCCCTGTTGGTTTGTGACTCTGGACATAGAGTCACTATTTATGGTTATCCCTAATGCCTGGCGCATTGAGAACATCAGGGAGCTATTGCATACTAAGAATGTGCACTCAGGAAAGGTTAGGCTAGTGTGTGCATTGTTAGAGATTACTCTTGAGAATAATGTTGTTATGTTTGGAGATGAGCACTATATACAAAAGGTTGTCGTGTCTATGGGCACAGCTTGTGCCAATAGCTATGCCATCCTATCTCTGGTGCAGTGCAAAATCAGTAATGTCCTTGCTGACAATATCTATTGTGTGGTACAAATGATTTGTGGATGATATTTTTTGTTATGGCATGACACCGAGGAGCGTTTGAATGAATTTTTGTTATATATTAATAATATCACTACTTTCCTCAACTTCACCTATAAGTATTCCAACAAAGAGATTGAATTCCTTGATGTGAGAGTAAACAGGGATGTTTCTCATCTAGTCTCTACTACATTGTACAGGAAACCTGTTAGGAAGAATAATGTCCTACATAATGGGAGTATGCATCCCAAACACACTAAGTTGAATGTGCTGAAAGGCCAAATTTTCCGCATCATGCGTCTGTACAATAATGATAATGTATTACAAGGAGCATTGTCATCACTAAAACAAGAATTTATGGAAAGAGGATACAAAGAGAATGTAATAGACAGTCAAATTGATATGGCTTGGAGAGAAAGATGTGGTAGATGTAGACCCTACTATAACAAGAGACATATAGAGATGATAGGATCTGACAATAGCAGTGAGGTGATTACACAGAGTAGAAATAGTGATGTTAGTGATACACTTAGGATGCCTCTAACTTTTGCCAGTAACATACATGTAGTATGTGAAGTCATCAAGAACAATTGGGATATCCTATTTAGTGTCAAGGAATTGAGTTGAGTTATAAGAGATGAACCACATTTTACTTTCAGGAACAATAGATCTTTGAAAAGTCACCTTTGTTATAAGACTTTAGGCTCTCAGAAGCATATCCAGTCTGATAGACGTGGCACCTACACTTGCAGGAGATGCATGGCATGCTCCCATATTCACATAGGTAGACAATTCATACATCCACATATGGGATTTGAAATAGAAGCCAGTTTTTATGCAGATTGCCACACTAAAAATGTGGTGTATTTTAGTTACTGCACAGAATGTTTTGCTTTTTATATAGGCAAAACTAATCAACTGCTAAAAGATAGGATTTTAGAACACTTGAGAGACATTAGGAATGTTAAAGAGAGTAGTGCATTGGTAATGCACGTACAGAGAGAAGGTTCCACACACAAATTTAAGTTTTTAGTGTTGGAGATTGTTTCTGCTACAAAGAGAGAGGGCAATTTGAATAATAGTTCCGAAGCTATAGAACAGAAATGAATATTACTTTTTCAAGCTGATAAACCACCTTGTCCCAATAGAAAGGCATCTCTCAAACCCTTTTTTAAGAGCCAGAGCTCTTAAGCATTAAATGATGTATGTAAGCTTTAGAAAATTTTAGATTGTGATGTACCTATACATTTTTACATATATTTTTACTACATACTCATTATATGTTTTTCATATACATATACTTTTTAATATGAGTATTTATATAGCCATTACAGATTTAGTATGGTTTTAATACATCTATGCATGTATTTATTGAAACAGGTGTAAGATGAATTTTTATGTGCAGTTTATATTGTTACTGCTGCTTTAATTAATTGCATTCTGTGGATTGGTTCATTTGTATTTGTGAGTCCTTTTAAATGTGATGCAGTTCATTGAAATTGTTAGTCTGATGAAGTGGAGTGTATCCGTGAAAGTGCTTACTAGTTGTATCTGCCTAATTAAAGGAATCTGCTGTGTGCAACCAATGTGTTTTTTACTCTTACAGTTGGCTCACTGACAGAACCCACACTGTGAAAGTAGCAGACTCTAAATCCAACTTCAGACCAGTGACAAGTGGAGTACCACAGGGTTCAGTCCTGGGTCCTCTCCTGTTTGGTATTTACTTTACTGAAGTACAGGCTAACACAAAAGGTCTTTGGCTAACAAAGTTCGCAGATGACTGCAAACTAGGAGCCATAATCAAAACTCCTAACGATGTGGACATCCTACAAAAGGGCCTCACTGAGACAGATGCCTGGTGTCAAAGCCATGGCCTCAAGCTCAATGCCAAAAAGTGCATTTCCATCCCTTTTGGTAAAAACTCTGTACCCATAAACTACCACATAGGCAGTAGTCTACTTAACACCGAAAGTGTGATAAGAGACCTTGGGACACAGGTGGATAGTAGTCTCTCCTTTGATAATCACATCGCCACAGTAGTCAGGAAATCCTTCTACGTGACACACCTCATCACAAAAGGTTTCTCATTTAGGAAAAAAGAGGTCATTGTTCCCCTCTGCTCATCACTCATTAGACTCATTATAGAATACAATGCCCTTTTTGGTATGTATCTCACAAGACATCTACAACAACTGGAAAGGCCACAGAAATACCTCACAAAGAGGATTACCAACCTCAAACAGATGCCATATGTAGGCTGTCTCAAAAAACTACAGCTTTACTCTGTTGCATATCGCCTACTCAGAGGCGATCTCTGCCTAACATACAAAGCTATGTCAAACCCACAGCTGTTGGACATGCTCCACTTAAATAAATCCCACCAAACTATACGCTCTAGGGACCTAAACCTTGTCACCACAATAAATAGAACATGCTGGAGGGATAGATTCCTGTCCCACAGACTTCCCATACTCTGGAACAAACTACCTACCTATATCAAACAAAGCTCCTCATTAGCACTCTTCAAAAAAAATCTTGATGATTGGATGAGAGATGGGAAATTCACCCCGAGGATCACATCTGTGGCTCTGCTTGACAGGGACACAGGAAAATAATTTTCTTGGGTGGCAAAAGCCAAAGTACTGTTTGGCTAGGCTTTTATAGGCCCTAGGGCCAATAGCCTAGTACCTACCTATGAACATATGAACCTATATATAGTCAAAAGTTAAGGGCCATGCTCTTTGTCACAGTGGGACTAGTCACATTTGCTTTCCTTGGTACAACAGCTGCAGAACATTAACTTAACTTTAGAGCAACTGTAATGGCAACTCATGGGAGATAAAAATGCCTGGCCATTGATAAGCTGACATTCAAATGTGTCCATGTTTTGCTCCACAGCCTCATCAAGGGTTTCCTACTAATTATCTTTCTTGAACATGGTTAAACTGGCTGACTGCAGGTCTCCAGGGCTGTTATACAGGACCTCTGAATATTGAAGGTACTTTGCTGGAACTCCTGGGGCTTGTAAAAAAGGGTTTTGTGGCAGAGTCAGAATAGTACAAATGTCCCTTGGCTAATGACCTAGTCGAAGCATTCCAACAGAGTTTCTGAATTACTTAAACCTGAAGCAGGCAGATCAGATAGATTGTCTTCTATAGTATTAGGTTGTGCTTCAAGAAAGTTAATACAGTTTTAGGAGTGTCAAATGTTGTGTGAATGATTTCCATATGATGGTTAGTGTAGCAGGATACTTAAACATATTTGAAAGATAATTTTTGTAACAAGACTGCTGGAAACTTGCAAATGCAATTCTTCTGACCATTAAATCAGGTGAGACATCTTGATGCAGCCTGACTTGACATACAGCCAAAACAGTTTCCCCTTTGCAGTATCAAAGATTCAAATGTGCATTTTCATTATTCTAAAGCTTGAAGGTGACTTGGCTGGGAAGTAGTGATGGACCTTGAGATGGAGTCATAACAAACTTTTCTTACCCTTCCTTAAACCATGATAGATCGTTTGTTGCAATAATACGGCTCTTCTGTAGGTCCCCTAACTTCTGCTAAAGTGTGAGAATAATACAGTGATAATCTCAGATTATGGCTCAGGTATCCTGCAGATGTGAGGCTGGTAAGAATACCATGGGTTACATATCAGTTGTAGCAGTGTATGCATCAGTTTCACTTTAATTAGGCAGGACCATAACTTTAATTTCAGATGTATCTGACAGACTTTGTAATACTACATGTGTTGTGGCATCCATTTTTCTTTCTAGACAGTAGTTATGAAGGGTGTTGACTTGCAGCTCCGACTCCTTTGACAGGTGAAGATCACCATGTGGTAGGAGTGTAATGCTGTAACAGCAGAAGCATCTTCTTGGTAAGTGTGGAGCAGTGTGTAATGCAGGGATTTTTCTAAGAACAGTAATAAGAAAACATGAAGGGCATAATAAATATCAATAGAACCTCTGTACAGGCCCCATGATGAATACTTATTTTATTTCCACATCTTGGAAGACTTCTCAGGTAAGCCTCACTGCTTCTACCTCCCTTTTCACAATCCTTTTATCATCTGATTTCTCCTTACTGCATGTACCTTCTGTCTCTTCTCCTCCACTGCGAAAGTGTTTCTTTTTCTTTCCTCTATGAGCCTCATCTTTTTCAAGGTATCTAAATCCACTCAGGATCCCCACCCATTTTAGTTTTCTAGTGTAGATCAAGCAAAGAAAAGGTAAAATTTCTTACCTCTGATACCCTCACCAAATACACACTTCATATGGTTAGGATGCCTCCTGTGTACATCATCTCAATCCCAGTGACAGTAGTAGGACTGCTACATTCTCTACTGCATTTAAATGCTTTCTGCAAAATGAGTCATTTATATTCACTGGATTCCTTCTCCCTTTCTGCTACCACTGAGTAATGTATACACAGCATCCTGTACCTCATGTAATTTGCAAATTTTGCCCCTGCCAAAAACGTATACAGGGCTGTGAGGTATATATAAAAAGCTTCACCAGTCATTTGCTCATCCTGTATCTCCCCTACATGCCCTGGGTAACTAATTTTTTTTTTAATTTAAGCTGCCCTTTGAAAATCTGTATATTGTTTTTATGTGACCACATTTTATAGAGTAGATGTCTGAGCAGATAATTCTCACCAGTCTTCTGCTACAGTCATGCTGGAATTTCTATATTAACATACAATCCAGCAGGGCAACCAGCCATCTCTTTGTATAACCCTTGAAGAAATGCTATAGCATCATTTTAAACACTTTTAAACACTCCTTCCACAAGGCCTATCATTTGAAGATCAGCTCTGTAAGATGTCTTTTTTCAGTATAGTCTGCTTTTTACTTATCCATCCACACTAGTCTCTTTTCATTTTTATTTCTACTATCCAGCCATTAAGCTGATTCTACTAACACCTTCATTATCTTTCAGCAACTTAATTTCCTGGGGAATACATGTAAGATATGTTTCATTGTTGTCGTATCAACAGCTATGCCCTGCAGTATGGCAAGGACTGCATCTAGCTTGTGAATTGAACTTCACGCAGGGTCCATTTTAAGGGGTAATCAAATACCTTCGCCATTCTTATACTCTATGCCAATGGTTTAGCACATGCTCTCCTGGTATAGTCACACAAAATGAAAATGTTTTATATTTCCTTGATGACAGAGTTGCACATTTATATCAACATCTTCTTCAGAGGCTCCACACTATGACTTATGGGTAAAGTTGTTGCATGTCTGTTTTGTCCTCCATACAGAAGTGCCATGAATGTGTCCACTTAGACATCTACTGCATTCTTTTTTTTTTTCTTAATCCTTTTTTAAACTCATTCACATCTATAGTTCAGATTTAGTACTTCAAGAGTATAGCCCAAAGTGCAAGCTTACTGAAGGCATGTATCTACCATGCCTATTGTCTAATAGGTGTTTCAGAAGTAAAGACTTTTTTTCATTTATTACAGAGGTTTTTTTTTTTTTTTCATTTATTACAAAACTTACAGATGTGGAAGTATGGTCATTTATTACTAACCCCCATGACTCTGCATCTGTATCGGCATTAAATACAGAGAAGAGGCCCCATGGAAAAAAAACCTACTCACTGTATGTTTTTATCTACTAACCTGCCATGACCTACAGTAACACCTGCTGCAGTCAGCAGCATCAATCTCTTCAATGGAAGCACGTCAGGATTCTTGCTGTATCTCTCCTCTGTTGCTACTGCAAACTAAAAGAATAACACTGTTTTCCCATAGAATTTCTTTAATTCTAGTTCAAAACAGGTTGCTCTGTCTTTTAGTCCCCAGTAAAACTGCACAGATACAACACATAAGCAATCCAGCAGTCAACTGGCTAAGACATCTGTGCAGCTCTTGTGCCAAATGGCTGTAAATCAATTATATAATCCAATAAATATAGTTAATTCAATTATCTTTAGTGCAATTATGTTTTACATAATAGTGTGACTGAACTGCATTGACTTTTGTTGTGTAGGTTGGTGGTACACTGCAGTGCATTTTTTTTTTTTCATTTTCCCACTGTTGTGTAACAATGGTGTTGGTATAAAAGTCTGAGTTGTGCTGTGGGCCATCCTCCTCATCTGGTGAGCACATAAGAGCTTATCCCATTGTCCAAAGAAAAAAACATTGTTTCTGATTTTTAGGGTTGTTAATTTCAACTTCTCAATATTACCACACATAGGCGAACCTTGCTGCAATCCTGTTGTTCACATCAGTTCTTACACTCTACTATTTAAAATAAAAAAGACTGTGCAGTTATTGTCCCAAAAGAGCAGTCATAGTTATCTGTGTACTTCTATTGGCCAACAATTCTAGAAAAATTTGGACAGACTATATCTCTATGCAAAAGTCAGATACTTATTTTTTATTGAGCTGTTTTGTGGGGATGCAGTTATTATAGTTTGTGTCAGACATAACAGGAACTGGGTCTATATTATATTATCAGAGGCATTGCAGCGAATTGCTTCTTCATTGACACAAAAAGAGAGAACAGTGAATTACGCGAATGGCTGAATCAACAATATTTTTCCTAGGGAAAACAAATCACTGACCTAGCTAGAAACAACATATTACTAAAAATAGCTCATAGTGGGGGGCTACGCCCACCACACCCACCAATGTTGGGAGTTTTGCCCTCTACACCCTCCTATCTAAATATACCAACTCTGAGATTGGACTACAGTGGGGAAAGGGGCAGATTTATGCTGATGGCCAAGCGATTTTTTTTTTTCTCTAGGAAAAAAAATCACTGATTCGGCCGTTCGAGTAATTCAGTTTTGCTGTTTTCATGTTAATGAAGAGGCATTCACTGTAATGCCTCTTCGATAATCTGATATAGATCCCAGGAACTTAATCTTGAGCACATTAACCAAAAATGCTTTACCGAGTAGCAGGAAACCACATTTTTTCATTGGCATTGCTGCATATGAAAGGCTGGTCCTGCTACTTTAGAAAAAGGTAACATTGCATGTGGTCCCATAAATGAGGAATATTAGGAACACCCAAAAATGCAAAAAAAAAAAAAAAAGTTTGTGACGTTTCAGTCTTATAAACCCGCCCCGGGATTCATGAACCTTGCGCCAGGCGCCAGCATAGCGTCGGCGTTATAACGCCAAATATGGCTGCTTAGCGATTCAGGTATGAATGAATTCCACGTGCACTACCGGCGTCGCGGACCGTCCCGCCCGGCGTAGGTATGCAAAACACACTGTGTGCGGTATTGCACCATGCAAATGAGGGCAAATAGCGATCCGCGAAGTGGCGCAGGCGTAAGCGTAAGACGCGGCAATGTAAACCAAAAAAGCGGTTTACATTTACCCAAACATACCAGTGGAGTATCGGAAGGCTGTCAGAGTCAGGTTTCATATAGGTGCAGTATGCCAATGTGGAAAGGCACCGAGAATGTCCAAAGAAAATATGCACAAAATGTAAAAATGACATAAATGGCGCGTGCGTAGAAAGAACAGCAGACCCGGGATGTGTGCACAGAAGTTGTAAAGCAATGAAATAATATGATAATGTCGAAAAGAGCATTAGAACACAAATCAGCTGCACAGCCACCACACACCATAGTATGTATGTAAAGCTGCAACCCCAGCGCAATGGTTGTCAAGGAGTGGAAGCGGTGTCGGCGCCGTAACCAGGTATTAGTAGTCAATTCCATGCAAATGAGGCAGATAATAGTGAATCGCAAAAGCGGCGCCAGCGTAAGGATGGAGCAAGCGGCGTGGCGATGCGACACCGAGTGGCCTACGAGATACATGTCAACCACACAGGGTGTGCCACTGTAGGAGGAAGGATATTGGAGGACAGCAAATCTGGGCTGTACAATGCACATCACAGCATCAGGACTGGCGTGTTAGGAAATAGATCGCTGACAGTACAGAATCTTGGCGTACAAATGCATGTGCGAGGATGACTACGTTCCCGAAACCAGTCATGTGGCGGCCTCACCGGCAACAACCAGGGATATAGGAAGGTAATCACGGAGAATCACGAGGAAATCACGGAAGCAGTGTAAATGTATCCGTAGCGAGCAATTAACACCAATCAATGCAGGAAGGGCAAGCGCCGGCAGCTGATAAGTCTGCATGCAGACTCCTGCAGAACGGGAAAGGGAGGCATATGAGAGCAAAGATAATAGGGGATGTAGTAGAAATGCAAAGAGCAAAGAACCGAAATAGCACAGCCAAGTACAGAGGTAGCATAACTGCGGCTGCAGATAAAATGCATCATATGCCATGTGCCTGCAGGATGCAGTAATGTAAGATGCCAGGCGAAGGCAATGCAGGCAACTGTAATGTAACACTACAGGCAGTACCGTTGCAGCTGCAAGCGTAAAACCACGGAAATAATCCATGGATAGGGCCGCACAGACACCCAATGACTTCACGGGTATACAGCACAACAGTAATAAATGTGAATCGCACAACACACAGCGATTTCCCAAGCGCCGCACCGTAGGGTGTAAACAGGCGGGGAACTTTTAACATGTATATGCTGGGTGCCGCCGTGGCGTGATGCATAGGTATGTGGCAGAGACAGGCGGAGTTGCGGAGGGTGGTGCCGACAACTACCGTAGGCCTCACAGGAGAAGGAGAGTGTTCAGACCAAGGGTGACCTACCAGGGGCTGCGAGACCTGGAGATAGTAGGGCGCTACAGGGTGGACAGGGCCACGTTACAGCAAATAGTGGAGCTGTGCGGCCGCGCCTGAGAACAAGAGACAACAGAGGAGCCCATCCCAGTGGACACAAAGGTATGTGTGAGCTTGCGAATACTGGCTACAGGTACCTTTCAAAGGCCCACGGGGACATAATGGGCATCTCACAGGCATCAGCATCCAGGGTACTACACCAGTTCCTGGATGCCATGTTTCCACATGCCCATGAGCACATAAAGTTCCCCACATCTCAGGAGGAGTTGGCTAGCAATATCGCCGCTTCCACCGTGTGGCACAATACCGGAGGTCCTGGAGTGCGATAGACTGTGCGCACATAGAAATCAAGTCACCACCTGGGGAGCAGGGTAGGCGCTACATAAACCGCAAGGGATACCCCTCCATCAATTGCCAGGTGGGTGTGCAATGCGCGGGGCATTATCATGGATGTGTGTGCTGGCAGCCCTGGAAGCTACCACGACTCCCATATCTGGCATGCCTCACAGCTGTATCAGGTATTAGCCAGTGGGGACATCACACAAGGTCACCTTGTGGGGATGCTGGCTACGCACTGGAGCCGTGGTTGATGACACCCATCAGAAATGCACACACACACATGCAAGAGCGCCATAATGAGGCACCGCACAAGCGAGAATAATCATAGGCGTGTGTTGGGATCTTGAAATCACGGTTCGGTGCTTGGATACATCCGGTGGAGCCTTGCAGTACTCTCCAGGCACAAGTGCCCACATACTCATAGTATGTTGTATGCTACACAATATGATTCTGCGGAAACAGCTGCTGCAGGGACATAATGCGGAGGGCCACCAAGCCCGCCACAACTGCCAGGGCAAGCACAGGCACAGGCCCAGGGCGTGCGACGCCGCGGACACACTGAGCCAGCCCCAGTAGGTAGACAGAGGGGTACCCAATATGCCTACGCCCTGGCAAAGAGGAGCGCATAGCACATACTTTGACAGTGTAGGCCCCATGGACTGACACCTCCTGACCTGCACACACAGTAAAATGGGCGCCACACAAACATGTCCGCCCGTAATGTGTACCGTATGTGCGGGCGTATGTGTGACTCCAACAAAGGCACCGGCCAAACACTGCACACCCAATAGCCAGCAGAGCATGGAGCGCCAACACCTCAGCATACGCCCGGTTCAACAGCACCGGCGTAGCCATATGCTGCCACTATCGCCGCCAAGTCGACCACACATGCGCATGTGCATACACAGATCTGGAAATACATATCAGTACACATGTAGAAATATATGCGCATACACAGATAGAAAGTACAACAGGGTAATATGGAACCCAGGGATGCAAGTTCACAGATAAGTAAGGCGAAATCACCACATATTAAACATAGTGACCGACAACCCGATCATCCTGGAGGGTGGGCAGGGCAGGTAGCGCCAGCCATGGAAATGTTAACCTGCATCAATACATATCCAGCGTGTCGGGATGGTCACCAGTCCGCGGTACAGTAGCGGGATATGTGTAGGGTCACCACCTGTCCCCGTTGTGAGGACAGTCCACCTTTGGGCAGTTGTGTCCTGCAAAAACATTGACAAAATGGCAAATGTCCTGAGATTGTAGGACAAAACCATTTCCCATAATTACTTTATTAGTTGCAGAAAACAGTTATTTTGTAGAAGAAACATCTAAATATGATAATAAACAGAATAAGCAACTGTAATGCTACAGCTTTGTATTCCGTCAAAAAGTGAATCGCTGTCCTTTGTACTGGCCGTGGGTATGTGTTGGCATGCAAAATCTGGCGTTTCTACTAAAATGTCCCACTTTGGCCATTTGAAAAGGTGGCAACCCTACATATGTGCGTGTCATATCCATAGGACATGAGTCGCGGAGATACGCCGCCACGGCGATCACGATAGCGTAGGTATTGTGTTCAACCGTCGGTCTTGGCGGAAAGCATACCAGTGAAGTGTGCGACATTATGAGGAGCGTACCTCATTTGGGGTGTAAAACAGTTCATGTTCCTCGCAGTTCCTCCAAGTTCCACATTGAAAATGTCTCTCAAACATCCATTGTTAGGAATGTATATAAATGACATCCTGGTAAATAGAATGTACTCATAGTAAGTTAGTAAAGGTTCTTCACTGTAAGTAAATCAGCATATCATAATCAACCTATGACCTACTTAGCTGAAGTTGTCACTATGCCATTACTATGTGTTCCACATTATGCCCATGTGTTTCACATTACTACTGTGTGTGTTCCCCACTCCGGAAATAGAAGGTTGACAGCCATGGCGGCAATATGTGTATGTGTGAGGTGAGGTTGTCGTGTGTTCCGCTGTGTGTGTGTAATGTGTGTGCCAGTGTAAACTGTGTATGAAGGTGACATGTCACAGGCGGAGTGTAATAACAGGCGTAGGCATACAGTACAGGAACCATAGGCGTATGTACAGCAGTACCCACAAAGTAGTACTGACATCTCCTCAGTGGCTATGCGTGGCGGCGTAAAATGATGCAAAGCGCCAAATGTCCCAAAGTGTACCACAGGGCCATAGCAAACAGGAGATGCAAAGGGCGCATGTACAAACCACGACCGTAGGTATGGCGGCCATAGCGTAGACTCCACCGCGGTCCGTCGGCAGCGTTACACAGCATCAGGCATGTGCGGCGAAAATCTGAATGTGCCATCCGGCACCGATCGTGAACACTCACGGTCCGGTAAATACCGCGGTGTGTTCCACGACCGTGGCGTAAGCAAAGCGGCACCGCGAATAGGAGGCTACGGTAGCATACAGTCCGCCCCAAGTATAGGACCACAATCACCGTAACTATCAGCGACAAAATGCCAATGGATGGTAGGCACGGACGAACATCCGCAGATATATAACCGATGTGAAGGAGGAATCGTGCAGGAAGCACACATGCAGGCGATACCGACAGCAGGCGACATCAACAAAACAAACATTCCGGAACAACAGACAGGTAACCCGCAGCTCCCCAAGCAGGGATGGAGCACACACACAAGCATATCTGGTATGTATAAATGCAAGACTCACACCCGGTACCCGTCACCCACATCCGCAGATATACCCCATTGCACATATCAAAGGGATAACAGCTAAAACCGTAGCAAACACATACAGGCAGTGAATGACAGCGGCATACCCACAACAAGCTCCTGGGAAACACTAGCAGCGGCTCATGCATCCATGCATTAAGCTATGTACAGGAAAATAACAGCCATGTAACACATTTGAATGCACAACGCCATCGCCATGCGCCGCCAGGACACGGGGACCCACATGTCGAACACAATACCATACCCAACACACACAATCCACGGCTAACACCACAGCGAAATGTACCCGACACCACACATAGCGGATGCAGTCACACAAACATGATACAATACATACCATCCTCACGAAGGTATTGCAAATAACCAACGGCCACGAGGAAAGAACCATGGCCTAGTGCCGGCGTAGCGAGCGAAAGGAAGGGGATCACCGCTGATATGCGCATAAGTACACACCGAGGAACAGCTATTGGCCTGATTAACCCACATGCATCAGGCGACGGCGAATATAAGGAAGACTCCTGGATATTCAAACCGTATGTTCATACCGAACTCATACAAACTAGAAAGAGAAACAAGGGAATAGAGGCGAACTCAGAACAAAAGGCGGAAAGGTATGTCGAACCCACGACATGTACTGGTGTGTAGCATACGATCGTATGGCGAATCTGTACAGTATGTGAACAGTGTGTGTAGGTAAAGATACCTGTCCATCAGGCAGAGAGGCGAAGGTTGGATATGTAATGCTAAAGCGGCGCAGCATACCAACAACTGTGGACAAGCGTGTGCACAGCAGTGGGACAACATGTAAACACCGGGATAACCCCAGGGCGGCTTGCCACCCTTTCAAAAGGCCAAAGTGGGAAATCGTCGGGACACACTTCAGATGTTACAGGTGGACACATACCCATGGTCAGTACAAAGGTTAGAACTCTACTCTTTTGCATAAAGAAAAGTGTAGTCTTGTAGCAGTTCAGTTGCTTATTGTGTGTCTTGTAACAGTTAGGAATGTACATACATAAATAAGTATGTTATGCAACTCTTACATAAGAATGGGATATAGTGATGTCCCACAATCTCAGGACATTTGCCATTTGTGATAAATTTTGTCAGGACACAACTGCCCAAGGAGGGACTGTCCCTTGCAAAGTGGCACAGGTGGTAACCCTACCCCAGGTCTGCCATAGGGGTTGCAAACACAGAACAATGCCACCCCTCCGGCAGATGCTGGCAGTGGATATCCAACACTGAAGTGCCACAGCAGGGGATAGGACATTTATGTATAGTGTCACAGCACACATGTGCATGGGCATATACCGTCGATGTCATCACGGAATGTCGCCGCGGCGTGCACCTATCACGCAGTAAGGCGACTATGTCAATTATGTGTAATGCAAAGCTGGCATGATGGATATGTTCACAAATCATAGACAGTATCACAGGCATAGCATGCATGATGGGCGATGGGCTAATGTTATATACATACACAAGATATGTATGGCCTGCACATATGGGACAATGTAGTAGCAGAATAGGTACCCGAAATGGAGGTAACAGCAAGTGACCATGTCCAAGCGTTCCATAGCAGGTGCAATGTGTGCCACAATGATGTCCAGCAGGGCCGTGTGTAAACACATGTGCAATGTACACAGTACACAGTACTGACACCCCCCCCCATGGTAGTGTCCACTGAGCGGCAGAATTGGATGCCAACTGTCATGTCTATACAATCGTCCGCTGTGGTGGTACCATGGGTCTGTGTCACCCTACCAGCAAGGCAGCTATCACATGACTAGTGACACAGTGTGCCCCTGTGGGATGTGCACAGGACCTATGTCCCACAGCATGGTGTGTGTCCAGTCTGTGGATGTCACACAGGCAGCCGGGCTGAGCAATGTGGCATGTGTGCACACATGCAGGACTGCTCCTCCCCTGCCCACAGCAAAGCGCCATGTAGGAGTACTACATGCATCAGTACTGTGGAGAACATGGCCCATGGCAGAGTACATTACACCCCTGTGTTAGTGGCATGCAGGTGAGCACAGATGTGTTACATGACTGTCATTTGCATATGTCAACTGTCTGAGCTGGGTAGAGAGCACAGCATGACTATACTGAGACATGTAACGTTGTATCCATTGTGTAAGGTACACCACACATGTGTTATTGTAACACGGCCTGCGTGTACATGTGTGTATGGCACAGGTAAAAAGGGCACCCAAGGTATCAGCTAGACATACGGTCCAGAAATGTGTAGTCCTGCACATGTGTACCCACGCTATGGTGTAATATGGCAACCACAGCACCATGTGGGCCATGTGTGTGTACATCAACCATGTACAACGTGATATGCCTGTATAGGGACAGTATCCATGTGATACACACACCGCATGACTGTCAGTATGCAAAGGTGATGTGTATGCACTATGTGTGATGTAACTGATGCAATGATATCTACATGATATATCTGCCACACTGACACCTGTATGGGTGTCAGCAACATAGTAGGATGAGCTAGAATGCTGCCAGGTATGTAGAAGTGGTATATGTAGGCATGTACAGTACTGTGTGACAGCAGGTAGTGTATGCGTATGCAAATACTGAGCATGAGGGGCCACATGTCTGAGGCGTGCAATGCCACCGTCCCTGAAATGTTGTAGTCAGCATGATATGCCTGCACCACTGTGTGAACTGTACAGAAGGCACATGGCGTAACATGCCGATACATAGAGTACGATGTGATGCTGGATGTGTACACTGTCAATAGCATAAAGTGGAATGGTGCTGAAGGGCAAGGAGCGGATCATGTCTGATGTGATACCCTCTGTACCACCCCAACCACCCATGCAATAATATGACAGGTGGCCAGCATGGGATGTGGTGTGCTGTGGCGCACAGAAGCCCAACAAGGGTGCCAGGAAAGGCATGCAGGTAGTCAATGAGTGTGTGAAGCATGTATGTCAAGATGTGGCCCAGTGCCATACTGAATGGCCCAGTCATGGGTGTAGAGATGCAGCCCCATACGTGCAATGCAGTACCATCCATGTGTAGTGTGATAGATGTGGTAGTGTGGTGGTCAGGGTGCACAGCGTACATGAATGGGCTAGCAGTCACTGCCGTGTGATGCTGCAGTGACATGTAACAGCCAGGTTGGCGGGATACAACAAGATGGCCGGTTGGAGGTGACATTGGGACTGTGTTCCCAGACATAACATGTGCATGCCAGTACTATGTATGTGTCCACAGGGTTAATACAATGTCCAGCCAAGGATTGGAACCCTGTAGTGAGTGAGAGTGTGTATTGTTGGTAGGTACCCCATTGGCAGGCAGGATGCCAGCAACATCTGTGTCGTCAATGCCTGCATGACCGTGGTATGCTGCATTGAATGTGGATGTAGTCAAACAGCAGAGACATACCACCACACTGCGTGAGGGCCCACACTGCAATGTCTGGCAGTCATGTGTAGGTAGCTAGCTGTGGGTATGTCATGCACCAGCAGGACACACCATGACTGTCAAGTGACACACAACACACAGGTGAACAAAACTACCGTGCAACAGCCTGCACATGTGCCCATACAGCGTGTGCATGGAACAGGAATACCACTGTGGCGTCTGTGAAAATGCCAGCACCACCATGTCTCAGTGTGGAATAGCATGGTCCCTACCAGTGTGTAAATGTAGCAGAAGTGCACTGTGATCACTGTTGGCATAGGCACATAGACTGTCCATCGGACGGGGTGCCATGCCCTCAACTACCTCTGTCAGTGGATGTCAGTAATACCGGCTGTAGTGTGTATGTACCATGCATGCTGCTATGGTTGTGTGCTTAGGGTGTGGCTAGCAGGGATGGTAAGCATGGATGTTCAGCAAACAGAGGGGGAGGTGTGTAGGCCTAGCATACAGACACATGGAGGTTTGGTGCATGCTGAGGGTAGTGTAGGTATGGTATGTGTCGTGTAATGTGTCACCCAGCTATGCGTACTGCATGGCCAAGCATGTGTGGAGTGCGTGGGAGTCCATACTAGGGAAGGTCGTGTTGCTGGCAATACATAGCAGTAGCAACTGTCCCAGGTGCAATGTACAGCATGCCAACCCGACTGGCATGTAACCTGTGGTGTACAGTGTCTGCACTGTCGCGTGTCACAATGTGTGTAGTGGCCACAAACATGGGTATCTGAACATGGACTACCTATGATGCAATGTGTCATGGGAAAATACAGTATGTGTGTAAATCACGGTGTGGTGTGGGAACCACCCACCTGTGTGTGTTGCAGTCCAGGTATGTGACTGGGAGGTATGATCTGTGTACAATCTGGACTGGCAGGTGTGCCGTGTAGGGCATGGAGGCAGGTCCCAGGCACCGTAGATAAATGACATGTGTGCTGTACTGTGTGTGCAGTGCTGAGTGTACAGCACAGTGGAGGGTGTAAGCATTGTCACACATCACTGCATGCTGTGCCTACCTGTGACAGCCCTGCCAGAGACAGACATGTGACACGCTGCACAGGCAGCATAGCATGAGAAGATGTACATGTGGGCTGCACACCTTAGCCAGATGTCCACCGTCATGTGTGCCCGCGGTAGTGTGGTTCAACCACGACTATCAGACTGGACAAACAGCACATGCCTGCATAACAACAGTATGACCATAGTCAACAGTCCCAGTGACAGAGTAGGCCAATGTAGACTATCCCTGCATGCAGACCAGTGGCTACTGGACACCTGGCTAGACACACACCTGGGCGGTTAATTCACCATTGAGCCATCACATGTCCCGTCCATGTGGGCGTACAATGTCATCACAGGGTGGTCACAATAGCAGGTGGCAAGGCAGACCACGGTGTACCAGGTGATGTGTCATGTGTGCATATGTTGAGTAGCACAGCCGTTCACATGTCTGCAACATACTGGTGCCGCGATGTATACTGTTACATGATGAATGGAACTGCACTGTCACCCACTACAGGGCCAGCTGGCACAGGTGTGGTGTGACTGGTGTAACCATGTTTGCACAGGATACACACTGCTGTTGTAGGCAGCCATGCTGGTGGCCACCAGTGATATATGCAGTGGTCATACAAACATACCGTACACAGTGTTCAGGCAGGAATGTCAATTGTAGGTGGGCGATGTGCTGCTATGTGAATGTGGGTGTTTGTTGTGAATGTCACACATCCAGAAGACACCATCTGGTGCAGTCATGGTTGTCAACACGGTACACACATCCACAGCAGTCAGAACCCAGTCCGACAATGTGTGTCAGTCACCCTTGTACCGTGTGACATATGTGCACATGGCGGAACACCTCCACTGTCATCTAAGCTGGCTACATGATGGCTGGAATGTGCTGTAGAAATGTACAATGCTGGTAGCCCAATGAAGTACCTGGAATCAGACACAGTACACTATGTCAGCCATGTAAACCATGCACAACAATGACTGCCCAACAGACACAAACAATGCATTGACACATGGAACATGTGCTCATGACAACCCCACTGAGGTATGTTGCACATATAGATGTACAATTGTCATCTATGGCCATAGCATGGATGCAGACACACATACTCCACAGGTAGTACCATGTGATGTAGGTAGAGGGGCATTGCTTGTGTATATGTCACAGTAGATGTACACAGACATGTCCTGCATAGCCGTCATGTAGGGGTAGCTGTGGTATGTCACTACTGGACATGCCCATACAGATTACCATGTCCCGCGGGAGATGTGTTAGGTGTGTACCACATGTGACATGCTGACAACAATCTGCGATGTGTATGGCTGCGGTGTACCTGTGTGACAATGTCTGTGATGGGTGCAAAGGCACATAGTATCGTATTGTATGCACACAAGCCCCACATAGCTGCATAGCCTGAACATACAGTACAAGGAGTGTGTGGGATGATAGCAACCCACAGGTGGAGATGGGTATGGACGGCGGCCCACAACCACATGTGTGTGTGTACGGTGTTCACGTCCACGACACATGAGCATCTGAGAGGCTAAGCGTCACAGTTGTACAGGGTCGCATGTACATATGTTCAGCAACATCCCTGTATGTCCCACCACTGGCCTGTGGACCGATGGACAACAACCAAATGTGCAGGTATGAGATGTGCACAGCACATCACAGATGCCTACCGTAGAACAGGCCTACCATGTAGACATGTGCACAGTAGGTCTGCGCCACCTGCAGTCAAACACGTTAGGTGCCAAACCACACCAATAGTCCGGCCAATGACACAGATGGGCGTGCATGCCTCTGTGTATGTATGTCTGTGAATGGCTCCGGCATAGCAATATAGCCGTGTCACCATTGTGAACAACAATATGAATGGGTTGTATGTGTGAGGGTGCATCAAATTTGTATGGTCAGAACGTCGATACCATCAGTGGGCCTGCTATGTGAACATCCATGTCCCCATACATGGATACCTCTGCTGAGGCCAACACCACATTCACACAGGGAGGGATGGCGGTGTGTAGTGCAGCAGCAGACATGTGGGTGGCAGCGGGCAATGTATGTACACATATGTGTTACCCACATCAGTTCAGGCAGATATCCATGTGCATGGGATAGCGGTGTGTGTACACATACAGCACTGTGTCGATCAACATCCCAGCACATAGCACCTGCCAGGGCTACAGTGTATGCATGGATGTGTGATACCTGCATGCACCACACACACCCTCAACAAGCAGCGTACAGCATACCTGGCTGGAGGACAGTGTCCACACCATGGTGATAAACATGTTGAATGTCCATATTCACACAGCTATGACAAAAGCAATGGACAGCCACCCTGCCAATACCGTCAGCCCCTGGGTGGGTCACACCCATTGCCATGTATGTGGCATACCCTGCCATATCATGCAGAGATGACCAGCAAGGCTGCATGAGCTATCACAGTCCCACATGGTGCAATGGACAAAAGGCACTCTCACTATCAACCATACACAGTAGTAATGTGGTGGCGATGCACCCTGTCATGTTACAGGTGCTGTGTGATGCTCTGCACAATGTGTGCGTGTACATGCTATGCATGGCCTTTCCTGCTAATGTGTCATGGTTACACATTGCTCCATGTCTATCACATACGTAACACAGGTGAGCTGGGGCAAGTTGTCCAGCACCGGTACAGTGCTGTGTGGAAGTACATGGCACAACACATGCATGTGCAGGTGTCCATGTGTATGTGTACAGTGCGCTGCTGGCGTTCACAATGGACACAGGCGTGATGTGTACTGACATATACACAGCGTACAGGTGAACAGTAGCACAGTCGTCACATGGGGACACATGCCAACTGATATGGACATAGGTGCAGCCAGGTACACATGTCCATGGCAGGCTAACATCTACATGAATGCGTGCACAGTGTGATGGGGTGGCACACAGATATGATGTGACACCCAGTGCTCAATGGTGTGAAGCCACAACATCGGCTGTGTCACCGCCACGATGCCCTTCACAGATCACTGTGCAGATGTCGTACATGTCATAGCAATGTATTTCCAACAGTATGCCAGCACAGCAGTGTGAATGTGACCTGCCACCATCATCATGTCTTCCAGATAATGCCACGTTCCGGGCTTCCACCATTTAGCCGACAGGAGGAGGAGGTCATCATACCATACCTCCAGAGTAACTACAGCGCCCTGTTTAGCCATGTGCCACAGCAGGCACAAGAGCGGCAGGAGATGTGGGAGGAGTTGTGCAGGAGGGTGAACAGCGTGGGCGGAACCAACGCAGCTACCAACAAATCCGCAGGCACTGCACAGACCTGATCCGGCATGCAAGACAGCGTGCGCTGCAATCGCCAGGCAACAGCGTGGGACAGGTGGTGGGCCACCAACACAGCCCCACTCACAGCTACGGAGGAGCTCCTGGCCAGTCTGGGGACACCCGCGGAACAACACGCAGAACCACTTGCGTCCATCGTGGAGGTGGGTGTCTCCCGAGCTATGAGCCTGGAGCCGCATGGTAAGTCAGTGTTGCATGTTTGTATGATAGGCGGCGTGGCTGTGGGTGTCATAGTACAACACATGATATAGCAATACATGCCAGGTATATGGCCACACAAGATGCAAACCATTGTATGCTATGTTGTGTTAGCAGACATGTGCATAGCACATGCAACCACACATGCATGATGTGAGATGCACAGTGCTGACCGTGTAGATAGTAGTGGCTAATGTGAATACCTATGTGTAATGCCTTGACAGGGGCGTCTGGCGTGTTGCAAGGACAAGGGTCTGTTGCAGGTAAGTCTGTTGCCAGTCAAGCGCATGTTCTGCTGTATTGATATTCCCCATGTGTCTAGGCATGACATGCTCACCTGTGTGTGCCCCGTCACGGTATACAGCTCGCACCACCCGACATACACACCACCCATGTACAGTAGATACACCCGTTACCGTAGAGTGGTATGACACCACACAACCAATTGGTGTGTTACGTGCATTCAGCTATGCATACAATGGTGTAGGTGTTACACAATGGCTGCATGTGTAGTATGCATTGGTATGCCAGTGCAGTATGGACACAGTACCACAGAGTGAGCTGTGATCTGGCCAGAGCACAGGTGTTACCAATGTGACCCATGCCCTGCATCGGGTGCACTGCGTTGTGACATGGCGCATGCCATGTCCCATGCTGCGTGGATGTCTGGCTGCAGCATTGTCACACCATGATATGACCTATGCACAACATAGAAGACATACAGACAGTCTGCATATCCGTAGAGAATGTGACCGTCACACTAGTATGGGTGTATGTCACATGGGCCACCACAGGGCCGTGTGCACAATGTCTACCACACACAATTGTCAATGAGTCAGACAGACAAGGCCATGGTTGATACCTACAGGCATGTTGCCACACAGCACATCCACAGTGGGTACTCACCATTGCACCCTGTACACACATAGTGGGTTCATCAATGTAGTGGACCCCCTGGACATCTGATGTAGTACACCAGTGACATGAAATTCCTCTCCACAGCTACTACAGGTGCCTCCAATGTCCACCATATATGTGCTGCTGAGCAGCTGAACTGACTTACAGACATGGCAATGTAATGCGTCCAGGTCACGCATCGCACAGACACATAGCTGTGTCCTGCTACTGTGCAGTGGCACAGAGCCCGCCACACACCGTACAGCTATGCACACAGCTCACAGCAAGCGTACCTGCACAGACATCACTGTTACACATACATTGTATCTGTACACTGTACACATAACACTGCACCATGACAGCCATCGTGATGTGGTGCATGCGGTGGGACACCATCTTCACATGTCCACATGATACGCACATGTTTGCGGTGTACATTACATAGTGTTGGCAGCCATGTGTACTCTCAACGTGCCCGCGGCCACACGGTGTATCACGCTGATGCATGCAAACTACCATGAATGTGTGTACTGCATGCCTACTAAATGACACCTGCCTGTTGTACTGTCCCCACCAGGGCAGTGTACATACTGCCACTATGAATGTCTGGTCTGCATTCACTGGTCTGTGTTGTGTGAATGCTGCATGCCACCTGCATTATCACATGCATGCTGTGTGTGTGTGTGTGTGTGTGTGTGTGTGTGTGTGTGTGTGTGTGTGTGTGTGTGTGTGTGTGTGTGTGTGTGTGTGTGTGTGTGTGTGTGTGTGTGTCTGTATTGTAACCGATGGTATGTCTTTGTATTGACAGGTGCTGTAGGTGCGTTCCCCTCCTGCGGTCAATCTGATGCTAGTGTCCCCACAGATACTAGTGGTGATGAGCATGTGCATGAGGCACAGGCAGGGTCGTCACAGGCAGAGTCTGTGCCACTGGAGAACATCACACATAGTCACCTTTCATCCCTCCCCACGGTTCAGATGCCGACACATACCCCAACACCGTTGCCCATAGATGACGGTCAGTCAGCGTCTGTTGTCCCGAGCAGGAATGTGTGGTGGCTGCAGAAGGTGTGGGTACCGCGATGTTGCCAGTGTAAGGACTGGTGCAGTGCCACGCAGGCATGTGGCAGGTGCTGCCCGTGGGGAGCACCGCTAGACATACACCTGCCGTACAGGGTGCAGCAGCTGGTATAACCAGGCGCATGTTCCAGACTGTAATGGCGGCGCAGGCGCGTGCCGAGCGGCAGAACCAGGACGGGCAGAGGCTGCAGAGGTCCGCAATCCGTACCCTAAATGACAGCATCCAGGCATTGGCAAATGCACAACAGCATCTTGCCGATGTTCTGGATAGGAGATTAGGCGATATGGCTGGTCTCATCGACCGAGGCTTGGCCATCCTTGGCGTCGCAGTCCGTGCAGGAACACCAGGTAGGGGTGAGGCATAGGGCGCGTGGGCGTGTGCCAGCAACACCACCTGCTGCAGGTCAGCGTGTGCGTGCCACCTCCCATGCCCACACAGACAGTGATGGTAGCAGTAGCACTGCAGCTGCTACTACACCATCCACACCAGGACAGAGCAGGCCGCGTGGGCGTGGCCCTGGGCGGCCCGTCGTGGAGCGCGTTTCCAGCGGACATGTGACATCGGAGAGTGGACAGTCTGTACCTCCACCCGGTCGTGCCCGTCGCGACCCCAGGCGAAGCGGGTCGCCGCGCCCGGCAGACTCAGTGAGCCGTAACACCTGCACTGTACAGTCAGGGGCTGTCAAGCATACCCCGTGTAGGCAACACAGATGACTGAACTGTGTACACACACACCCACACACAGCAGACACAACTGTAGGGCTCCACCACACCCACATGCAAACTACATAGTCATGCCCACTCAATGCACTGGCCCTTACACACACACATGATGTCATCCATTGGTACAGCCCATGCCTGTGGCACATATCACCCTGTGCATATGATTAAGTCTCTGCCGCATAACTGTGAGCCACACCATCAATGCGGTTAAGCTAACATATTATGATGCACAGGGTGGACACGATAGTGAGAGGTGTATGTGATACCTGTGTCCGCATAGTACGTGCTGTGTATGTTGTGGTGTGTGTGTATGGCTGGTGACAGGTGTGTATGTGATGTGTGTTGTGCACGGACATCATGCAGCAGACATACCATGCAGGACAGGTGCAGCATTCATTGATATGTGTACACAGTATGTGTGGTGGTTACATGTGTAGCACCATGTCGGTGCAGTTAACCCGTATGATACTGATGGTGTACTTGCACGTGCCTACTGGGAGCACCGTAATTAGTTCCCCCCGTGTAGTCGTGGGGGACCCCCAGGCATGTCTGGCAAAAACAGCATAGCACAGTTACCCCCATCCGGCATGGGCCCTACATAGGTACATAGGCGCACATGAACGTGACAGGATATGTGCCCTTCGACATGTGTGGACCTAGCATGACTGTGTGTGGCATCTAACACCCCTCAGGATGGGGATGCCATATCCATCAGTCCCCAGTCCCTGGTCTAGCAGTGACACACAGAGGTTGACTGGCGCATAACTATCGTCACACATCCACCGTCATTAGCAGTCCTGCACAAAGGCAGTCAGGGCCATACCTACACAAGGCCTGGCACTCCTCCCGTGTTGTAGGGTGTGTCTGGCGTTACCCTGTTCCCCAGCACGTCCCACTCATCTTTGAGTTGAGGTGTCTGACAGTAAACTTCTGTGCCCGTGTTTGCATGGGGCCTGGGAGGTGGAATGTGCCCATATCACCCAGGACAGACATGGCGTGTATGTCAGGCACAGATCACCACGGAGCAGCTGTGCTGTGAAGATCCACAGCGGTGTCCCCTTGGCGTGCACCTTGTGACACATGTCCTAGCACCGTCATCCCGTCTTGTGGAGCGTTTGCGGTCCTTCCGAGTGCTGCAGGCGTCAGGTTAGCTACAGGCCACATGTGCCATTATGCGCAGTCATTGCACTGGTGTGTGATGTGTACAGGGGTACAATGAACACCCCTGATGTGGTTGCCATTCCATCCAGACCAGGAGGCCACAATGGAATGTCTTCACACCCACATTGCCATTGTGTGTGTTGACAGAGGTTGCCGACAGGTGTGGTAGCCATTTCCTGAACATGTCCACCATCTTTAATGGCGTACCACCTACATGTGACATTGGGACGAACATGTTCTTCACACTGGGTAGGGCTGCACCTTCTCTGGCATTTGGTAGCAGGCCATGGCTCTGGCACCAGTCATCCATGTCTATGGCGCCCTAGGTGGATGTTAGGTGTAACATGGGGTGTTGGGTATGTTGGCGGTCGTAGTCATCTGCATACCTTGTCTGCTACAATCCCCTATGATTGCATGCACATTGGAAGGTCGGATGCCATATGGCAGGGGGCACAGGAGTGAGCCCTGTGGGCCTCCACTGGGTCCAGATATGAGTGTGACAAGGCACCTTGAGCACCAACCCTGTGTGGTGTGACCTCCAACCTGTGTGAGAAGCATCGGGTGACATATGTCCCCACATGTATGCTGGCGAGCCTTTCCATGGGTCCCATGTGTAGTGTGCTCTGAGCGCTCCCACCAGGTCATGCTACTGTGTGCAAACCGACGTATCCCCATCACTGGCCTTGGTGAACACTCCAGACTGGGCGAGCAGGTTAGGAGGCAGGATCCGCCCTTGACTATGTAGTTGTGGGTATGTTCGGTATTGGCTGTACACGCTATCTGTAACCATGACCACCTGTATGGACCTCCACACAGCTTTGCAGACAACACTTGTCAAGCGTATAGGGTGTGGCTGTTGACAGTCCATAGGAGCACTACCCTGGCATAGTGGGACCACAGATGCCATATGGCATCCATTGGGGACATAGCCCATAGTAAGGCTAACATGACACAGTGGCGCATGTGTGGGCGAGGGCCTCAAAGAGGATGGGTAGCACACAGCCAGGAAACCATCGGTGCCCATTGCTGGCGTGTCAAGCGCCATAGAGATATGGGATCACTCCAGGCCATATGACATGTTTGGGAGGATACACTCTGGTGGGATGGATATGTTCCCTGTTGGGGGATGTATGCATGGAACATGTCCTGTGGTATGAAGACAATGTCTGTGGGTGCAGTGACTGTTGTACCATTCTGGACCATTTCCAGGCAAGTCTGTGTGCCCCAACCATGTCCTTACCACAGTTAGGGAAGGCCCTGTGGTTGTCTCATGTGCCCTCTGCAGTACCACTCCCACGGCGGACCTGGATGATGGTATGTGGGGCCGTATGGTGGCCGGTATGAATGGGTGATGGTTTCCCTGGTACTGTCATTGCCCTGCCATGTAGTAGCTCCAACTGTTGATGTACAGGTAGTCAGTGGCTGCGGTCCACCACACCATGTGCCTACCTGTGGTGGACAAGGTCCTGATGTCATCATGTTTGCCTGTTGCAGACATGCATGTGGAGTGGTCGGGGAAGGCATTAGTTAGGCGTTTGCGGTCTGGCCTCTGTTCAACATTGGCATGGAGGACTTGTAGGGTACCACACGGTCATATGATGTGTGTGGTTTTCTGTGGAGAGGTCATCACTGAGGTCCCCATGCTGGTGTTGGTTACAGTGAGTGGATGACCAGTGGATCCACTATACGGTCTTGCATCACCATTGAGGGCTGTACATCCTGTGTGGGGCATATCCTCACCATGCGTGATGGGCAGAACTGTCAGACATCCCCTGGTATGTATGGTGCATGGCTGTTTAACAGTGGCCAGGTGTGTGAACACCTGGGACTGCTGGCGTACTGTGTTGTGCCATGGGTAATGTTCCCAGGCTATGTATGGGTGGTTCATGTCACCCAATACGGTGCTGTTGTGAGAGCATGCCCACTCACCAGTGTCCTCAGGACATCTGTGAAGGTATCTTGTGTTTGGGAGGGTTGTCTGTAGCATGCAACAAACTGTAGGCCAGTCCTACACATGGTTAATTGCACCTAAATATTCCCGCAGCAACAACAACGTCTGTGGCATGACGGGTTACTGTTGTGTGGCGGACACACAGGATGGTCCGCATTCCGCCACCCATGCCGTCGCACCATGTGTATGCATGTCTGATCTGTGCCGACTCTAAGTGTCTGAGCATGCCCAGTAGGCAGCTGTGTAGATAGACACACAGCACAGTGCACACGCGGCCGTCTGCAGTTATACCCGGGTGCATGCCTGTATCCCCTACATAGCGGCCGCGTCTGTGGCATGGCCAGGTTTCTGTTGTGTGGCTGGACACACCTGACGGTCGACATTCGCCACCCATGCCGTCGCAACATGTGTATGCATGTCTGCCCTGTGCGAGTCTAAGTGTCTGAGCATGCCCGGTATGCAGTGATGTACTGATCAGTAGTTACTTGTTATTCTCGACTGCAGCACTAGCGTGTTGGTGTCTGGCGACAGGATGGTAACAGACTGCGTGACTGCGCACTCTGTCGAACACCGATCGGGCGCATTGCCTCTGCAAATGATACCACTCACGTGGGGTATGCCTCCTGACAGCGCTCTGCTCAGTAAACTTCGGTAGCGTTCTGTAAATGCTTCATACTGTAGTGTGTTCATGTAGATAGGCGTAGGTTAGTCACCCGTCCCTTCCGTGTGTGTGTGTGTGTGTGTGTGTGTGTGTGTGTGTGTGTGTGTGTGTTTCCAGCTGCCTCTGCGACTGATTATGCTTTTAGGCGGCTCCGCAACACATGCCTTGGCTATTGCCAACTATTGTCTTCTGGGTGGCGTCAGCAGCCTACAAGTATGCCTGTGACAGCGCTCTGTTCAGCAAACTTCGGTGGTAGCGTTCTGTAAATGCTTCATACAGTAGTGTGTTCATGTAGATAGTCGTAGGTTCGTTCCCGTCCCTTCCGTGTGTGTGTGTCTGTGTGTGTGTGTGTTTCCAGCTGCGTCTGCGACTGATTATGCTTTTAGGCGGCTCCGCAACACATGCCTTGGCTATTGCCAACTATTGTCTTCGGCTGGCGTCAGCAGCCTACAAGTATGCCTGTGACAGCGCTCTGTTTAGCAAACTTCGGTGGTAGCGTTCTGTAAATGCTTCATACAGTAGTGTGTTCATGTAGATAGTCGTAGGTTCGTCCCCGTCCCTTCCGTGTGTGTGTGTGTGTGTGTGTGTTTCCAGCTGCCTCTGCGACTGATTATGCTTTTAGGCGGCTCCGCAACACATGCCTTGGCTATTGCCAACTATTGTCTTCGCGGTGGCGTCAGCAGCCTACAAGTATGCCTGTGACAGCGCTCTGTTTAGCAAACTTCGGTAGCGTTCTGTAAATGCTTCATACAGTAGTGTGTTCATGTAGATAGTCGTAGGTTCGTCCCCGTCCCTTCCGTGTGTGTGTGTGTGTGTGTGTGTTTCCAGCTGCCTCTGCGACTGATTATGCTTTTAGCGGCTCCGCAACACATGCCTTGGCTATTGCCAACTATTGTCTTCGCGGTGGCGTCAGCAGCCTACAAGTATGCCTGTGACAGCGCTCTGTTTAGCAAACTTCGGTGGCGCGTTCTGTAAATGCTTCATACAGTAGTGTGTTCATGTAGATAGTCGTAGGTTAGTCCCCGTCCCTTCCGTGTGTGTGTGTGTGTGTGTGTTTCCAGCTGCCTCTGCGACTGATTATGCTTTTAGGCGGCTCCGCAACACATGCCTTGGCTATTGCCAACTATTGTCTTCTTGGTGGCGTCAGCAGCCTACAAGTATGCCTGTGACAGCGCTCTGTTTAGCAAACTTCGGTGGCAGCGTTCTGTAAATGCTTCATACAGTAGTGTGTTCATGTAGATAGTCGTAGGTTCGTCCCCGTCCCTTCCGTGTGTGTGTGTGTGTGTGTTTCCAGCTGCCTCTGCGACTGATTATGCTTTTAGGCGGCTCCGCAACACATGCCTTGGCTATTGCCAACTATTGTCTTCTGGGTGGCGTCAGCAGCCTACAAGTATGCCTGTGACAGCGCTCTGTTTAGCAAACTTCGGTAGCGTTCTGTAAATGCTTCATACAGTAGTGTGTTCATGTAGATAGTCGTAGGTTCGTCCCCGTCCCTTCCGTGTGTGTGTGTGTGTGTGTTTCCAGCTGCCTCTGCGACTGATTATGCTTTTAGGCGGCTCCGCAACACATGCCTTGGCTATTGCCAACTATTGTCTTCGGGTGGCGTCAGCAGCCTACAAGTATGCCTGTGACAGCGCTCTGTTTAGCAAACTTCGGTGGCAGCGTTCTGTAAATGATTCATACAGTAGTGTGTTCATGTAGATAGTCGTAGGTTCGTCCCCGTCCCTTCCGTGTGTGTGTGTGTGTGTGTTTCCAGCTGCCTCTGCGACTGATTATGCTTTTAGGCGGCTCCGCAACACATGCCTTGGCTATTGCCAACTATTGTCTTCGGGTGGCGTCAGCAGCCTACAAGTATGCCTGTGACAGCGCTCTGTTTAGCAAACTTCGGTAGCGTTCTGTAAATGCTTCATACAGTAGTGTGTTCATGTAGATAGTCGTAGGTTCGTCCCCCGTCCCTTCCGTGTGTGTGTGTGTGTGTGTTTCCAGCTGCCTCTGCGACTGATTATGCTTTTAGGCGGCTCCGCAACACATGCCTTGGCTATTGCCAACTATTGTCTTCTTGGTGGCGTCAGCAGCCTACAAGTATGCCTGTGACAGCGCTCTGTTTAGCAAACTTCGGTAGCGTTCTGTAAATGCTTCATACAGTAGTGTGTTCATGTAGATAGTCGTAGGTTCGTCCCCGTCCCTTCTGTGTGTGTGTGTGTGTTTCCTGCTGCCTCTGCGACTGCTTATGCTTTTAGGCGGCTCCGCAACACATGCCTTGGCTATTGCCAACTATTGTCTTCGGGTGATGTCAGCAGCCTACAAGTATGCCTGTGACAGCGCTCTGTTTAGCAAACTTCGGTAGCGTTCTGTAAATGCTTCATACAGTAGTGTGTTCATGTAGATAGTCGTAGGTTCGTCCCCGTCCCTTCCGTGTGTGTGTGTGTGTGTGTTTCCAGCTGCCTCTGCGACTGATTATGCTTTTAGGCGGCTCCGCAACACATGCCTTGGCTATTTCAAATATTGTCTTGCGGGTGGCGTCAGCAGCCTACATGTATGCCTCTGACAGCGCTCCGCGTCAGTTAACTTCGGTAGCGTTGTGTAAATGATTCATACTGTACTGAGTTCATGTAAATAGGCGTAGGTTCATCTCCGTCCCTTCCGTGTGTGTGTGTGTTTCCGTTGCTTTCGACCATACAACTGAATAAGCAAATTGTTAAAGTGTTCACAATCAACAGTGTGATATTTAAAATCATGTTAAGACTCACATTGTTGTTTGTGAACATTCTTAGACATAGCATATTTCCTGCACCGCGTTGTGGAAACACAAAAGCGTTGCATGTTTTAATGAACTGTTCAAATGTTACGAAGACTTGTGTTGTGTCGAACTACGGGGACTATTCTTGCTGCAGGTTTCGGTTTGTTTGTGTTTCATAGTACAATATCATGTATCACGTGTGTTCATAGTATGCTTTCTGTGATGTTGACATGTGTGTGTTTAGTTAGCAATGCGTCTCTGCTTTCTATGCTGTGGCTACATCTCCATTGCTCGCATAGAAAGTGACAAATGGAAGTGTAAGGGTGGACATTTAAAGCCTGGATACTTCCATGTTATGTGTAAGTCTCCACGGGGCCAGCGGGTGATAAGCATACATGTCTATGGAGTACCTTTGGATACCATATGCGACCTGTGGTGGACGAAATGTTTATGTTGACTGTTCCATCTACCTATGTGTGACATGGTTTGTGGCCATAGGGTGCCAGCAAGTCTTCCCTGTTCATTGGGTGTTTGCCATGGTGTATTGACATCAATCCTATTAATTCACGAAGGATGTCTTTCTTTGGTGTCAGCGCCATAGTTTGACCATCCTATGTCATTCCCAGCAGGCGTGGAGATTGTGCCATTGGTATCTTTACACAGGTGACCCATCTGTTCCACTGTATGGGCGTGTGATCCCCATAGATGTGCTGGCACATGGAGTGTTGTGCGCGGTATCTGCCCAGCGGTGTTTCTTTGAATGGGGAGTGTGTACTGTACACGTATCTGTATTCCCTGGGTTATGCCTTGCAACAGCTGTGGGATTCCCCAGGTTTGCAGCTATGGGTGCCATCTTGGCGTGCGTTTGTCCATCCATGGGAACTGCCTACTGGACACTAGTATCGGGCTGTCAACATTTCACAGCTGCATTCTCCATTTCCGGTGGATGATCGGTATTAGTATTGCGAATGCGCATATGCCATGGCCACGTCCGCTGCAGGCGGGGCGATGAATCATCTGCCAATCCACACCGACACCCATATTTGCATACCCACGATCCCATGTCTGCAACCGTCGACAGTACCCTTGCACACCCTTCATGTGTGCGGAAATGGGATGTGGAAATGCGTGTATGGATGCAGCAGCCTGGGGAGTCCTATTCATATGTCCTGCATTTCATGGGCGGCTGTCATCACCCTTGAAGACACCTGTGGTGCATATATCTACCTGTGCGTAGTCACGGCTGTCACCTCTTCGGTTCACACTATGTTGCTCACACTCACTTAAGGAGTAATTTTTGGGTCCTGCAATGGACACCGATGTGCATATGTAAAGTTTAGGACATGTTGGACTGTGTCCATTCGGCCAGTGGGTTTGACTGCGCCGTATGTTCCCCATTCGGATGTCTGTCCGCCTACCCATATTATGTAGTGCTCGTAACCCGTGTCCTTCCACAATTTACCCATAGGGTGTTACTGTAGTCCTGCAGGTTGGCAACTGCTTTACATAATCCTCACAGGTACCATTGTGAACTATCCGCCACTGTATTGTCAGTATAACACAGCCGGTACATGTAGAACCTATTTATTCATGACAGTATGTCGGTTATGTGTGTGAACTCCATATTTTAGCGATAGTATGACCCTCCTAGTTGGCGTTTTTGGTGTGCCATTAATATGTGTCCCACAGGTCGCAGGTATGTTCCGCAGAGTGGGCGGGTGATCCCCACATACTGGATAGCACCTTACGCTGCTGTATGCGCTGGGATTAGCATGGCAGGATGGATGTCTACGGGGTGTATGTACTGCTGTTTCCATCTTTATGTCCTGTGTCATGCCCTACTACGGCTGTGTGATTCCACCAGGCTTGCTATTATGGGTGCCATCTTGTCCGTACGTTTGTCCATCCTTGGGAAATGCCTACTGGACACTGATGTAGGGCTGAACACATTTCACACATGCCTTTAGCATTACCCTATGGATGCTTTGCATCCTTACTGGGGACTAAGGACCGTCCTGTACCCGCAGCCCTCCCGCAGGCGGGACAGCGGATTATCAGCCAAACAACACGAGCCCCATTTTGCATACCCAGGATACCAGGGCTGCAACCCCCGATGCGCATGACACATCCTTCATGTGTGCGGAACTGGGATATGGGCCTTACATGTATGGACCACGGCAGTCTGGGGACCTCTGTTCATATGTCCTGCATGTCATGGGCAGGTATCATCAACCTTAAACACGCTGGTGGTGCATATGTCTAGCTGTGCCGTAGTCACGGTTTGTACTCGGATTGGCTGATCTTGGCGCATACTGGCAAAACAGTCAGAATTTTTGGAGTCCTACAATGGACACCGATGTGCATTGGTAAAGTGTAGAGCGTGTTTGACTGTCCCCATCTGGCCAGTGGTATTGACTGCGCTGTATGTTCCCCAGTCGTGGATGTCTGCTTGACTACCCATCGTTTGTATGACATGGCCTATCTATATCCACGTGCCAGTATCGTAAATACAGCAAACCTTGCGTCCTGCCCATCTTCATAAGCGACATTATGGAACATATATCGGCAGAAACAGACACTGTCAAATCGATAGACTCCACAGTGAAAGGATACTGAGCTCTCTCAACTACTAACATGGGGCACCGTCGGATGCGGATTTCATGACATAGCCGTCCCTAATACACTTCCTTCAGAGTCGGTTTAAAGCGAAATAATCAATAAACCTGCTCATAGTTAGGTGGACAGTGCTCCAAGTCTTGATTATAGCGTGACATATACATATCAGTGTTGCATGCCTTACTTCATGGAAACAATAATACGGCAACAATGTGTTAATATATCTACAATATTGGTAAATACAATCAGTATCCGGACACATAGTTGATAATTGGTGAGAGTGCACCTTAGAATGTAGTGTGTTGATCAGGTTATTGTATATCGATGTGTATAATAGTAGCATTACGATAACAAAGCATGGAATCAATAAGTACTATTTAAGCATATATTTGACAATTATGAATGTTAGCTTGTGGAGGAGACAGCCGTACACTTCCCTGGTTCCACTGGATCACTGCGCACCGCGTACACTCGCATGTCGGATTGTGGGTTCTGGCAGCGCACATGCATATCCGTAGTCCGTTTATATATGTTTACAGTGTCTGTGTGGTTACGTGTTTTGCGTTACTTGTGACTATTCGGTAACATATGTCTGATCCGGTTGGCGGGCGTGTGCAGAAAGCACTTACAGCTTTATATATGTAACAGTCTTTGCAGCATGGGCGGCTTTACGTGCGTGCACATCTATATGTTCTATAGTCATAATTCCAGCGTGACTGCAGTCACGTTTGACTACTGTGACCAGTGCCGTTAGCTGTTAGTTGTCATTAATATGCATACCCTTGGTACCTATGTACATTTACATATCACCCCGCACACCGCGCGTCACAGGCATCCATTCTCCTGCTGGGAAAGGTGCGGTACTGCATGTTGAACATTCCTAATTCCCCTCGCTCATGGCCCAGGATGCATATGTCGTCACCACAGGGCTGTTCAGATGACAGCTGCTTATATCCCATATGCATACAGGCCTTGATTGTCAGGGTGTTGCTGTGGTGCTTTGGGTTTGGTCTTGGCAGCCCACTGTGCGGGACCGCCCTGACCCTGTCTGAATGTTAGATGAGTCACATGGAGCGCGTTTGTCCGTGTCCATGGTACCATGTCAGGCCCCAATTAGTCTTAACCGTGTATCGATTGGCGGTGTATCCGTTGTAGATCTCGTTATACTAATTGCACGGTCTGATCGAACTAACCTACTTCCATTACTAACCCTCCGTATGTATGGCCTGTGTCGCAATATTACAAGGGTTTAACATTGCGTGGCGACTTTCACTGAGCCACAGACATGTCCGTTGCTTTGTTTGGCCGGTTCGCTGTGCTACACACATTTAACATGGCGTAACAGGTTGAACAGCTCGAACACGAGGACATCGGGTTGTCCGTCGTTGTCTATTATTGAATGTCTCTGTGGAGTTTGTTTCACAAAGCGACACATTGTCGGCATTGTTAGCGGACATCTCGCGCGAATGCGTCCGCACCGGCGGGTGGCGTATGTCTGCCTTTGGCGGCGAACAGGCATTATGCTGTGCCATTATGTCTGGGGATATATGGTTTCCTTCCTTACGTAGATGATGTGCCATACTAGCAATGACCCTAGCGATGACCAGCGTCTGGGTGTGGGTACTGCTGTATTACCCACGGGAAGAGTGGCCTTAGGGTAAGTGGTGACCTAGGCAGAAGTTGCCACCGATACATCACCGCTACCCCCTCCTGGTCTACCTACACCAAATAGAGTCTGGAAAGGTGCCCGGTAGAGCAACACCCTAGGCGGCTACCTACTTGGCCTATGCCTAAGGCCGGCTATGTGTGTGGTCCCTTGGGCATCGGACTCGGGAGCGTGTACGTCTGCGTGGGTATGTCAGCATTACCCACATCCAGCCCCAAGGCAGTCAACACAGCATCCATGGGTCCACATGGTGTCCCAGCTGTGCACTCCAGGAACTCTATGGGGAATTTAACCCACACTTAGGACAGCTGTGTAATCCTAGCCTCACCTCAGGATCGTGCCTGAGTAGTAGCACAGAGGCGACTGTAGTCACACTCCACATAGATGGTGCCTCCACTGACCCTGGTTATTACCATACCATTAGTTTGACAAGCCTTATCTGCAAAGCCATGGAGATGGATCATAATGGGACACATAGATAAAGACATAGGGGACCCGCATACTTTGGATACAACCCAGTTTAGCTTGGTCATAGTCAGATCATGCCCTTTACACGTGTTTCACTTTGTAGAATCAGTCACCAAGGCCATTGCTGAGGGTAAAGCAGTCCATACAGCCTACCTCAACCCGGCAGAGGCCTTGACACAATACCCCCTCGGGTATACTTGATAAACCCGTCATCTTGAATGTAAATCCATACATCGCCATATGGGTTGCAAGCGGGCTAAGTCACAGAACACACATGGCCATAGTTGCTGGCGCCATGTCATACTCACAGCCAGTCACAGGTGGTGTCCCATGGGGCTCAGTCCTGGGTCCACTATTTCCAGCATCTCGTTTCCAATGTACCGCATACACAGGGGTTATGGGTGACAATGTTTGCATCACGACTGCAAACCCGGATGCCAAAGTCAGACACACATCTGACACAGATATCCTTCAGGAGTGCCTCACAGATGTGGATAAGTGGTACCAGAGACATGTCCTACAGCTAAATGCCAGGAAATGCATAGGCATACCCTTCGGGATGAACAAGGTTACCCGAGCTACCATATAGGTGGCAGTCCACTGAGCACGGAGGGTTACCAGTGATCTGGGGACGCGTGTTGTTGTTAACCGTTAGTTAGACACACATGTTGCTAACATAGTTAGGTAGACCTTCCACATTGCCCACATCATCATGAAGGGATTCACATCTAGATCAGGGAGGTCATTGTCCCCTTGTACTCATCACTCAATAGACCTATGATTGGGTACAATGCCCGTTCAGAATGTATCTGACCCAACACCTGCAGCAGCTGGAAAGGCACCAACAGTTCTTCGACAAGCGGATGGAGGGTCTCAGCTATATGTGTTATACTGACCGACTGAAAGAATTCCAGCTGTATACCGTTGCATACCACCTGCCCACACTTGACCCGTGCCTGGCATGCGGCTAAGTCGAACCAGATCTGATGACTATGCTTCCGTAAATAAGGTAGATCCCTCAGAACCACAAGGGCAGCTGGCGTACACCTTGACACTGTCATTAATCGAGCGTGTTGTTGGGACGGATCCATCACCCAGACACTCCCTATGCTGTGGACCGACATCCCAGTACATGTGAGGGCAAGCACCTCGCTGGCCTTCTGTTAGTATTTACACATGGATGTCTGGATTGATTTATTTAAGTAACCTTCTAAATGAATGTTACATTAGCACATTGTGAATCTTTACATTTCGTTGGTCTATTTTACAGTAGTCATAATCATACGGTTTATGTGTATATATTATGGTTCATTCATATTACTAGGTGTCTGCAGTTCTGTTAATATATTGGCACAATCCGTAGGACATATATATGTAGCTTACACAGTCAGACATTTGGAAAACATTTTATGTTGGTTCATGTTTCATATATGTACATATATTTCCATTTTCCGATGAAGACTGTACCTTTCGAAGCAATGTCTGATGTCCTCACTGTGTGGGATGTGTAACCCAAGTAAGGTTTGTTAAACTTGTCTGCCTTTAAGGCATGTAATTAGTACCTAGCACATCTAATGTACCAACCAATTAATGCTTGTAAATGTAGTAGGTTGGACTGCATTGTATGTAGTCTGAATAAGTCTGCTTATGAAGCAGGCGAAGTGGGCTCAATAGACTATGGTGACTGCCTTTAATTCTTGGTGTGCTCTGGTTGGTCACTGGCGGTCCCTACAGTACCTCGTCTTTGCTTTGGACTTCATCGGCTGGTTGTCTGTGTTTCTTGTATGGGGAATGTCAACTGTAGTCCCTATGTGTATGACTTGTGTAATGCCTTACTACGGCAGTGTAATTCCACGGGTTTGCATTTATGTGTGCCATCTTAGTCATACGCTTGTCCATCCATGTGAATTGCCTACTATACACTGGTATAGGGCTGTACACATTTCACACCTGCATTTTGCATTCCCGGAGTATGGTGTGCATTATTAGCGGAGAGTGGCGCATGTGCTACGCTGCGTCCCTCCCAGGCGGGACAAAGGATTGCCTGCTTGAAACAACACGAGGCCAGATTCTACATACCCAGACTCCCTTGACTGCAACAGTGGACAGTACCCATTACACATCCTTCATGTGTGCTGCAGTGTGATGTGGTCGCAGCTGAATGGACCCGATACCCTGGGTATTTCTGTGCATGTGTGCTGCAGTTCATGGACAGCTATCATCAACATTGAACACGCTTGCGTGCCTATGTGTACCTGTGGCGTGGTGGCGACAATTAGGTCACATGAGTAATGCAGGAAGCTAGCAGGCATTCTCTGAACAGAATTTTTGGGTCCTACAATGGACACCGATGTGCATATGTCAAGTTAGATGTTGCTGGACTGTGTCCACCTGCCCAGTGCTTTTCACTGCTGGTGTATGTTCCCCAATCGCGGATGTCTGTTTGACTACCCATTCCACATGGTGCTACATAACCAGCTGAGTTAGTACTGTGAACAAATGACATACATCCAAAGATGCTGGTTACCAACTGCTTCATATAAACCTCAGACATCCCAATGGGACATATCCGTCACTATATTTCCAATATAACACCACCGGAACATGTTGCTTACCTATGCATTCATTTAAGCATGTTGTCTTCGTAGGTGGGAATGCCATAGTTTACACATCCTACGTGGCGTTGTGTGTGTGCCATTAGTATGTGTTCCACAGGTCGCACATCTGTTCCGCTATGCGGTGGCGGGTGCTCCTCAGTCTGTTCCTGGCAGACTGAGTGCTGTATCTTCCCGTATTGGCACGACAGTCCGGCTTTGTATGTGGAGTGTCAACTGTGGACCCAGTGTGTATTTCCTGTGTCATGCCTTACGCGGCTATGTCATTTACCGGGTTTGCAGTTGTGGGTGCCATCCTGGCCATATGGGTGTCCATCCATGACAATTGCCTACTGGACACTAGTATAGGGCTGTACACATTCCACACCTACATTTAGCATTCTCCGGGTATGGTTTGCATTATTAGCGGAGAGTAAGGCAGGTGCTACGCACATCCCTCCCACAGGGCGGGAGGAAGGATTGCCTGCTTGAAACAACACCGAGCACAGAGTCTACATACCCAGAATCCCTTGACGCAACAATTGACAGTACCCATTACACATCCGTCATGTGTGCGGAAGTGTGATGTGGATGCAGTTCTATGGACCCGGTACCCTGGGTATTTCTGTGCATCTGTGCTGCATTACATGGACAGCTATCAGCAACATTAAACACGCTTGCGGTGCATATGTGTACCTGTGACTACAATGAGTTCCGTTAGGTGATTAAATAAAGGCGGAAGAGCTGTCTTTAGACAAATTTTTGGGTCCTACAATGGACACCACTGTGCATATGTAAAGTGTAGAGCTTGTCGGACTGTGTCCTTGTGAGCAGTGGATTTCACTGATACTGTGTGTTCAGGAATCGCGGATGTCTGTTTGACTACCCATTCCACATGGTGCTACATAACCAGCTGATTTAGTACTGTGAACAAATGACATACATCCAAAGATGCTGGTTACCAACTGCTTCATATAAACCGCAGACATCCCAATGGGACATATCCGTCACTGTATTTCCAATATAACACCACGGAACATGTTGCTTACCTATGCATTCATTTAACCATGTTGTCTTCATAGGTGGGAATGCCATAGCTTACATATCCTACTTGGCGTTGTGTGTGTGCCATTAGTATGTGTTCCACAGGTCGTACAGCTGTTCCGCGGTGCGGTAGCGGGTGCGCCTCAGTCTGTTGCTGGCAGACTGAGTGCTGTGTCTGCCGGTGTTGGCACGACAGTCCGGCTCTGTATGTGGAATGTCAACTGTGGTCCCTATGTGTATTTCCTGTGTCATGCCTTACAGCGGCTATGTCATTTACCGGGTTTGCAGTTGTGGGTGCCATCCTGGCCATACGGGTGTCCATCCATGACAATTGCCTACTGGACACTAGTATAGGGCTGTACACATTCCACACCTACATTTAGCATTCTCCGGAGTATGGTTTGCATTATTAGCGGAGAGTAAGGCAGGTGCTACGCACACATCCCTCCCACAGGGCGGGAGGAAGGATTGCCTGCTTGAAACAACACCGAGCACAGAGTCTACATACCCAGAATCCCTTGACGCAACAATTGACAGTACCCATTACACATCCGTCATGTGTGCGGAAGTGTGATGTGGATGCAGTGCTATGGACCCGGTACCCTGGGTATTTCTGTGCATCTGTGCTGCATTACATGGACAGCTATCAGCAACATTAAACACGCTTGCGGTGCATATGTGTACCTGTGGCGACAATGAGTTCACTTAAGTGTTGAAAGAAGGCGGCATTCCTGTCTTTAGACAAATTTTTGGGTCCTACATTGGACACCACTGTGCATATGTAAAGTGTAGAGCTTGTCGGACTGTGTCCTTGTGAGCAGTGGGTTTCACTGATACTGTGTGTTCAGAAATCGCGGATGTCTGTTGGACTACCCATTCCACATGGTGCTACATAACCAGGTGATTTACTACTGTGGACAAATTACATACATCCAAAGATGCTGGTTAGCAAATGCTCCATTTAAACCGCAGGCGTCCCAATGGGACATATCCGTCACTGTATTTCCACTATAACACCACCAGAACATGTTGCTTACCTATGCATTCATTTAACCATGTTGTCTTCATAGGTGGGAAAGCCATAGTTTACATATCCTACTTGGCGTTGTGTGTGTGCCATTAGTATGTGTTCCACAGGTCGCACATCTGTTACGCTGTGCGGTAGCGGGTGCTCCTCAGTCTGTTGCTGGCAGATTGAGCGCTGTGTCGGCCGGTGTCGGCAGGACGGTCCTGGTTTGTATGTGGAATGTGAACTGTAGTCCCTATGTGTATTTCCTGTGTTATGCCTTCCAGCGGCTATGTCATTTACCGGGTTTGCAGTTGTGGGTGCCATTCTGGCCATACGGGTGTCCATCCATGACAATTGCCTACTGGACAGTAGTATAGGGCTGTACACATTACACACCTACATTTAGCATTCTCCGGAGTATGGTTTGCATTATTAGCGGAGAGTAAGGCAGGTGATCGCACACATCCCTCCCAGGCGGGAGAAAGGATTGCCTGCGAAACAACACCGAGCACAGAGTCTACATACCCAGAATCCCTTGACTGCAACAATTGACAGTACCCATTACACATCCGTCATGTGTGCGGGACTGTGATGTGGGCGCAGTTCTATGGACCGGTACCCTGGGTATTGCTGTGCATCTGTGCTGCATTACATGCATAGCTATCAGCAACATTAAACACTCTTGCGGTGCATATGTGTACCTGTGACGACACTGATTTCAGGTTTGCATTGAAATAAGACATAATTTGGTTCTTTCCACAATTTTTGGGTCCTACACTGGACACCACTGTGCATATGTAAAGTGTAGAGCTTGTCGGACTGTGTCCTTGTGAGCATTGGGTTTCACTGATGCTGTGTGTTCAGCAATCGTGTATGTGTGCTTGACTACCCATACTGTGTTGTGCTACAGGAACCATGTCTTCCGACACCAGAAACCAATGCTATACATCCAATGTTGCAGGTTAACAACCACTTTCATACCATACCCAGAGGTCACGATTGGGAGGTATTGCCACTTTATTATCGGAACAACAACCCCAGACTGTGTACATCATGGGAACTTAAATTGTTTTCTCATGGGAATAACACAGCCTTGCAAGGCACCTTGTACATTACAGTATCCTTTTGTGATTGTAGCTGTTTCAAGGACCCTAGACTGTTACGATACAGTGGACAGTTAATTTCTTGATCGTTGCTTTGTCTGTCTGGTAGGGAGTTGTACTGCTATCTTCCATTGAGCTCACAAGGCCATCCTCCTCTGGGGAAGGAGTGCTGTTATGCATGTACATACATTTATTGTTCTGTAACCCAGCACATAATTAATGATGACAGACATGAGCCTGCTGTCCTGCTTACTGCCAGGTTCAGAATTCCATCACAGTACAGCTTAGCTTCACCAATTACATGCAGGCTTAGTTCTGCTGCCATATTATGCGGTACAATTCAATACATTATATAGTATTTGAGTGTAAACTGGAACTTCATATGTGTTTCTATATATTTCTGAACAACATCCATCCAGCCATATGCATGTTGTTCCATCCTTTACCTTGACCGTGTGTATTTGTCCGTCCAGCCACGCTAATCTCCACATGTGATGTCCCAGTTTCCCCTTCTTTGCCTGTAGCACCCTGTTAGGATGTCCTGTGTGTTAGGCACCTGTTCCGCTATATGTGAACGACTACAGAGCAAAGATAATGCGTCGCGGTGGTCCAACGACCGACTTGTCCACATGTGTACACTTATGTG